>NC_045577.1:3658125-4017500 GCF_009819795.1 Aythya fuligula | reverse complement strand
AAACACATTTTAACAGCAAGGAAGTAACTATATTAAAAAGCCCAAATTCTGCTCCAGGGACTGCACTGACATTTAGGGATGAAGGCTGGAGCGGTATAAAAGTAGAGATGATTTCAGTGGGGAACTTCAGTGGTTAGTCACAGAGAATTGAAAACACTGTCGTAAACAGTATTCTGTCTCATCTGGTTACAGACAGGACACTTTAAAAAAAAAAAAAAAAAAAGCAGTTTTTGGTTCTTTTCTAAGGAATTGTTTAATGATGTATTCAGGCTAGAATCAAAAAAAAAAAAAAAAAAAAAAAAAAAAAAAAAAAAAAAAAACAACGAAAAAACCCTAACCCTTTTCTGGTGCTTGTCACTGGGGAAGCGGGAAGTTTCCAACTTGTCCTAGGGCAGGTTCTATAAGCGTACCTCCTTCCCTCCCCTCAGTTGCAGTTTGGCTCAGAGCATCTCTTCTGGGTAGATTTTAAGGGGGGAAAACTGTCTTTCAGTTCTGCTTCTGTACCAGCAGGCTTGCAGGGTGTGCTGGCAGTGGCTGTCTTCATGGCACTGCCATGGTGGGCTGGCTTCTGGTGGTCCTGAGATGCTTGAGCCAGTAAGGCCCTGCTGAAGGTGGGAGTTTAGTCCTCCAGTAGTGCCGTTCACCGAACAGATGATTTGAAATAATGTGGAATATTTCTAATTCAAGTTAGAAATGCTAGTTTACGGGTCCCTGGGCAATTCACCAGCTCATATTTCAAATGTACAAATTCTTCTTTAGTGAGTATTTGGCCATGTAAGCAATTATGAGTAGTTGCTTTTAATATTAGCCTGAAGAAATGCCAACATGTGTTATCTGGGAAGTGCAAGCGAGTCTTAAGCATGCTTTGTTTTACACTGGTTTGTGTGAAAAGTGAAATGATGAGAATATTTTCCTCTAGCTTTCTCTGGAGTCCCTCTAATTTCTGCTGACAAGTTCATTAAAAATGTGAAAAAGGCGGCTCTTGCTAAATCTTGATTTGAACCTTTTGCGAAGGTCTCCGGTTTTGTTTCCTTCCCCTGTTTGCTACCAGGATGTTTGTATCTAAATGGTTTTCCTGCCTGACTCATCCAACAAAGTTGGTGGCCAGCATTCAGGTCTTTGTAGCTTTTTCTAGAGGGGCAAATTCAGGCCACTGAGTGCGTCTAGAAACACGGAGCAGGAGGAGCTGCTGAGACCTGGCAGCTTGCTGTGTCTGACTGGAGAATTTGTAAAGTTCACATATCAAAGGTCCTTGGTGATTTGGGCTTTCAGACTAAAAGGTCAAGAAAGTGCTTTATGTTCTTCAGAAATAAAATTCTAACCAGGCAAAAAAAAGACAATCCTCTCCCCCCAATCCTTGTTGTTTATGAAATGAAAAATGAGTTGTTGGCATTTGTTTCATCTGAGAGCTCTGATGTGGCCCGTTTATATTCAGCATAGCTAGATAATACTGTTAATTCTGCTTTTACACTGTTACATTTTGTAAGATATCCTTTTCTCAGTTTCTCCCCATCTTCTTGTCCTACTGCCAAATCCAAAAACATCTGAATTTTGCTCACGAGCAGTAATGTTGCAAATACTGGATTGTGATCTTACCAGAGAAATCAGATGAGGAGGTGGGGAGAAGCTCTCTGCACAGAATGTTTCACCCGTACAGATACATGGGAGTGAAGCAACTTTTGGAAAGGTCACACAGGGAACCAAGAGGACAGCACAACGTTATGGGTGCTTGGCTTTGGACACTGAAGAATTTCATTTGCTTTGAAAATTGTCTCTGCACTGCTGGTTGCGTTCAGAGGCAAAATGCCACTCTAGTCAGACACCTTGCAGTTAAGGTGGCCACAGGAGATTTTCAGCATTTAGGTAATTGAAATTATCGTAGATTATTCAAGCAAATTGTCAAGAAGCGGGTCATGGAATCATAGCATCATTAAGGCTGGAAAAGCCCTCCGGGACCATCTGGTCCAGCCACCCCCTACCACCAATATTACCCACTAAACCATGTCCCTAGGTACGTGTCCTGGGACCATGTCAGGTCCTTCCTGGCTTTGTCAATAAACTGAGCTGTTAGCTCCTACAAAAGGCAGTGTAACAATTTGTTTATTTCAGAGGAAACTCCTTTTTTGCACTAGTTTAAGGAAGAAGTGCATGGAAAGGAACTACTTATTGTGAGCAGGCCCAGTAGATAACAAAAGCTTAGCAGGATAAATGCAAGCAGCAGAACTGCGTGTTGTAATTGATCCTTGAAATGGGAGGGAATGGATTCCCGTACAATTCCTCCATGAAGTCTTTGAGATCTGAATGTGTCTGGAGAGGCAGCATGTTTTATTAATTTCCTTTAGAAGTTCTGGGTTAGCATCTTATGTTGCATTTGGAAAGAGAAATTACAAAACTAAAGCAGAAAAATCACTGGTGACTGTTAAAATGAATTATGTAATTAGTAATGATATGTCCTGTGCCCTGACTGGTTTTAATTTTGCTTCCAAACTAAAAATCCAGTGAATCTTGTTTTCATGGAAGGAAACAGATGCCTGGGCAATTTAGAACAGATGCAAGGTTAATGTAGAGGTACCTCTACCAGTATCAGTGGTCACTGTCAATACAAAACCCTAGCCTCTTTGTTTAAAAAAAAAAAAAAAAAAGGGGGGGGGGGGGAGGACAAAAAAAAAAAAAAGGTGCTGACTCTTGTCAGCGTCTGTGGTTTTCTAATCATGTTTTCCTATTTTCTTTAAAGTTTCTTCCAACCCCAACAGCAGAAATGCCCACTGTAGTGGATAATGTGAAATTGTTACAGCATTTGCCATGGATCAGAACTAGAAGAGGAGGGGAAAAAAGTCTTCTAAGCAGAGTTTTTCAGTGCTGTTTTTAATAACACTTTAAAAAGATGGTTAAAAAAAAAAAAAAAAAGTATAGTGCTTAAAATCAACTCTGTTTCTTTAGGGAAGTTAAAGCCAGAAGAGTACAAAAATGAGGAACCACTTACATAAGTCATAATTTCATTTATGCTTGCTCTGCTTTTTCTAATTCCATTTTGAGGACAAAGAAAACTCGGTACTCTGCTAGTTGATGTTAATTTTGTGTTCTTTTCTTTTATTGCTATACCGGCAGTAACATCAGCACCTTTATTTAAAGAGCAATACTTCTGAACTAACAAAATCCAGGGGTAGAACTTACACCTTCGAGCTGCCGCGTGCCACTGTGCTGGTTTGCTTTTCCTCTCTTCGCTCGGAGACTGGGCTGGGAGTTGGGATGCAGATCCCGCTGTCGCTACCCAAGCCCCAGTCTCCCGGCAGCCCCATAAGGCACAGTGGAGGGATTTTTGTGGTTTCCTTCTTAGTGGAAGTTGTTGACTTCATTACGATGGCGTTTGATTTCCATTGCACCAGTTACCGTTTCCCCTTACCACCTTGTCCTGCCTGTGTGATGCCCTGCGCCCTCTTCCCCCAGTGCTTGGTGGTTGGGCTGCCTGAGTGACTGTTACTTGATTTGTTCTGTGAGCGAGCAGAAACAGCAAACAAACCCAACCACCCCTTTTCACCTGCTGTGCTCCCCGCCTGTAGGAATACTCGTTATTGTATGCAAGTGTGTGTGTGTGTCTCTGCTGGGTGTTGGGTGGGTGGGGTCGGTAAAGCTGTGGTTTATTCCAGCAGAGATGTTTTCTGACCAATATGAGATGTAAATATTATGAGAGTGCTAAACCCTACTAATACTCACCTAGTATCTAACAAGCTTCCACTTTGCACTTAAAGGTTCGTTAAGCGCCAAGCTGTCTTTTGCTGTAGAAGCAGTAAACGCAGGTGCTGTGCTAGTCTCCACCGTAACGGATGTGTTTTCTTTTGCTGACTCACCAGCAGACACAGTCTTTGTATTTTCACAAAGAACTCATGAAGAGGACTTTAGGGACACCCACGTGTGCCATTGAGGCTAGGGAATATGTTGTAAGTCCGCGTATGGTGTGATCAGCCCATACCGTCGCTGCACAGTCGCTAACCCCACTTACAACGCCGCTAGAGTGTGCTTTGGAAATGTGCTTTGTCAAAGATAAATGGCAAACTGCAGCCTTGGTGAGAGGCAAGTTGCAGCTTACTGTGTTGTGTGCAGGAAGATTTGTCTGCTAGTCCTGGAAATGCTGAAATTGGCAGAATTAAAGCAGTTGGACCTGTGAAATTCAGACTACAGTGGGAACCGCTTAAAGTGTGCGTGGCTGTAAAAGAAATAACTAAAAAAAAATAAATTGGTTAAGCTTGTAGGCTTACCCAACCTGCTTTTACAACTCAGTTGTTCTGGGTAAAAAGAACTACAGGTGGGTTCCATGCGTTTATTCTGAATTATTTTATGAGTGCAGTCTGGACCAGCAGGAGCCAACCCCTGATTCACAGCAGTGCGGTGACACGTTCTCTGCCTTGGTGGTAGAGTGCTCTGAAAAGCTTTCTGAAGCTTCCCCGAGCTCTCTCTAATGATAGTTCATGGAATCAGTACTTGTGACCTCTAAATCTGATACCCAGATAAAGCATTGTATAGGGCAGATTGCTACAGGAGCTCTAAAAAAAGAAAATTTCCTCTAGGAAGCGCAGTGCTTTATTTCAACCCTGTTTTTTTGTAAGTGAGGTTAGTGTCTGTGACTGTCCAATAACACATGGACTTGCTGGCTTTCATGCTCTCATGTGTTATTGAAGCTTGTGGCTCTTAGGCTCTTCATCTTTTCCCTGCAAGACTAAGCTAGACGTGGTTTAAATTGACAACTTGAAACAGATTTGTGTATTTTATAGCAATGCAATTCATTTGATCGTTTGGAGGGAAAAATGCTCCGGTTCTTCCAGGAGCTGTAAGCAAGTTTCTAGCTTTGAAAACCCAACTGAGTGGGCAAAAGTAATTATTTAGTGAATGTTTAATGCAGATTTATTTTGTCTGCTTATATTTGCTTATAGCAATTGAATCGCTGTCATGTAAAATCACCAATGCATTTCAAAAATGGAAAACGGACTATGACTTATTTCAGCATTTCACTGTTTTCAGTCCATGAGCTGCTTTGTTATTTGTACTGGTTGTAACAAGCCCCGATGTGGTCTTTTTGGAAATGCTTTTAATAAGTTCTCTATTTTTGTCATACTTAACAGTGTACGAATTTGGCATACAGTGTCTGTAATCACTTTCAAATTTGCTGAATTCACAGCGAAAGACTAGTCTTGATGCAGATGGTTCCTCGCAGTAGCGTAGTGCCTTTAGAGTGAGTAGTGTGTAGAAACTAGCGCATGTAGCCTACATTTGTGCCTTTGATAGAGCGCTTCATAGGTAAATATTTCTTCCGCACCATAAGTCTTGTCTGTATCTCTATGTACGAGGATCTCAGTTTGTGCTGATCACGTCTATGCTAAAGTTCACAGGAACGCTAAAGCAATTACGCAAACCAAAGCTGCCTCCGCTGAATTTCTTCAGCAACACATTTTAGCTCATTTTCTCTTCTTCTGTGATTTATTCTCTCAAATGGATTAGTTGTGTTTGGTTTTTCAGTGGCCTCTTAGCTAAGAGAGTAAATTTCTTCACTGCACTGTGATTGTCAAGTGTTTACGTACTAGAAGAATGAACTTCAGAGGGAAGTTTAACTGCTGCGTTGTCAGTTCAAAGGGATTTCACTATTTAAGACCATATATTTTCCTTGAACGGTTGGTGTATATCACTGTATAAATTCTAACTAGTGATAATTATTCTATTTGAAAATCCTGTATTTGCTAGGCATGCTGTCAAAAACACCATAGATGTAGAGACACCTTTATTTTAAATCCGATCTGAAAGAATTGTGCTCCTGCTAAAAAATACAAAATAAAAAATGGAGCATCTGATTCTGAGAGCACCATATCTGGGAGCTATCAGTGGTAATAATTACAGAGAACTCTTGAAAAGAACATGCAGAAGTCTGACAATATGCTCATCACCTAGAGCAAGAGGCGTTTCCCTATTTTCACTTTTCAGCTGTCTTTAACATACTGCACACACATTTATGCACTTCAGTTTGTTGCATGGATTGAGCATTTCACGACTGTCCCCAGAGATCTGGTAGCACAGTCACAGTGCAGGTTACTGGAAGAGGAGGCTGGATGCAGGTTTGATTTTCCCTTTCAAATCTGGGTTTGTATCTTGAATAGCAGTCAGCTTGTGCTCCTTGGCATAGAGCAGAAAGGCGCTGTGACACTAAGGCTCCCTATCTCTTGGAAAACGTCATGAATAGCAGCTGTCATAACATCTTGCAACACTGGAAGAGGGCTTTGGTAATTTTGGTGGTCGCCTGCCCAAGCACATTTGTCCACCTGTCACTTTGAGGCCCTGCAGCACTGTTGAGAGCTGGACGTGTAAGTGATGTAGGACAGAGGCGAGCTGTGCTGCTGTGTAGGTTTTTAAGCGTGTGCACTTCACTTTTTGCAGTCTCTTTTCTTTCCCAGAGTAAGTAAAAGATAACGTTTTGGCTCTGTACCAGGAAACGTGTTAACCTTTGAAAAATTAGATCATGTAAATCATTTAAGGGGCTTGAATAATGTCTTACTGGGCTGTCATTGAATCGATTTGGTATAAAGAGAAGGGATTCTTTTTTTTCCTTGTTCTTGGTCCTGACCTTGTCTGACCGTGTGGCCAAAATAAATTTGAGATGATGAGTGTCTGTGTTTGAATTGTTCAAGAACATGAAATGGCTTAAAGGACTGCCCGGATGGCGCTGTCCCCAGTAAATAGGGATATTTGGCCACGGGCCTGACAGCGAGGCTCTGGCTCCTGGAAGTGCCTGGAGATGGCACCGTGCAGCAGGAGGCTGAGCAATAGCACCTTGCCTCTTCGTGGCATTTTGGCCAGGCGTCATCATCCCCTTCTCTTGCATAAAGCAGCTGATGCTTGTGACTGCATTTCAACATTTTTGATCTAAAGCCACTTGCATACATTTGCAAGCTCAGAGGGCTTTTTCCACTTCAAAGTTGTTGCGTTAATGAGAGAATCACTGTGGTAGCTGCTGTAAATGAGCCAGGCCAGGGCAGATTTTCACCTGCAGTACTGAAGCACATGTACAGAGGTACAACAAACACTTCCATCCCTGCTCCTGGCGAGGAAATGGCAGCTGGCTGGTAATGCTGGGCCCTCTTGTGAACTTTTGCACAGATCTGTTAGCGTTACCCATTTTGCGTTCCAACAGCAAGGGGAGTATGTGTCATTGTATTGTAACGTCAGCCTGAAAAAGTTCCTCTTCTACTGATGCACTGTTGTTTTTTCTCTTTTTCCCCCCACCCTGTATCTCTCCAATTTTTACATGAAGCTTTCTCTCAAGCTGGTAAGCACATTTACAGCATGCCTGTCCTGTGTTTTAATCACAATTTTCTGTGTGTGTTAATGTGCACTGTGCCACATGTGACATGACACTGAAATTGTTAAATTTGTTTCTTCTTTGTGTTTGCTTTTTTTTTTTTTTTGATGTTTATCAGATAACTCTGAATACACAGGTCTGGAGTCTAATAGAGGTGATCGGAACTCAGTCTTTCTAATAAGTTGCTAAAAAAATTAACTCTAATATCTAGTTTAGCTTTTATTTTTGTAATCTAGGGCTACGAAAATGTAGAAAAAACAGTATCAAGTAAATCTGCTACTGTATAAGTATAAATTAAAACATTAGGAGAAATACAGGTGTCTATATTTGGACCCTTTTCAGAGAGAAATGCATGCATTTTGTTTAACTGGAACATAGCTGCAAAGTTTACTTTCCGTGTCCAGGTATTACTGGAAATCTGCATCACCACCTACATTTTACAGCCCTATGTAGTCCTTCCGAATAACTAATAATGATATTAATTACAGTTCTGTAAACCTTAACCAACAAGGTTAACTCAGTCTGATTTGAACTTGCAAATTATGTGTACAAATCCTAAATTCTATCTCGGATGCAGCTGCGAAGGTTGCTTGAACTACGGTAAGCTAATGTTACTGGGTTGGAAAGGGAACGGGTGAGCCTCATGGGGAAAGCAAATTGGGTGCTCAGCTTTACATTCAAGGTACCGTACTGCTTGAGATATTCCACGCCTTGATGTTCCTGATAGCTTGTGGAGATTCCTTTTGCCTTTGATGATTCCAGTCACAAGGGGAATGCGACTGGTTTGCTGACCCACTTGGTGCAAGCATGCCGGAGCCACAAATGACTGGTTGCAATCTCAGGGAGCTTCCGAGGATCCCCAGTAGCTCCTGAACTGCATTAGCTTCAAAGTTTTCTTGTTCCTCACCAATCAGTGCCTTTAGGTGCACTCTGCCTCTTACTCCTCTCCTCCCTGCACACACCTTGTTCATGGATGCATCATTTTGGACCTGTTCTGTTTGTAGCAGCTTATTCTGAGGAAAGGGCTGTGCGCTGAGAGCTGCCTGCTGTAGCTCTGGTATGTCTCTGGAGGTTTCAAGCCCTGCTGCTGCACTGTGCACCACAGCGACTTGCTTTGGCTTCACTGCAGTATTGCTTCCCTGAAGACCTGTGGTAGGCCTGAGGGATGATGGAGATCCCTAGCTTACTTGCAAACCTTGTTCTTTTGGCTGTTGCCATCCGCTGGCCTGTTAGCCCAAAGGGTTTATACCAAGAATTTCCATTTGTTGTTTTCCTGGCCACAAAGTCAGCGTGCTGGGTAGCTGAGCCAAGCCTTAGTGAGTAGGAACACAGCCTCCCCAAACAAATGGCTGACCTGGCCTTTCCCCAAGAACTACACAAACCAAAAAGATGTGCGTTTCTAGAAAACACAGGCAGTGCTTACTACTAAAGAGATAGCCCAGGCGTCTTTTGCTTGAGAGCATGAAATGTGCCCAGCATGTGCAAAAACTGCTCCTTGACTCTTTTCTGCTAGAAGAGGATCTGTAGCTTCTGTTCTGGTGGGAAGTTACCAAGCACGGAATCCAGTCTCAGTGAGTTCACCTGCTCTCAGGCATGCGTTCCCACGCGACACTAGTGCTTTGGTCTGAAGCATTGTCAGCACAGATACAGAATTTAGCCCAGCCTGGAGCTTTTGAGTGAGGTTGAAGCAAAGAATCAAAAATTAAAAAAAGCTTTTCCAAATAGGTTTGACTAAATCTAGTATAACGGGGGATATTTTCAAGCATCTCAGTGTCTTCTGGATAGAGTTGAGTAGAATACCTTAAAAACATTTCTTTTAACTACTCATTTATGAAGCTATATCCAGATGCTTTGCCTTAAAAACATATGCATGGCTTTAGTGTGCAGATAGACTGTTTTAATACATTTTACAGTTAATGTGATGGGGGGGGGTTACTATGAAGCAAAATGCTATCAACATTAAAGAACTAATTAAAGTACAGCTTTCCTGTACCATGAGCAGCCAGTAATGTGAGCAGTAATTCAGAACTGCAAGGACTGCAAATGACGCAAGTTTTAGAATGAGTCTGACTTATGTAGTTGTTTCCCTCATTTATTTTAAATTTGCTTTCCCATTGTATCATAAAATGGAATTTTAAGAGTTTGTTACACAGAAGATCAGGCTTTGATTTAGCTGCATGTGCTGTCTTATACTGAACATTTCATTAGGCTCTGCTCTGCTTTCTTGCAATTACTAGAGCAGAAGAGGAGGAGATGAGAAGAGAGGGATGGAGCACTACACCTCTCTGTAGTTCTCCATCCCTCTGACACCCACATGCTTTCTTTATAGATAGCATGTCCTGTGAACGCAGAAGAAAGTGCCCTGTCTCAGAGGGCATAGTCAGTGCAGAGCCGAAGGGGTCTAATGGGCAGCTTTTGTGGCCAAGTGTCCACTAAACCACTTTCCTCTCAGAGAAACATTTGGCATTTGAGCAAAACTAATGTTGTAACTTCACTCACCAGCTTTCAGTAAGCTCCTGAGCTATTGAATTGCATTACTCAGCTTTGTGGTTTTTCCCCTTCTGTCTCGCACATGCCAGTATTCCCTCTTAGAAATGGCATGTGGAATGAGCAGAAACCAAGACAAGAAAAACCTTTACAAATTGTAGATTACATGAAAGAAACTCATTCTTTTACAATGCAGCTAGTTATCATTGAAATGTGTTTGTTATAGCTCACCCAAACTTTCCTCCTTGCCTTCTTAGAAGCCAAAAACTGTTGGTACTTTGAAAATAGTGTGGGCACATTTTATGTAAGTCTACCTGCAATATCACATTGGGATGATCAAGAATAGCCATAGCAGTCTGAGGGCAGAAAAGGGGAGTTTTAAGTAGAATCACACAAGGGGAACCACTGTGGTCTTCCATTTTTTTTCCTTGAGTTATGACTTCAATCTATTTGAAGTGGCTTTGATAAAATTCCTGATTGCTATGCCAACAGAAGTAAGAAAGGAAATACTGAGGCTTGGATGTGAAACGTGGATTCCAGAGAGTGTGCAATGTGCTCTTAAATTGTATAAACCCGTATTAAGTGCTTCTGTTACCTTCCTGTGTTCAGGAGAGTCCTGACATAAGTTAAGCACGTTGGACCAACCCTCAGACTATGTAGAGCAAGCCAGCAATTAGTAGTGGGCACAAGAAGCATGGCTATGAAACAGGAGTAGAAGCTAGCGACTGCTCGAAAGGGTTGCTGTCTGTAGAAGAGTAGGGAAAGACAGGGATAGCAAACTTTCCATTCGAATGGAACTCTGTTAAAATCTGCTATTAAATGTGGATAAAAATGGGTTTTCAGCTTTGCCATTGAATTCTGGCATTCTTTAGTTGCTGATCTCCAATAGCCATTTGGTAGGAAAGTGGGACGAGGTCCAGGGATTAGTAGTTAGGCACTCAGATTCCTAGCCATTTAGGGACTGATAAGTACTAGTACAAGCAATAACAATGCTTCAGACCATTCGTTGTGTTTTTTCACAGATTTTTGTGAGATATTGTCAAAATGCAATCCTGAAATGATTCTTTTAGATCCTGACTTTTTCTTTTTTCCCCCATTCCACTCTGCAGGGAGCTGGGCCAGAAGACTTCAGCAATCTCCCACCTGAGCAAAGAAGAAAGAAGCTTCAGCAGAAAGTCGATGAACTAAACAAAGACATTCAGAAGGAAATGGATCAAAGGTAAGCCAACGCCCCCCAATGAAAAATGAAATAGGTGGTCTTATACAGCAGACCTGAAACAACTGCAAAGTAAGAGCAAGGTTCTAGGGTTTTCTAAGGTGCTGTTCCAAGAAAAGGCACAGAGGTTACATATTGCGAAAAATGGGAATTAGATATGCGATAACTGCAAACAATTTTTCGTTCTTTGTGGAGATTCTGTCTTGGCTCTTTGCAGCAGAGTAGTAGCAGTTTAGTCACGATCTAGACAAAGATCAGTGTTAGATACACAATTTTGTACACAGTTTTTGGCTGATGTGATCTGGTACTGGGGGTGGGTGATGGCGGTGTGGTTTCTGTTTTGTTTGTTTGTTTATTTTAGGTAAGTACAGGGTGTAAGTACATTCTCAATCAGGAGCACAATCAGACCTCTCAGCACTTAGCAGGTCAGCTATAAACATATGATGGGCAAAGGTGGGCACGGGTAGATCCCAATAAAAGAGGCTTTATGAGCATGATAACATCGTCAGAAGTGCAGATTGATTGGTCTGCTACTCTGGTCTGTAGCATACATTTCCTGGAAGCAGAAAAGATGAGTCCTGTGCTTTTGTGGATGTTTTCTCTACAAGGTTTTGTTTATCATTGTGGTTGAGAACAAGACCATTTTAGTTACACACTTTTTATTGATTCTGGCAGCTTGTATTTGTTGCTTCCAGTGATTGCTGGTATTCTGGCTCCTGCAGTTGCATTAAAGATTCAGCATGCTCTGTTTGTAGGAGACAATTTTTTTCTTCTCTGAATGATTTTAAGACTCAGCCTCACTGATATTAGTCCATCCCAAAATACTGCTTCGCATTTGTGAAGATATGCCTACGTTTTCTGCTTTGAAGATCCTATTTACGTTGGTTTGGTAACCCAGACCATCTCTTTTACACTTTATATCATAAAAGAGAAAGGAAGACTGCACATGGTTATATTACTTCTATAGCATTTTTCCCTCTGTGATAAGTTAATGTTTGTTTCTGTATGTACTTTCCTTTCTGCTCTGTATTGATTCTGAGGTAACCCAATATTAAAACCTGATATGAAATCAGAGCAGAATGAAGCGATTTTAAAATGAAGATAGCATATGATTGAGGAAGTAGCACCAGCAGTTAAGCAAGAGTTAAAAAATTAAAATCATCATGACTCATAGGTTTGCAATATTGTCCCTTAGGGCTTCAACCACAGAGCAGTCCCGCTTCCTTGCCACCCACTCTTTTTCTCATTTTCTCTACACACAAAGCAAAAGCAGGCACAGGATTGCAATTGTCAAGAGTTTGGTGGGAAACTCTAAAATATAAAGAGTGTTAACTTGAGTCGTGGGACTGACATTAACCTTTCTCCCCCCAAGTAATGCCTAGAGAAAAGCCGAATAGCTGTGCCAGTAATACAGGAAATTGGCTTGTAAGTCAGCCATCTCTCAGCTCTGAAACGTTCATCATGCAGATAACTTTTTTCCTTAAGTTCAGCTTCAGCTTGCCTCACGTCAAAGGCAGCACATTGCTGTCAGTGAAAGCTCCGCAGGCTTCCCTAAGGGATCTCATGCATGTACTACATTCATGTTGGTAAATTCATCATAGTAGGCCCTAAAATTAACAACTCTGAAACCCAAGGCATTTGGCATCTGGGTTGATATGAAACACAGCCCCCAGAAACAGTCTAGTAAAAATAATGTATAACTTAACAGGATGCAGGGTCGCATTATGTGGCCTAAGGTCCATCTGTTGCTATGCTGTGACACATGCAAACCATCTGGATTTCGCTTCATTTTAAGCAGTGTGAAATAAATATCTTACAGATGATTTGCATTGCAAAGGACAAAATCCAACAAGCAAGGTAGGAATTCCTGGTTATCACTCCGTTTTTGTTATTAATACGTCCATGTCCAGCTCTTCGTCCTAGCTTCTCAATTGGATTTCAGCCTGTGATGGAGAAGAATGATGCGATTGTTTGTCGTACCCCCTCGAGATTGCCACCCCACCCTTTGGGCTGGCAAGTGGAAATCATAGTACTAAGTAAAACAGTGTGTCAGGCTAAAAGTCAATACCAAATTCATTCTTTTGCCTTGCAAAAGGCAATTATCCAAGCGTCCAGTCACATCTCTGCTGAGGTTCTTCATGTGGGCCACATGGAGCTCGAGTCATTTGGTCTCAATGCAGTGTGTGCTTGTAGCAGTGCAGTACATCTGTGTGGCCAAATGGATCTCTGGTGATGTTCCAGCTGCCAGCCTTGCTCATTTAAAAAAACCCTCTGCTGGTTGTAGAGTAAGAAGCTCCTTTTAATGTAAGGACTGAAGAGTTAGGCTTGTGGACAGTGCCTCTCATTACCTTGTAGGTAAAGGTATCACACACTCATGCTTTTTTTTTTTTTTTTTTTTTTTTCCTTCCACCTCTGACAATGTGAATTCTTTTGGTGAGTGATTTTGCTGTCACTTTTTGATGGTTGGTTCTGTACAAGACAAAAGTCCCTGTCTGGATGTTCCCCATTACCATTTTAACAGATAAGACTTGAACCACAGAGTAAAGAAAAGGCAGTCTATTATCCTTTTGCTTTCCCTTGTTTAGAGAAAGAGATTTGCCCCCAGGTGCACTAACATTTATATGCTTTGTTTTTCTTCTCTTTCAGAGATGCCTTAACGAAAATGAAAGATGTGTATATCAAGAACCCACAGATGGGAGATCCAGCAAGTGTGGACCACAGATTAGCAGAACTCGGACAGAACATTGAAAAGCTACGATTAGAAGTTCAGAAATTTGAGGTATGGGAAGAGATACAAGAATAAATGTACATTAGTGATGCTGGTCTAAGTGAATACGCCTTGCTTCAGTGGAAAGTAGCTCAGCACATGCTCGATTCTAAGCAGGTGCTTCAGTGCATTTCTAGATAGAGATGTATTGAAGCATTTTCTCCCTATGTATGGGGAAGTGCTACTTAAGCACTTAAGTTAATTGAGATCTTTCAGCCTATTTGTGTAACATAAATATGTACCATCTCTTGTGATTGTCAGCCAACTTGCATGCTCTTTAATTTGCCACAGAAAACAAGCTATGCTAAGTAGAGAATAAGAGAAAATGTAGCACTCTCTGGACTGCTCAGAGGGGTTCAGATGCTTATTTAATTAAATAATTTGAAGCATCATGTTACAGATGTCTGTGGAAAATCAGAGGAACGTAAATGTGAAGTACTGTTTAAAGTCTTAACAGCAAGACAGAAGCCATCAGAAGAAATACATTTTAAGGAACAGTCTGCCATTAACAGAAGGCTGCTTAGAGATGCAAAATCTCAAGAGTATGAGAAATATTTAGAATATAAGAAGCAATTATAAGTGTATCCCATTATAATTACACTGGAAGGATTATAGGACTGAGGAAAGGTTTCACTCTCTAAGTTAGGCTATGAACATAAAAAGATATAAAGCTCGTTAATTTTAGATGTTTCTTGCAGTCGTTGGCTTTACTATCCATTGCTTGCTTAGCCATTTGAAAATCACTGGCTCTTTTTTTCTCCCCAGATTACTCCTCTTGCATTCAGCAGTCACTAAGACTGCTGCGTGTCTGATGTTATTGAGACTACTTAAACTGCCACATATCTTCGTACTTTATTGTGACGAGAGCAGCAGCATGTCCAAACAGCTATTAACTGCTCCTCTTAACTCGATGTTTTCAGCACCCAGCATCACAAAAGAATCAAGTTTTCAGTAAGCGTGTTTTGTGGCAAGACCATGAGTTTTAATAAATGTTGAACATACAGAATCTATTTATACCCAACAACTGCAACTCAAAAGAAAACTTTTAAATATTTACAATCTGGTTTTAGTTCCGTAGTCTGAATGTCAAACATAACAAAGCAAAGTAAAAACAACATATGTCCCCCTGCAAGTCTAAGCACCGGGGATGTGTGAGACCGCTGCTTTTCTTTTGCAGGGCTGGCTGGCCGAGGTGGAGGGCAGGCTGCCCATGCGGACTGAACAAGCCCGACGGCAGAGCGGGTTGTATGAAGCCCAGAACACCTCAGCAGTAAACAGCTGCGCACAGGACCGGGAGAGGTACAGTATCTGTACAGAGCTGACTTGTTTGGAATGACATTAAACCTGATTTCCTGAGCTTCTTAAACAGGAAAGCTGTTGCTCTGCAGCGTTCAGAAGTTTATTCGATGAGCAGACAAAAGGCAGGCACTCCATGAAGGGAGTCTTGCTCACTCTTTTTAGCATATAGAAGATTCCAACTTGAACGGCTGCTTTTCTAAGTATGATGAAATTTATAATAGCCCCAGTGCTCAGTGCTGTGAAGGCAAGTGAGGTGGACATATTTTACAGCTTTTGAAGAGAAAAATGACTAGTCTTACCCATTGTGTTGTGACAGCTGCTAGTGGTAGCAGCCTGTCCTGAGCACGCTTTGGAATTGCTGAGTGGCTCCAGCTCGAGTTGCTCACCTTGCCTTAAGCATCTGGTAAACAAGCCGTCCTCTTTGCTCCCGAGGCTGGTTGCTATAGTTGCTCTGTATTTTCCTCTCTTGAGCAGCCCAGATGGCAGTTACACAGAAGAGCAAAGTCAGGAGACTGAGATGAAAGTACCTGCAACGGATTTTGATGATGAATTTGATGATGAAGAACCACTACCAACCATAGGAACATGTAAAGCGCTCTATACGTTTGAAGGTATTACTCAGCTTTTACTCTTGTTTTGCTTACTGTTTTGTTTGGTTCCTATGACAAGTGGGAAACATCCGTTTAACCCCTTCAGCACTTAAGTAGGCAAAGAAAGGCTGAGTGAGGCTTTGGTGTGATTCTGTTTTGCAGAGGCATCAGGACAATGATTTCCTTTGCATTTTGCAGGGCCTCAGCAAGGAAAAAAAAAATCTAGAACTGTGCATCCTTATAGTGCCAGGGAGAAATAGGGAATAAAACATTATCTATTTAAGGCATTTCCTTCCCTCAGTGTGCTTTATCCCATACTTACTGAAGGTCTCCATGAGAATTTTTTGACTGGGATTGCTTGCTGGGAGGTAAGCTCTAATCATATTATCACAGGAGCACTATACAAACCGCTGATGGAAAAATCTGTTATGTTACGTGTTTGGGAGTACTGCTGCGAAGAGAAATTTGTGTAAGGGTAGCATTATTTAGGATTATGATACTCATTTGAAGTCAGTTCTTAGTGGTACGTACATTGCCCTGTAATTTTAGGCTGCCTGTGGTAAATAAACGCTCTGGCCTGTGATCACTGCTACAGAGCAGTTGTAAAAGCTGGACATTAGCTACACGAAATTTTGTGAGACTCATGGGTGCTTTCTCTCTGTTGGTGGCAATAGCATTTCCTATGGCAACCCTGATGTTAGGATCACATTTCTCTGGTTCTTTGAGCGTGCTCTCTTGGCTCCAGAATCATGTATTCTACTTCATGCTGCAGTGACACAAAAAGGTGTCAGCACCCTGCCCCTACACACCATAAGCATCCCCACTCCATCTGTGATTCCCATTGCACAGGGTAGCCTAAAATCCATGTTATTGTGTCTTTCAGGTCAGAATGAAGGAACAATTTCTGTAGCAGAAGGAGAAATGCTCTATGTAATAGAAGAAGACAAAGGTGACGGGTGGACGCGAATCCGAAGGAATGAAGATGAGGAGGGCTACGTCCCCACGTCGTATGTTGAAGTCTATTTGGACAAAAATGCCAAAGGTGCTATGACTTATATTTAATACCGTTATTATTATTAATTGATTTGCTTTCACAGAGATACCCAACCCTGCAACTGCTCTGCGTTGCAGAGAGAGCCTTTTAAAAGTCTGTACAATGCCACAAAGTGCATTATTTTGTACGTGGACTAATACCGTGTGCTGTATGCAAAACATGCTTTTTATTGATCAGAGGAGGATAGTGTGGTAGAGGGAAAATGCAGCCTTTCCTAGTAGGTGCTTATTCAACTGTCACTGCCATTGCACACCCAACTTAGTGCAGGAAACAGCCGTTTGGAATGATTATTGGCTTTCCTTAGATATCCAGGGGGCATCTCAGAGGTATTCACAAGTCAATTGTTCCAAACTGGTTCAGTGAACCGTTACATAGGAAATATTTAGCTGCTGTTTTGTATCTCAGTCTTGTAGCTTTTCAGAGCTTAATGAGTTCTGTGGACCTTTTGAATTGAAAGCTGTTCATCATTTAGTTAGCCTCCTTGGAAGAGCAAGGAGAGATCTTGCCAGGTGTCTACACGGCACTGTGTCATCCTTAAATCATTGACATTAAGGAAGATCCTCTATTCTTCTCCATCTTGATACATTTCAGAAAACGGTCTTTTGTATGTATGTGCTATTTCAGATGAAATACGGTTATTTCAGATGACCCATAAGAAATGGCTTCATCTTTTGCTCACACGCAATCAATGGAGGCATGCTGAGTTTAGACTGGGCTATCTTCTGTTTCCTTTTTGCTTTTGACTCCTCACAAATAGATGTTTTGTGTAAGCAAGCAGAGCGGACAGGGAAATACTGGCTAGAACACATGCTAACATGTAAATGCCTGGTAATATAATACACAAATTATTTTAATCCTGTTCCGAAACAGGACATTTGTTCCAAAACAGTTATTTTTTTAGTCAATTAACCCTTCAGGTTATTGTGTGTCCTAGCCCTTGAAGTTCTGGGTGTGAAGCAAGGTGCCTCATCCAATTTAAAAGAAAGTTGAACCATTCTTACAGGGGTTTGCAGACAGTTGGGAGAGAGTAGAGCTCTCTCTGTAAACAAGCACTATAACTTGATTAGTTTGCTGTTCCTGGATTCAGTATTAAACAGCGCAGTGCCTTGTCTGCTGCAGATGAATGTCGGGGGTCTTGTATTTTGCCATCATACAGTAGTTTTGTTTGTGTTGGCAAATACAGAGTCAGTTGAGATGCAAAAGAGCACAGAAAGCTTAGCGCCTCTCTGTCTGCTTTTGTTAACCTTTGAAAGACGGCTGTGGATCGTACGTTTTCCTTCATGTTCAGAACAAGACAGCACAGAATGAGAGACCCCTTCTTATAATTCCATGTTTTCTCCTTTGGAGATTGACTGCTCTGTGTATGGCAGTAGTTGAAAGCCGTATTATTATTTTGCTGGAGAAATTTGCTTTCAGCAGAGTAGGCTGCTTGAAACAGCTAAGCTAGTATGGCATTTAAATCTGTCCCAAGGAATGAGCATGGCTCTCGTGCCCAAGATACGTGGTGTGGTTCACATCAGAGGGCAGGTACAGCAAATCACCTACTTATGAGCAGAGCAGCGGGTTGGACAGGAAATGAAACAAAGCATCTCTCTGGGTAGGGTGACAAATTCTGGCACAGTCCTGTTAACTGGAGCAGTGAAAGTTTTCTTTAACTTACTCTCCTGAAAAAAGAATATTGCAGGAGCATTACAATACCAGCCAGAAGATAATGTTAGTCTGTTAATGGTATAATGCAAATTACAGCATGAAGCTGAATGGTCCTAAACAGGCAGTCTGTGCTGGGGGTAGGTGAGTGCTGCTACAGTTGCAGTCACTTCTGCAGCAACAGTGGGGGCATTCCTGATCCCTTAAGTTTTTCCATTAATTTTGCTGGACTTTAAGAACAAAATCAAGTGGATGTGTGAATATCTGATGTAAATTAACTATAATATTTACATCTTTTTTCTCAAATCTCTGCTGAAAATTTTAAATTCCCAAAAAATGTCACAGTAGCAGTATAAAGATTTGTGGGAGATGCTGCTGTGTTTAAAAGTCAAACTATATTGCAAGTTGAATATTCTCATTTGATATTAATACATCAGTAGAAGTGACTTACTCAGTCCTTGCATACTTAAAATGGGAGCTACAGCTTTCCTGAAAATGTCACTAAGTGCTAAGGCATTTATAACCTTTGGTAATTCTTTCCTGCTTTTGAAAAGATGCTCGAGCAGCTGGTACCTCTAAATGTAGTTGTGTGAAGCGCTAAGAGCATTTCCACCAACTGAGCATGTTCATGACTCTTGCAGCCAGCAGAATCGATAGCATTGCAGGCCTGCCTGCATGATGAGGCTTTGCCTGTCATGAGCTGCAGGTTCCTGAGAATGGGGTTGTTAAATGCACTGTGAAAAGCCACTCGGCAGCTGGTGTGCTTTTCCAGTTAGCTGAAAGCTGTGTTGTCAGGGCTGTAGTGCTACAGCACCTGAGATGGATGGGACAGGTAAGTCGTGTGCTGCAGCCACCCTTCTGACCATAGTCGTCATGCAAGCCAGCCTAGGGCTGTGTGTTTCTGCAAATACTTGCATGAGGGCTGCCTGTAAAGTTTACAATACCTCCAGTCAGAGGCTGGTAGCAAACCCTATTGCAAAAAGAATGGTAATGTCTATCTTGTTTTGCCTTTTTTTTTTTTTTTCAGATGTGTACAAATCACTTCAGAAAATCTCTGAGTAGGTTTGCATAGGCCTGTTCACCTTTTATCCTACTGGTTTGCTGCTACGATTGTTTTAAGAGATCTATTTCAGAAGGTTTTCTTTTAGAAGAGATGAATGCACAAGTCATATCTCCATCACTGAAAGACTCCGTTAGGTACCGTTCCCTGGGCTGATGCATGTATAAGTTCTCCTTGAAATTTAAATGTGCATCACTGCCAATAAAAGTACTGGCCTGATTGTACCAATTCAGTTGTAAACAGCATTGTTGTCCTTCCTAACATAAAGGAGAGCCAACACGGTTCATTCTCCTTGTGATGCATGCAGGAAATTATTATAAATGCTAAAACCGTGCAGACTCAGAACTGAATCTCTTGGCTGTAAGCTCACGTTTTGGGATTTGTGCCAACCTCTAACTGCTAGGGGACAAGGAACACAATTCCTCTGCGCACGTTGGTGTCGCTTCTTGCAGGGCTTTTACCTGTCAGGTGTCTGGTGCTGACAACAGACAAATACTGGAACTAGTTGGACCTTTTTGCCCAAGACTGACCATTCCGTGTTATTAAATGTGGTACCTCAATCTGCTTGGGAACAAAGCTCCCTTTCACTGAGGGATGTTGTGAAATAAAATGTGATACACACGAGAAACTTGCACGAAGTAACTGATGTTCCGTAAACTCTGCATTGCACCGAGCAAAAATGCTGTGTGCTCCCACCAGAAGGACTGGCTGCTTGGGTTGATGCGCAGTGAGCAGACTGATGTGTGAAATTAAACTTCCTGGGGGGAGAACAACAACAAGAAAAAACAGCTTTGGAGCCCTGAGCTGATTAGCATTTCAGTTCCTTTGCCACTGTGGGTCTGTTCCTGTTTACCTCCCCACCCCCCAATTATATAAATAAATCCCTTACAGACAGCATTGTGGCTCTGCTGTTTGCTTGCTCTAACCATTAGGCAGAGCCTTGACTTATATAAATAAATAGGTGAAAGTTAACCATGCTGATGCACTTTTTATCTAGGATATATCTGATTATTTAATGCTTGCCAAATTATTTAGGAAATGGTAATTAATTATAAACTGGACCGTGTCTTTTTTTTAAAATCCTTTTGTTAAATACTTGTCCTTAGTTCTCCCAGTATAAAAAAAAATTGTATATAACATAACTTAAAAAACTAAAGTTACTTGAATTTGAATTGGTTTTATCCTTTTATATAAATATATAAATATAAATGGTTTTATAGGTTGTTGTTCTGCTTAACCTAGCTGTTGTTTTGGTAACTATTCAGTCCTTACATTGATAAGCCTTTTTGGTTACTCAGCTGCCTGCATCTGGTTGGAATTGCATAGAAACTTTTGTTTTGTGTTAAAGTTTGTTAAATCTGGCCAGTGTGGTTGTTCCATTTCTATTCCTATTTTTTGAAGAATCATCATCTGTCAGGAATCTCTTTATAGCTTGATGTACCGTGGTGTCTTCTTCTAATAAACATTATATTTTCTCATTCCTGTGAGTTTATTAATGGCTATTCATTTAAGTTTAACTTTATTAATGGCAAAGAAATGGTCCAGAGCTGCTTTTCACGTGCTTCCCACACAGAGATACACAAAGTATAAATGCAGTTCTTTTTCAGGAAGAATATTTTGTTGTGAATCTGTGAAAACATTTTTTGTGCTATCGTTTGGATTTTTTTCTTTTGTTATTGTTACGGAAGTGGGTGCAAAGGAGATCTGAAGGTTCCAACCTGCTCCCAAGTGTCAGGGAAGTTTGGACTCATCCTATATCCATCCCCTTTGATACAGCAGCCTCTTCAGCCAAATCAAACTCCTGGATTGTAGCTTTATTTGACCACAGAGAAAACTTACCCTCAGCCAGCGGTCTGTGGCTACAGGGATGTGACAAAGCGTGAGTTTAGAAGCTAAGAGCACTGTCACTTACCTGCTTCTTACTGGGCTTCCCTTAGAAGTGAAGGATCTTCACAGCCTGTTGTGTAAAGGATAGCTAGTCTGGTCTCATCTGCAAAATTCTTTGTGTTTTAGCTTCATGTTGTTCTTCAGTATCAGTCATGGTCTTTGGAGCTATCACCTGATCAGCTACAGCACTCTGAGCAGATCGAAAAGGAGAAAGCTGTTTGTTTTCTCTACTGTTGCACTGAGAAAGTGCTGGCAGGGTCCTGCTCCAGGGTTTTACATCCTCCTCCCAGGGGGGAGCAGTGATCCAGCGATGCTTCCTGGAGGGAAGGGCTGAGGGTGAATGATGACTGCTGGTGATGTATGCCTGAGTTCAGGAGCTTTTCTTAACTCTTTGTAACCTGGTAGGTGCTTGGATTTCCTTTAATCTCCTGCAGGCAGTGCAACTCTTAAGGGATTCCTTTTTCCCCAGTCTCTTTCTAATCCAGTCTCTTTCTTTTTGTCTTTCTTATGTTTTAGATTCCTAAAGGTGTTTGTGCTGGTGCAAGAACCTCGGGGCGAGCTTGTCACAGAAGGAGAAACAAAATGGTCTGTTTACCCTGCAGGCAGTTAAAATACACCCACGGAAAGCCAGACTCCCAGTCTTGTCTGGAGTTCCCCCTTGAAAAACTCAGACCTAAATTCCATCCCAGTACCATTCAGATGCTTGCTCTTTTTCATGGCATGCTACTTGTGGCTCAGATTAACTTATCAGCCTTCCTTACTCTTCTGCCAGCTTGGCACTGCCCTTCCATAAAAAATAACCAACACTTCCCCCACCCAGTTGCTCCCGATACCGGTCACAGGACCGCTGGTTGCCCTTTGCAAAGGGTAACCAGGGAGTCCCACGCATGTACTGGTCTGTCTTCTCTCCTCCCTTGTCCCTCAGTCCATCTGAATGTACGCACTGGTCCATCAGCATTTCACGTGGTGCCTTTAGCGCTAATCCTGCGGGTAGTTTCATCAGGTAGCTTGGAAAGGAGGTGTAATACACACAGAAAGCCACTCCGGGAACAGTGTTACGGCAGCTGGACTGGACTCTGAATTTGCGGATATTAAACTTTATCCACGTGCATTATTCAATACTCTGCTTTCCCCAAAAGGTCACTAATACTTTTCAGCCTTTATTTTTTTTTAAATCTAGGCTGATGCTCATTCCAAGTATTAAATCCCTAAGACCTTGCTGTTTCCTGAAAGCCTTCAAGCTCACGTATGTACACTTGCTTTCCTGCTTGTTCTCTCAGCTCCCTCCTCTTTACTCCCCCTTCCTTTCTCCCTCCTCTTCCTCACACACACACAGACACACACACACAAACACAGACACTGGCGTTTTGGTTTGAAGCCCCATTTTGCTTGTCACAAAGACCTCATTTTGCTCTTGTTTCGGTCTGCATGCTCGCCCTGTTGCCTTGCCTGCGCCCACCTTCCTGAGGGCCACGTTATTTTGTGGCTCGTCGTTAATCTCTTTGCAGTTTTCTTTTGTTGGTTTGTTTTTCAGCGTTTCAGACTTGCCTTCTCCTTTTGCATGACCTCTTTGTGCGTTCTCATCAGTTAATGTTTGAGTAACAGAATTTTTTTAGAAAAATAAAAGAGAAGAAAAAAAGAAACTGCACTCTATTTCGTTCTCCCACCTTGTCGTGGACTGGACCTCGACCCAGAAGCCAGACAGGAATTGTGATTTACTCCTCAGCCACCCTGTTTCCACGTGGTTTTATTTGAAGCAGAAGTAGCATAAGTGATGCTGTACTGTATCATGTCATGCAGTGGAGAGGAAGTTTTAATACCTCCAAATACCACATGATCTGGACCTAAACTGCCTAAAAAAGGGGTCAATTGCTTTCTAAACCTCTGTACTTTAAAAGTGTTGGTTTCCCCTGCATCTTTACTGTTGCTAGGATATTAATCTTGTACGTGGTTAAGCCCTGTAAGAGTCAGTTGTTCCCAATAGCTCCTGAGGGCCTAATTTATTCATAAATCAGCCCATCAGGGCCTAATTTATTCATAAATCAGCCCATCACTGGGGGAAATCTACTTGCTCTTAGGGAACCTCAGCATCTCTTGTAAAATCCCCAGAATTGGAGGAAATTGCTATGGAAGCCGCTCTGGCTAGCAACCCTAAAATGCAGCCTCTCAGGTTTAGTTTGCAGACAAACGTGTGTGCGTGGCGTTTTGCTGCCTGCTGCGCTTCTGTGCGGGGTCAGCATACGGAAACGTGTCCAGGAATCATGTGCTCTCCACGCTGGGGACTGCTTTGGTCATCCCCACTCAGGATGAAGTAACTTTTGAATTAGTTTCACGTTGTCTCCATGACTTTTGTCCCTTTCTCTCCATTCAAGATCCCGATTTTTGTTTCCAGTAGCACAACGTCCCTCAGCCCTACAATTAGGACTGTAGCTGTCGTATTATGGTGCTTAATACCTGCGAGCATCAACCAGCAAAAGGTTATACGTTTTTTTTAAGCTAATTAAAGGGGCTCAGGAGCCTGCACCTTTGGGCAGGCACAACCAGCACTGACACCTCAGCTACAGTGTTACCGGAGTCGGAAGGGTCATCCCCAAGGGAATTGCCATCCTTATTGCTGCTACCGTGGTCCCTGAACTGCTTAGATCCACGAGCCTCTGAGAGCCTCGGCACCCGTGGCTTCGGCCAGGGATCCGTGACAGCGGTGCGAAGGCGTTGCTGCACTGCACAGCCAACGTTACGGCCGTCAGGGGATCCAAATGGTTAAGCAGTTAACAGGCGTGCAAGAATATCTTTAAAATATTTTAGCTGCAGTATTTTTATTCTCATGTCCAATGCACTGTTGAATCAGCAGCTAGGAGAATTCGTTTTCACCTATTGTTGTGCCATCTATGTACAAATTAGATAAAAGTTTGCTTTTATATATTTAATCTAGGTGGACAGTATATTATTGTCAGCCTCTGTGGAACATTTGAACAATTGCAATGTCTGTGTCGCTAAATAGCGCTTTAGAAGGAGCATTAGCTTTAGCTGCCTGGTTTTCTTTGACCGTTTTAATGAAAAGGCCAGAGTTTACAGAGTTTTTATAAACTTGGCAAGTAGTTCCCAAATGCCTGGATCTTAAAACTAAATACAAGAAAAACTAGTGACAGTCACGTATTGTAGCCTACACATCTTTATTCTGCTGCCTTTATTCAGGGTAAAGAATGG
This sequence comes from Aythya fuligula, assembly GCF_009819795.1. NCBI lineage: Eukaryota > Metazoa > Chordata > Aves > Anseriformes > Anatidae > Aythya > Aythya fuligula. The sequence continues at coordinate 3,992,944 of NC_045577.1, read as the reverse complement.
GTCATTTTTGTTGAGTTTACCTTTTACAGAATCCGAAGGACTAAATATGTGACTGGCTTATAAAAACTCTGCTTGAATTTACTAATCCTGCCCAGAACTGTGGACTGTACAGCCTACAAAATCACGTTGTCCTCAGCAAAAGTCTCTAATGCCCTTTCTTAACATCTGTAAATAGAGAAGAAACATATTTACTGATACGGAAAGTCGTGTTTAATGCTGAGTATTTTTCAGAGGTTCATTTAGTTTGATGCATATTGTTTGTTTGTTTTTTTCCTGCCTGAAGTGTCAAAAGACCTAAAAAAAAAAAAAAAAAAAAAAAAAAAAAAAAAAAAAAAAAAGCCAAATTCTATTTTAACATGATGATGTCGAGCACTTTTTTTATTTGTATATGTGTGTGTATGTGTGTTTGAGCACTGATCTCTAGATTTCGGTGGCATCTCAGTGTTGTGATTTCATTGCCAATGTAAAAGGTTCTGGTGTTGCCCATTCATTTCTGGAGACAGAATTCAACTTAAATAAAGTGCTTCCATTTGAAAGCGAATATTGACCTTGTAACAATGAAAGGAAAGTCATCCGCATATTTAAATAAACATTTAATTCCAGAAATCTAGTTCACTGGACCCTTTTGATCTTCCAGGGAAGAAGAAAAATGGTTTTGTTCCTTTTCTTTCCCAATAAAAAAGGCTCTGCCTCTTTGCCGGGGCCTCCCTGATTTGTCGAGGCATTATATCCATTGCTCTCCAGTGACCGTTCTGTCTTGCCACAAACATTTCCAGTGGAGAAAGGGAATTTAGCTGTGACTTATTGTTTCAGCCAGACATCAGTTTAATAGCCTGAAACTCCCCTAAGCTGCTCTCCTACTCCTCAGCATTCACCTTGCCTGGGAATGGATGTTGTAGTCAGATCTAGCTGTAAAATTTTCAGCGGAGAAGCGGAAGCAGCCTGCTCCAGCGCAGTGTTTGTGGCTAGCTGCTGTATTCACAAGAATGATGGCATCCTTACTCACGGCGCTTGGCTTTTGGTTCTGTTTCTCATACCAGAATTTGCAGGTGTTTGGAATATTGATGTGGCTCTGCCTGGTACCTTTGGGTGGCTGTCCTATGCAGCCAGTTCCCAGCAGGTCACTTTGAGACACAATTTTATCAAAGTTTTACCTTTCCAGCAGCTGGCACTGGACATTAAAAAGGTGGTGGTGGTGGTGGGGTGTTATTTTTTTTAATTTGGTTATTCGAGGGGGAAAAAAAAAAAGCATCGTTCTGGTTGGAGTTGTTGGTGCACTTGAGTAAGGCAGGTATTCTTTGCTTGTTGTCTATTTTTTGTTTTATTTTAAAACTTTCCTACCTCAGGAGGAGGACACAGGAACTGGAAGCTCGGGGAAAATATTCCCTCTAACACAGAATTGTGCCTTGTGGTGCCCATAGTGAATGCTTTGGTTTAACTGGAAGGTTTGGCAGATGGTTTTGATCCTAATTGCTTATAAACTGAAATTAAGTCTTGTGACCCTAGCAAATAATGCACTTGTATGTGCATGCAGGAACAGACAGAGGTACAAAATACAGTACTGTTTCCCTTCACTGAATAATCTGAAAACCAGATACATTTCTGTAAGGCTGGATAAGGATATTTATAATTCTATTTTAATGTGCAAGGGGTGGTCAATAGTGGATGGATGGGGCTCCAAAGAAATCTTCTGCCAGGTGCTGTGGGTACTGTGCGTGTACTTTGCTGGAGCTGGCTGCCTTTATTTTCCTTTAGAAGAGAAACAAAAAACATCTTTAGAAGATTGCATTTTAAATGTCTGAAGCTCACCACAGCCCCGGAGAGATCTGAAATGAGTGCCGAGGTGCTGCTTTGTTTCTCAGCCCATGCTTGTGCTTTCCAGCATTTGCACGTGTTACAGCTGCCTCCTCTTTGAGCTCTTTCTGCCCAGGTTTGGGGAAAGGTGGTTCATCGGAGGGGATGGGAACCTGGCTCCCTGGCCAGCACCTGGATGGGGAATCATGAAAAAAATGTAAGGGATGCAGCTGAACACAGCAGTTGGTGGGTGTCTGCGCAGAGAACTGAGACAGTCCCTCCCTGCAGACATTTTTCTGGCCACTGAGCTATGGAGAGGGAACAGCAGCCAGACAGCGATGGGGGGAAAAGGGCACAGGGCTCACAAGTGCATGGTTTAGGACTCAGACAACTTGTGAAGTTCCTTTGGCAACTTTAGCCTTGCTTTTATGTCTTTTGTCCAGCGTTAACAGCACAAAGTAACTGTGGCTGGACCAAATCTCCCTTCCTCTTTTTTAAGAGAGAAACAGCTTGTGCCAAAGAGGAAGCGATCCTGGACTGGCGGATGGGGAATTCCCTCGGCTCCTTCAAATGCTGCGGTAGGAAAGCAGGGGCTCTGTAAATCAGGGCATCAGGGAAATGGAGAGAAATGGGCAGGTAATTAAAGTGTAACACAACTTTCTCACTCTGGGAATCAGCACGTCCTCTACCCTCTGCTTGGTTGTGGGGCTGAAGTGGTGTGCCAGATTCATGGACAGTGCTGTGTGGTGCCGTGTTGCACGGTGCTGCTCTGCTGACACTCTGACCTTGCAATTAAGCTCTAGATTGACCTAAAAAGGCTTCCCTGTCCTTGAGAACATTAATCTAAGAATCTCTTCTTCCTCTCTCTAGCTGAGCCAAAAAGTTGACTAGCTTCTGGACAGCTTCTTCATCACCTGTTAGCCCAGATCATTGGAAGTAGCCTCATCTAGGAACCGTGAGGATTTGCAGTTGTGTCGCTCATAGTAGGTGATACTTCTACTTGAAGCAGTTATATAGAGATCTAAGATCAGATTGCTGTTTTGTTTAACAATTTCAGTTGTTCTTTGTCAGCACTTACTAACAACACTTATTAAAACCGGGCAGAGAGATAATGTGCTTCATGCCTTTGCATTTTTGGGGGAAACAACGAACAGCAGGGAGTGTCAGTCTGGCGCTTTCATTTTTATCTTAAGCGGTATTATTAGCATTGCGAACTTGAAATAGAAACAGCACAACCAAATGAGTGAGTGAAGGCAGGAAACTGAAGCCAAGGTGAGCAGTAACTAGGAGAATAATAAAATGAGCTTTACATACACCAGGTATGTTGCTGGACATGTCCCAGAATACAGAATGCTATTTACTTTGGTCATTCTGGAGGGTGGAGAGGTGCCACTGGCACCAATGTGGTACAGAATAAGGCTGTGACCAGGTAAGAAGTCACGAAGATAAGCTGTGGGGTGAAGCTCCAGTACGTTGGCCCTGCATCACCGAAGGAAGAGCTATTGATTTCTCCTTTACAGGGGTGGAGGTGTGATACGTACACCATAAGGTAAGGGTGTGTGCAGGTCACTGCAGGGTACTGAACATCTCTGTATCACAGCCTCAGCTGCCTCAAAACTGTGTCTGTAAGGCTGTAGTCTAAGCATGAGTAGGCAACAGAGCAGCAGCTCGTGTAAAGCAAAGTCCCCAGTACTTGCAGAAGACCGGGGAAGGGAGCAAATAAGCTAACTAGCGAGGCTAGCTCCATCAGTCCGATGCAGGAACAGCTCTTTCCTCTTTTTACAATGAGCAAGAGACTTGATAAAATAGAGGGAAAAGGAAGTGATTTGCAAAAAGAGCTGATACAGCTCAGCCATAACATTTGGCTGACATTGACAATGGGTCACAGAGCTAGCTGCAGTGAGAGGTGCTCAGAAAATACCCCAGACACCTACTATGAGAGGCAGAGAACAGCAACAATGAGGTCAGCTTTCCAATGAAATATAGATGCAGAACTAAGCTTTTGAGTGTTTTAATGGGTAGAGAATAACAAAAAGTACCGCTCTGGTTTTGCCAGTGCAGTGCTCGAGCCGTTTGTCTAGACACTATATAATCCACCCCTAGGGGAGGTAGTTTGTTAACGTCTCCTGGAATGCTACAAACTGTTCTGCAGTTGCTGAGGTTACGGGGTTTGTTTGCTAGATGCAAGTTTTGACGGTCGACTTCAAGTTGCTAGAGAACGAGCTGCGTGTCCTTATTAACCCAGCTCCAGCTCTGTTTCTTCACATAGTCCAAGTTTCAGCTAATGCAGTAACATTTGCCAAGCTGGCAGCGAGCCGCCCGCCTCTTCCAGCCCCGCACCCCTGGGGGCAGTGTTCCTATCACCTACCTCTTTTAGCAACCTCGTTGCTCACAAGGGCAGAACTTGCCAGCCTGTTAGTTAGCGTTTCCTGGCACACGGTGGCAATGCTGCTGTCTGCATCGTGCCCACGAGCAAAGCTATGCACATGAGTGTGATTAGAGAAGAGGTTTGGATCAGTAATGAAATTGTCAGCCACCCAAGGCTGACAGAAAACCACACAGGCTCTAAGAACAGCTCCGTGGAACTTCAGCCTCTCCCCTCGCGTGTTACTTCCATCACGCTGATGGTCATGGATAGCACCTGCTTCCTGGACAACACGGGCTTTCTGAGATACAGGCAGCTGAAACTCAGCAAATGAAGCAACATGAACAGGAAATCTTCGTAAACAGAGGCTGCAAGGGGAGGGTGCAAGTGCAGTATGATTTCATGGACTGGGCTACTGCTGCTGCTCAGAAAGATCTGTTATTGCGAGGCCTCCTGGCAGCAAGAAACTTGTTTTTTTTTTTCTGTGTGTTTTTTTCATTAACACTGTAGGTGCCATGGAAACTGTCAGACCCTCTGGCCCTGCAGGCAGCAGTCATGCAACTCGTTGAATGCACATATATTTATTGTAACACATTTTTAGCACAGAGTTTAACACTTAAGCACGGGAGTGTTATTACAATCTGTACAGCATCCTCCGAACAGCACAGACAACACAGACATGCAGCCCTACAGGCTCTGCAGCAGCTTCAAAGAAGGCTGCAGTGGCTAACAAAGCTTAAAACAAAGAGAAATCCCAACAGTGGCTCATTCTTTGACCTCCCCTTGGGCCTGGCTGGATATATACAAGCATCCAATAAACAGGATAGTAAAACTAACATGCTGAACCATTTACAGACACTCTTTTTAAAGAAGAATTTGCTGTTGGCAGCAAACATTTGGTCTAAAAAATCTGAAGGCCACATTTTTCTAACTCTCCTCTCCTACACACTTTTCCACCTTTTATCTGCGAGTCAAAGAGCAGCCCTCCTCTTCCCCCCTCCCTTTCTTTCCCTTTTCACGTGGGGAGCTCAGAGCCCCAGACCACCACGGGGTGGCCAGACTCGGTGCTGTGGAATCATGCAGGTTCCAGCACCACGATGAGCACGCGCTTCGGGTCCTCAGCCCAAGAAAGGTCAGCTCTGCCTTGCCAGCTCTGCCTCGCTCCGATTCCACTAAAGCTCACTGAAACATTTGCACAGGCGTACAAGGTGATACTAGTGCCTCGCTGGCTTAGATGAAGGAAGAACTTTTGGAAATAGCCTTGCTAAGAAAAGTAGTGTTTAGCCTCTTGTCTTTGTGCCTCTCTGTTGGCTGTTATCAGATACTCTATGGCTGCATTAGCGGCAGTAGATTAAGGAGCTAGTTATTTCTGTTCGTTACATGAGCCACTGTATACACAAGTAACATCTGCATTGAGAAGCTAGAATGACCTCAGCACACAGGTGGGGGCTTGTTTGCAGAAAGCAGCTTGTTCCTAAAAAGCTGCTTCAACAGCCTGGACCTGCTCAACCAGGCACCTTCCCCAGCGCTGAATGACTGCCCCAGCCAAGGCTGACCCATCTGAATAGGCCCTGTGCAAACAAATGGGCTCCTCCTCCTCCCTCACACACCCTCTGCTTCTTAGGACAGCCGTGGAGCCAGGTCTAGGCTTACAGCAGGGTCCTTCTCAGAACAGAGACCGGGCTTATGAACCAGCCCAGGAGCCCTAAAGCCTGCAGCAGAGCAGTCCTGTATCCTGCTCCAAGGAAATCTAACCATCAAACAGCTTTATGATGAAGCTGCTCGCGTCCCAACCCTGTGGGTTTAATACCTGGAAGGCTGCATCCCATATCTACAGAGCTGCCAGGAGCTTTAGAGGAAACAGTACAGTGGGAAGCCAGTGTGCAGGAGAACTTGTCTTCCAGCTTTGTTCTCTGAAAACATGCTGAACACATGGCATCAGATACAAGGAGAAGAAAAGTCTGCCAGGATGGTGAAGGTGCGACTTTAGGGCTTGGGGGAGAAAGAAACAGCTTATTTCAAAATTTCTGAGTTGCAACTGAAGTTGCAGGAATTAGATAAAGAGCAAAACTAGGAAGTTGTGACAGCTGTGCACCATCAGCACAAAACTACAAGGAGACCTTGTGGCTTTAGTTAACTTCAAATAAACAGGTTTCTCTAGTTGCAACATTGCTCACTGGAAACATAAATAACATTTCATTTTGTCTTTACACATTTGGGTTAAAAAGGAAAGTGCCAAAAGCAAAACCTGCAAAGGAGCAGAGAGATTCAGTTTGCTCGGGGCAAGCTGGGAGTGCTGATTTCTTGTAAGCAAACAAAAGGGAGAGGGCTCAGGTCAAAACAGATCCTAGTGACGTTTAGTTGCAGTCTCACCACCATTTTTTTCCCCACTGGGGCTGCAAAGCTGAGTTACAGAGAAATGATTTCTCCCGGTCTTTCCCAGCACTACCCCTATATTCAAAGCCCCGTGAAAGGATGGCAGAGGAAACCTGCCTTCCCCAGCAGTGGTGGTGGGAGCTGCACACACCTCGAGTACCAGATAAAGGAAGCGTTTTGACTCCTCAGGGTTCCCCAGCCATCCATCCCCACGCAGACATATTTGTGCCGTACCTTCCCTGCCCCCTCCTGCACAGATCACACAGCCCGGGTCTCTGCTTCGATCTTCTGCTCCCCATGTAGGTTTTCCAGTTCTTGGACCTGGGCCACGTTCTGTCTGATAGCAATCTCTGGCCCCCCTCCGTACAGCGTGCTTAAATAAATCCATGTCTCCTCAGAAATCTGCCCATAATCAGCACCTGAAAAGGACAGCAGACATGCAGATAAGCAGGCATGCAGCCATCGGACAGAAAGGACATGAACTCTGTCCTAACTGAAACCAGGACACACATCACAGCACGGAGGACATCTTCCCAAAAGCAAGGCACACCTGGTGCCTGCAGCTGCACTGTCCAAGGCACCCAAAGCCCACGCCCGGTGGCAGCCCTGCACCAGAGCTGCAGCAGCAGCAGCCGTCTCCTCCAGCCCTCTGCAGTGCCACCTGCTGCTGGAAGCCACCGAGGCTCCGCTGCAGTTCGGTTGACAGTTTTGGAACCCACTGCAGTCACTTCTTCCTGGCCTCAAAGGGAACTGAGCAGCAGCAGGCCACAACAGCAGGGCCTGCCTGGCCACCTCTCTCGTGCCCAGCAGTGAATGAGCTCTGGCAGCCCAAGGGGCCTACAGAAATGCACTCAGACACACCAGTCCCAGGCAGCTGGGGCTCCTCTGCTTCAGAGACTAAAAACACTCCTCTAAGCTGTCCTAAGAGGGACAAAGAGTGGTCAAAACACAAAGCAGGGATAGCAGAGACCTTTGCTAATGAAGGTTACAGAGGAGGAGGAGAACAGAAGCAGTTGCTTTGAGATAACCAAGATACAAATGCAATCTTCATCTGCTTGGCAGGAAAGCTCAGCAGTCCAGTGAGGACAGCATAATCAGTGCTGTTTCACAAGCTGGACCACAGCAGATGTTGAGTAAAGACAAGGCAAGAGCAACACAAGATCACAGATACAACACGAGGAAAGGGAAATGATGGAAAGGATCTGGGGACAGCAACAGCAGGAGATGGAGGACAGCGGGATTTGCTCTAACAGGTCACATCAGCAGGCTGGTCATGCAGGAGCTGCCAATGGAGAAGCAAGATGGCTCACTCAGGGCTGTCAGCACAGAGATGTGCAGAGAACTGTGTTCCTCTGCAACACCATCGTGTTCTGTTCCTGCTTCATTACAGACAGACAGACCCAGGGGAATACTCTCCCTCAAGCACTACGAGATGGCAAGGACATGCCTTACCCTGCTTAACTTGCACGTGGCCACCTGCTTTTGTGAGTGCGATCTTGCTGTTGTCAATTGGTCCAGGAGGTTCTGTAAGAGAAGAATCAACACGTTTAAAACCATTCTGCATTCCTTGTTGCCACCCAGTTCAGCTTATTTCCCACGCTAGTTCTCTTGTTATTTCTGCCCTGCCCTGGGGGCCCTGCAGGCAGTCTGGGTGGCTGGACTCCTCGCAGCCCCAAGTCGTTCCTGCCAGGTACAGCACTCACGGAGGAGGCACACCAAGCATACACACTTCTTGCCATTCTACCTCTCACCACCACCAGTCTCCAGAGGTCTCTGGCTCCTTACCATTATCTTTTCCTTTGACAAAGGCTTCCCACTCACGGAACCACTGCATGCTGATACAGTAGATGACACTTGGAGACTCCTCTGCCTGGAAAGCCTTGTTCAGCTGGGAGAGCAGAGATGCAGGAAAGATTTAGTCACTGCTGAGATCCGGAGGAGCCCCTTCCATTAACTGTAAGGCAGCCTTTCCACTCTTCAGAACTACCCTTTGTAATTCTACCACCTTCTTTGCAACCTGTTCCTGCTAACTAGAGCAGGCAAGAGACTAGGATGGCTTCAAGTTTTACATCTCTGCACAGTCACACACAGCATTATTGTATTCCAGCTGCCCCTCCCCATGGTGTTAGCTATGCAGAACCCCAGGATGAGTCTCCTGACCATGTTCTAGATCATGTTTGAAAAATGAGGGTGACAGTTTTCCACTGACTGCCTGTGACAGATCTCCATTTCCCACCTCAACCTTTTGCCATTACCTCCAGATCCTTCCCATACAAACCTTGATGAAGGTGTCGATTTCAATTCTCCTGCGTTTGGCAAGCGCTTCGATCTCCACTTGGCAAATGGAGCACACGTATAGATGGTTCACGGCAGGGCCACCCCCAAACCTGAGCACAGGAAGAGAGGGAGAGGAATGCAGAACTGCAGGAAAATGGAAGTGCTTCCCAGCCCTGAATACCACAGAGAGAATCTTACACTGCTCCAGACAGCACTGAAGGAGATGCATCTGCAGCTACTCTCTGAATGGAGACTGCTGCCTTTATGCAACACAGAATGGGTTCTGGGACAATATCGTTCTGGGACAATGCACTGATACAGCTCCTTTTGGTTTAGATCAGTAGGCTCTACCAAATACAAGTCTTTGCCAGTCCACACCAAGTACTTCATACTTTTAACATGCCATTGGAAGGCATTGTGTCTTCGTAAGTGCCTGAGATGGGAATACCCCAAGCAGACTATCTAATAAAACAAAATACGTAGGGACAAATAACAAAATGGTAACGTTTACCTGTTGTAGAGATACTCCCACACGTTCTGGGGCAGAATCAGAACCAGGTCATCAATGTAATGGTATTTATTAGGAGGGATGCCTGTGAAAGAAAGGCAAGGAGGAGAATTAACCAGGGAACTTGTTATTGTTGGATAGACACAAATAGCAAAAAGAGAGATCTTCCTTGCTGAAAACTCCCTGATTCCAGAATCTGCTTCCTCTGGTAACAGAAGATCCTAAAGAGATAATTGATTTTGAAAGTTCCTCGATTCACAGCCTCAATTTCGAATCAAGTGCTTCATTTCCAACTGGAGATACACAAACACAAGGGCTCCCAAGCATGACGGATGTAAGAGAACAGTAAAACGTGGTATCAGCTCCCTTCAGCAGTGTGTGCTCCATTGTCCAAACACTGAAGAACAACCTCGCTGATAGGGTAACACAGATCAACATTGTCTCATGTGCTTTCTACAGGTTTGTTTTTAAAAACAAGTAGGGAACTGAACGCTGTTGTTTCCCAGCACTAGCCATTCCTCCGGTCCTCTGATCAGCAGGACAATGGGGTAATTTTCTCATCTCTCCCTGAGCGGGCTGGAGCTTCTGCAAATGAAGCAGATCCTACTGAAGCATGCACTGTAACAGATCTACAGCTGAAGTTTTTTTTCTGCATTTGTTAATGCACCAGGAAGCAAAAAAGCATAGCTGAAAGTTGCTTTTCCCAGGTTCAGCAGCACCGCCTTACCTCCATGAGAGCACAGAAAGGTGTGATTGGTGATGGGACCAGGCTCAGCAAAGGTGTTGAATTTGTTGAGCCATTCTCGAGAAATGTAGAACTGGAGTAAACTGTGCTCCTTCATGCTGGCAAGGGACACGACTTTCTGACGCTCTCGCACAGCCTCTTCACTGCTTTTCCTTAAGGAGGGAAAGAAAGAGAAAATGAAGCAATTCCTGAATTAGTTTTCCACCAATATTTCTAAGTATTCTGCAGCCATGAAGAGACTGCTGCGTCTGGGGTGCTGCTCACCTGTAGAACAAGACATAGGCTTCTGCATTCTGCACCACGGTCTCATGGACTTCGGTGACATACTGGTCATCAAACTCGTACCACTGGCCATTGATCACGTTCTGACAGTAGGCTATGTAATGCCCACCTGCATCAAAAAGAAATACAACACAGCTGATATTCAGAGTGCAGGTGGAACTCAGGCCTGGGGTAAGGTCAGCAGCACAACAGGATTAGCTGCTAGCAGAAACAGGAGAGGGAACAAAATAATAATAGTAATAATAATTCCTGTTCAGGCAGCTTTGCAGGAGCAGGGCAGTCTGTCACTGTCACCATGGTTTGCCTTCCTGGGAAAGGGCCTCTAGGCCAACCCATGGGTGAGGCCACAGCAGCTGCAGAGAATCTGTCAGAAGCTGTCGAGTTCACTTCTCAAAGGGCAGAGGCTGAGCAAGGCCGGGAAACACAGGAGCAGGCCTTACGCTGCACTTGATCCCAGAAGAGGGATAGCAGAACACACTCTGCCTTGCTCATACTCGTCTCGTTCCCGTTCACCTCTGCCGTGTACTCCCAGGAAGGAGGACTTACTGCCTGCTGTGCCGTGATGGCAGATGACTGACAGCAGGTCGTAGGTGGTGATCTGGGAGACACACTCCTTGGCTAGGAAAGGTCGCAGGTCCAGCCCTTCCAAGGGGAAGGAGACGTGACTGTTGATCTTGAAGGAATACATCACCTCATGCCGGAACCGTTTCAAGTGGATGCAGAGAATCTAAAAGACCAAAGACAGACAACAACAAAGTGCAGTTTTGCTGTGGGTATTCTGATCCAACAGCGTATCTCTGGGCATCTGATCTTTGCAAAGCTTTTTTTCCTTTTAGCCACAAATCCTGCTGGCTTATCAGCTTAAAATGGGAAAGTCTCTTCTGGTCTAGATACAGGATTTTGCCACCAAAACTGATACTTCAGTTCTACATCCAGCCTTACCTCCTCAAACAGCAGCTGCTGAAAGAAAAGTAAGAAACAAAGTGCTCTTACTCACCTCTGGTAGCCGGAGGACTTTGCAGTACTTTACTCCATTCCTCAATCTGAGGGAGAGAGAAACTAGCTGTGAGAAAACTCTCAAGCAAAGGGATGCCAAAAGGCAAGGCAACTGTCTGGCTGCATCTTGCTCACTTTGAAATCCAAGACAAATGCTGACTTGCAGCAGCAACAAATTCAGGCTTTTTGCAACATCCCTCCCAAAGGAGGCACGGCACGAGCGGTTTGTCACACCTCTTCCTTCTAATGAAGTAACTCCATTGCTGCCAAGCCATGTCCCTGTCCATACCCTTCTTCCTTTCTTTCCCCCCCCTGAAGCCAGCACTTCTCCTACCTGCAGTCAGTGACTTCTCAACACTCAGTATGAGAAACTCAGTTTAAGACAAGGCAGATTTTACATGACACTCAGCAGAAGAAATGTCAAGGCAGAGGGTATAACAAAATGTTTAACCGTAGGATAAAGAAACAAATTTCCAGAGGTATAATACATGGAAAGCAGACTTACTTTTTACACCGTTCACAACTGTACATGTTGTCCCCTGTAGACAAAGAAAAGAAAGACGTTATGCAGTTACTCAGAGCACACAACTCTGATATGAGTACATTTCCATCTCATGCAGAAAGATCACATTAAGTTGATCCTGAAACTCTTCTAAGGGTGAGAAGAGATCCAAATAACTATTTCCCTTAGTAAATGTAGGCAAGAGAATGGAATCACCTAGGAGAAAAATTCACACAGAAGTGAATACAGCAAATCGTTTAAGTCCTTTAGGACTTAGGGAATGAATGGAGAAAGCAAAGAATCTGGGAAGGCAAAGGATCCGTAGCACTTAAAGACAACTAACAGCCATGTCTGCTCCATGTCTGCTCCTTGCTAAGAACAGTCTCATCCGCATTCAAAATGAACAAACAGCACCCTTGAGAGCATGGGAAAACTCATTTCTGCTCAGAGAAGCTGAACTGTCAAGTATTGGTAGTGTCAGATCCTAAGTGAAATACTGCAGCATGCCTTCCAGACTTAATCCGCCCCCCAAATGCATGTGAAACACGCTGCAGTTTTTCTTGTTTCTGGCTGTCAGACCCCACCGAAGCTAACTCACCTTTCAACTCATCCGCTGCAAAAAAGGCAGCAAGACAATCCTCCAGCGTCACAACAGGACCCCAAAACCAGCTAGGGATACAGGACACCACGAATCTGCAGAGGAAAGGAGATCAACAGAAAGAGTTACACGTACAGCAGTTGGACACTTTGGCTTACAAAACCCCACGTGGACGGGCGTTCTTCTAGCTGTACATCCTAAGCTCATCACACACCCCCATGGCACAGGGAAAGCACGATTTCTCCCAGCTGATAACCCAATTCTAATTGCTCAAACTGGAAGCGATTTGGAGAACTACACTGCTAATTCATTTGCTCTGGAGGGCAAGACAGAGCTAAAGGCAGAACTGAGGGATTATCATTTGCACACGAGATCTCAAGGTGAATGACAGAAGCAGAACAGCAGCTGCTGGCTTACGTGAAAAGGCCAAAACAGACCCGTGAGGTACCACACTGTCCTTGTCCAAGGAACGGTTACAACTGGCATTTCTGCTGTAAGCACCACTGCCTAGGGACAGCTGCCTTCCAGCCACTGCAGGGCAAACCCCAGAAGAAAGAGGTCCCACGCAGGGAACACACCTCCGGATATACTCCATGATGAAAGCAATCCAGCCTTGTGAGGCATAGTTGTCCCCACATGCCCCTGTCTTAGCTGGCACGTTTTGGTAGATGGCAGAGTGCAGCTTGGCCAGGTCCTCCTTCCCTGGGATTGGGAGTGACAGGTCCTGGAATGTCTCCACTGTTGTAGAAACCTGGAAATATCCAAGAGGAAGAGTTCTGGGTTTCCTGTGCATGTAACGGAGCTGCGACCTGACTTTCATCATCACCTTTTATCACTGCTTGGATTTTGTCTGGGCTAGAAACCTGGCCTGGCACTAAGAGCAGCTCTCTCTGTCTAATTATTGAATTGCTGTCAGCAGGAAGACTCCTGTCATGTTTGTGGCACTGGAATCTGTTTTCTGATGTGAATGTGATATTGCTAGACCAACTAAGTGACACAGACCACTATGGAGGCAGACAATTTCTTGGCACAGCAGGTCTCTCACACCTCCTCCACCACCCACCTCTCAACATTTTAGCTGGCCTCCAAAATGCATCCCACAGTATTTGGCAATAGGAGCTCCGTTTCCAAAGAAGAGCTCTACGAGCCAGAAGACTGCTCTTGGACTGACAGCTACCAGGAGACTCACTCTGTCACAGGTGAGGCACTGCACCAGGCTGAGAATGGAGCCATCGAAGATGTCTGAAATCACACTGCGATAACGAAGTTCTTTCTTCTTTTTCCCAGAAGCCTGCATCTGGGCTGAAAGAGAGACAGACCACCACGTAGTAGCTCTTTCCCAGTCTCTGGTCTCATGCAGAGTCACACAGACACGCATTAACACAGGACAAGAACTGATTGATCCTGTGTGTTTTGCTCTAAGCTTTACACTTGACCTCCTGCCCCCCTCACCTGTCCGTGTATTTTGTCCCTTTTTTCCCCTCTAACATTTACCAGGTGTTCACCAGGTGTCTTGTGCTGGAGAAGACTGCACAGCAGGGACTGGCCAAACACAGAGTTTTGGTTAATCACAAACCTCCTTCCCTAGGCACATAGGCATGGAGACAGAGCGCTTTTCATCAGGCCAGAACATCTGCGGCTGTGCTGACCTCAGCCAAGGGGCTGGGGCACGGTTTTGGACAGAACAGTATTATTGAACAGCTGTAGGGACGGTGGTATAAGCACATGTCATTGTGCTTGCTGGTATGCAATGCTGAGATTTTGTTCTGCAATTTGCTTGGGACAAAGAAGACAGTTGGACACAACAGAAACCAGGCTCTGAACTGTAACAATGCTCCCGGCACCAGACTGACATTTGCAGCTTAATTCTATTACTGTGAGCCCAAGACATCTAGGAGCCCAGAAGCTCTCTCTCAGTAAAACATCATCTGACACTTCCTGGACCCACGCGCTATGACGTGCGAGCCTGGCAGACAAACGTTTACACACGCTTCCCTAAAAGGACGGGGCTCGTGCCTAGGACTTCATAGCTTTATTTTTTAAACACAGCATGCAGACATAGACATGGAAATCATTTCATGCCCCAGTATGAGCATACTAGAACATCTGTTGTACCCAGAGAGTTACCTGTGGGTTTCCTGTAGTCTTTGCCTGGCATGATTTTATAAAGCACTGATATTCCAGGGGGATCAGCACTTCTTACAACTGCTAACCAAGGATCATGAAATCTTTCTTTCCTCTTTGAACCCCTCCTCCACATGCTCCCCTTTGCCTCCCAGCATACCCCGACCCCTTTGCACTACCTTTCTTGAGGACGTAGGAAGGTCCGAGCCTGGCAGGACTGGAGCGAGGAGGACTGCTAGAGAGCTTGGAGTGCATTTCATGATGGACAGGACTGCAGGGGCGTGAGGAGCAGCGCACATAGGCATCATTATCAGGTTCTGTTTGGGAAAAAGGGGAGGCAGAAGAGCACTGGTGAAAACCTGTTACGAAAATCAACTCTGTTAGAGTCAGTGTCAGCCCAGCTCTGTGTTCCAGCACAGAACCTTTCTCAGCACTCACAGTTCAGATGTTATGAATTGTCTTACTTGCATGGGTTGGCAGATACAGCTCTCAGTGCACTTTTAAGAGTGCATACAGAGCTATACTGAACAGCTAATAATTATATATATAGAAAAAAAAAACTGCTATTTTTTCTCACTTGTGACTAATTAGGTTTTACAGCTTGCTCCTGTATCCCTAATCCACATAAACAACATTGCCTTCAGTGCCAGTTGGCAGAATAAGACTCTTACATAAAGAAGTGTTGAAAGATCGGATATGTTCAGTTTGGGGTGACTCCACACCTACATCTTAACAGCTGCTCTTTTCCCTAACACACCAAAAGGCACAAACTGTGCATCACCCTCTTCTCTCGAGTCTGTAGTCCAACATTAATGAACATTTTCTTCCATGTCTTTTTTCCACAGCCAACATTTCCCCAAGCCCGCCTATCAGATAAAGCAATGTATATACATCAAAACTTTTTCTTAAGTTAGGAAAATGCACAAATGCTGCATCTGCAGGCTTGGCAGAGGCAGCTATTGCTGCCTCAGGATGTAGGCTTCGCTCAGCTCCATAAGCACTTCAGCCCGACTAAGCACCTCCCTGGCTCACTTAGGTTTTCTTACAGAAGCAAGCGTGCACTAAGGCAGAAGGACTGCCAGAGACACTGCAGAGAGTCTTGGATGTCAAATTTTTTGAAACCCACAGAAGGAACACACACATCATGTGCTGTGTGCCACTGCACTACACCACCACCCATGTAGGACAACACCACATCTCAAAAAACACCGTGCCTGGAAGAAGTTTATACCTGGTGTCCTGCATGGGCTGGCAGGACGGGGAGCTGGAAGCATCTCGGGTGAGGCTCTGCCATCCACTGGCATCATGGTAGTGTCCACATCTGCATCCTCGTCCACCTGCTCCGAGTTGCTGCGCCGATGGCCACAGGAGAACTTTCTGTCCTTCATCCTCTCTTTCTCGGAGATCCCTCTCCCCGCTTCATCCTGGATCAACAACTCTGTCTCTGCCAGGGAGCTGCTGCCCACGCTCCCTGTGGTCCGGCTTTGACCATCTCCTTCACCCCTGTCACTGCTCGAGTCACAGGAGAGGAACTCGTCTTCTGAAGGACTTCGGTCACCCTCTCGCTTGTCATCCTGGTCACCGGTATCCAAATCTCTCGTCTCTGCAACGATCGGTTCCTTCAGTTCCTCGTGGAGCTGGTCCATCAGGCAGCGCAGGAACTCCTGAGTGTCCTGAAAAGCAGCAGTATTTCCAAGTTAGCATCCATCCAGAAATCGGGCAAACAAGGGGCAAAAAACAGATACAGCTCCATTCACAGCCTCTTTCAATGCTGCCCACGAGTTATCCAGCTCCGTAACACACGGAGACCCTCCTAAAGCAGGGAGTTGGAGTTGTATTTTTACCTGAACATCTTCAGCTGAAAAACACAGAGGAAAACTAGAGAGCAGCTGCAACATGCAAACCACGATCTTATTTGTCAGGGTTTTACCACTGATAAGAAGCAAGAGACCAGGAGAAAGCCGAGGAAGGCAGCAGGCCATAGAAAACAGACTCCTAACCACAAAACAATTTTCATGAACACTGATGTCTGCTTATAGGAATCCCTCTCTTAGAGAGGGCAGATTAAAATCTTTAGTAAATAGGGAATGGAACCAGTCAGAAACCAAAGACTATACAGTCAAGGTGCAAGCTCCTAAATTTGCAATGCATGGTAAAAGAAGTGATATGTTGCCTTCAAAGGAACTGCTGAAAGCAACTTGGTATTTTGACAATTCCAGAAAGTTAATTATGATGTTTCTGTTATTTTAAAGAAGCTTGGCTTTCAGCCTGCCCTGTCTTCCTTTCAACTCTATCTCATAACAGCTAAGTTTTCCAATCCAATATACTTCACATCAAAGATAAATATAGAAATTCTTTCATTAATCATTATTTTTATCCTCTGTTTTGACTTGCTGTCAGAATCACAGTTTAGATATACTGTCTACTGTCATTTTCTTTTGTAAATTTTCAAATCAAACATAGTTTGATGTTTACATTTTATTCTAAAGAATAAACACTGGAGACCACGATAAATACTTCAAAGAAGAAGATACTATCTTTCAAATGAGATTTAGTCGGCTGTAATTCCCCAGAAAAAGAATATAGATCATCGGTATTTTTAGCTTCTCAGTACAGATTAATCCAGGTTTCTCAGCTATAATATCAATAAACAATACCCAACTTATATAGCACTTATCGATCGATCTCAAAGCCCTTTATAGAGGAGGTCACCATCATAATTTTAGAGGTGATAGAGCTGACACAGGAAGATGCACTGACTTGGAACCAGCAAGCCAGAGGCAGAGCCTAGAAGAGAACCCATTCTCCTGAATCCCACCCAAGTGCTCCATCAGATCACTAATATTGACACAAGACAGGCGTGACACCTGAGCTCAAGCTCTTCTCTCTATTCACAAGCACCACCATTGCAGGAAGGAAAAAAAAACAAAACACCATCTTTGTAATAATGGCATGTTTGTGTTGAGGCCCCACCTGCTGTGCATAGCCTCGGAACATGGGGTTGACGAGTTTAATTCCATGAGATAGACTGCTTGGAACAACATAACTCGGGCTGTTTAAATATGGAGAAAAAAAGAAGTTAGTTTGCTTATCAGGCCTGGAGCCAGTTTGTGCAATAAGCAACAGAACAGGGTGTGGTCGCTAGTTAAAGAGGACAAAAAATAATTATGCACCTGCAAATCCTGGTCTTAGTTCCTCTATTAGCTGGGTGACATACAAATCAAGAGAAGGAAAACATCTTAGTCATTTCAGCCTATCCTTCCAGAGAGAATCGTCCCCAGAGCACATTTAATTTAAAGGTCTGTCCACACTTTGAATTGTCTCAAGTGATTCTCTCTATAGCAGGGTTTTGCAGTTAGTTACTCAGTTTCCTTCTGCAGCAGCATGTCTGTCTCTAAATCTGGGTGGGCTGGCCAGGGACCAGTAAATGAGGCAAGTCAAAACTAATAAGAAATTGATATTTTTCTGCTTCAAAGTCTGCAGCCTGCTATATAAAGTTACATTTCACTTTTGCTCTGCATCTTGCTTATCCCTTGTTAAAATCTAACCTGAAATAAACATCAGACCAGGAATCCAAATGGTATTGCATTTTTTTCCCCCTCAATCAATTACAGTTGCACAGAGCAGATATTTAAATTTCAGCAGAGCTGCATTATTTTCCACTGTGCTTTGAACTAGTCTACAAGGTGAGCCACTAGCAAACACTTCCCAAAAAGCCACCTGCATTTTCCACTCTCTTTGGTAAAATGTCAGTGTCAGCTCTGTACCACTTTCTCCATCCAAATCATCAGTCCCTCTCCTAACCAAGAGCAGCGCTTTCAAGCACCAGTCAGTCCATGCAACAGACTCAGAAATAGCCAAGAGAGTTCCATTATCCCACCATTTTTTCCTTCTCTGCCAACAGAAAAGGTATATATAAAAAAATCTCTTCCTTTTAAAAGTTATTAAGAATGTATTATTTTGATCACTGACAACAACATGCACCAGAACAGCATGTAGGATCTCCTAGATAAGGGGAAATCCATGCATACCTGTCTATGCAGGGTTTGACTGCCCTAGAAGGTGCCTTTATCACTGAAGATCCCGCTTCTTTTTGCTGATGCTGTATTTCAGAACCAACATATACACGAAAACTGTCCAGATTAGATTAGGGAGCGACCACTCACCGTTTCTTATGCCAAACCTCAGACACCAGCTTCTGGTAACTTTTGCACAGTGCTGGTTTCTTATCTGTGCGGACCAGTCCACCACATTCCAGAAAAAACTGTGTGAGAGGTGGGCTACCAGGAAAAAACAAAGAATTCAGCACATAGAGACTTCTCTTTTGCCTCTATATAAGATCAATCAAAACTTCAATGCATGTCTTTTTAAAAACATGCATAGGATACTGCTTTTAAATCAAGGGAAGAATTGATTTCAGATGCAGACTTAGTTTCTAACTTAAATAGAAAAAGCTGATGTGAATCTGTACCAGGTATAGAGAAGAGATCCTGAAACTAGTTTTCAGCAGGATGGCTACTGAATATTTTAGGACAGGAGTTGTTACAATGATATCATCTGGGAGAACAGAAAGAGGTGACATGCTTTCCCATGTGATAAATACATTTCTTTCACAGTGGAAAGAAGATTTACTTCCATTATTCATCTATACACAAGCCACGAGTTCACCCATTTCCTACTTTAAAACTTCTATTTTCACTCATTTTCCTACGGTAAAACTTCTGTTTTCCTAAACACTAAATTTTTCACACTCCTTTTCATATTCCTTTTTCTGCACCTAGCCTGGCTGATTTCTCTTTGCATGACTCACAAAGGACTCAGATCAGAGGTGCCACTTTTGATATTTAGTGTAGTCTAGTAAAGACTCAACTGAAAGGCCCTAATGCCTACCAGTTAGAGAGAGCCTGAAGTGCTGCATTCATGTAGCAGGAGTTCCCAAGATTTTTCATTCCAGTAAGGCCTAAAGCACAAACAAGAGAAGCATGAAACTTTCCAGAAGTGCTGCTTTCTACATTCCTTCCCAAAGGAGAGGGAATCTGGCCCTTGCTAGGGAGGCTCTGCACTCTGCTCCTATTGCAGAGTTACCCTCACAGCCCTTTCATCAACTCGATGCAGCGTTACCTCTTGGTTTCAAATCATCATCCTCGGATTCGGATTCGCCTTCATCAGCCACTGCAATTGGAACGGCCTTCAAAGGGTGAGCAGGCAATGGAGAATCCTAGATTAAAGACAGAAAAATAAGCATCAGTGAGAGTCCTACTTCAGAAGATGAGTTACGAGAGGTATCATCTTATATGTAAATCTAGCCAGCCTTTAGAAAAGCACATTTGGGAGAGAAGAACCAGTTGTGCTGTCTGTCCTTCTCAGTAATGCACACAGGAAATAGAAATGATACAATTACTGCTTCCAGTGTGCATGATGAAAGAGGCATCGGGAATACGCAGCAGTGTCACAAGTACATGCGTTTCCAGTCTGACAGCTAAAATTTTGATAGGCTATGCAATGAAAATTAAGACGTTATAGCTGCTGTCATACCTCCCAGAAACAGATGCCCCACAGAAGAGGCTAAGAAAGGTTAGAAAAAAATCAAAATGGATATTGAATTCATTTGGAAGTCATGTGGGGAGATTCTGTAAGATAAAGCTATTGGAATATGACTACAGTTTGCCACCTTCAGCGAAAGAGTTCTTATCACAACAATAGCCTGGACGATAGTGGAAATTTCTTGGCTAATTTTGCAAGGGGTAAACAAAAACCCTGTTAAGCATCCAACCCTGCCGTGCTGTGTCACAGACCCACCGGTTCAGTGAACTTCACTGGCGGTGACTGCGGGTGCGCGGCCAGCCGCTGGTCCAAGAACACCTCCTTCTCACAGGCGTAACACCAGACCCGGAAAGTGGTCAGATTCACTGTCAGGTTGTGCTTTTTGGCCTAGAAATTGAAAGATGAAATAACGATTTGACAGCTGGCTCAAACCGAAACACATGACCACCAGATTACCGTAGAAGAGGATTAGGTAATGGGAAAAATCCAATTCTCTCTGTTTTAAGGTGGGCAGCAGAGAAAAGCTCACCTGTGCGTGAAGCGTGCTGTGGTCAGCAAAGGACTCCCCACAACCAACATAAGAACAACCGAGCTGGTGAGAGAAAGAGCAAAAGTACAGTGGCACAGCAAATTAAAACCTTCACAAAACAGTCTGCAACCCCAGTCCTACCAGCAGCTGCAACTTCAGAACTGATCTTGCCATTTTTCTAGCCTTTTTCTTTTTTTCCAGGGCCCAGAATAAGACAGAAATTTGGAATTGCTGAATTTAAGAAAAGAAAACCTGCAAACCCTACATGGGTTTGCACCCGTGTAACCTCCCCATTCCAAGGCAACTGCTCCAACAAGCAGCTCATTTGCCAAATCTCCAAGCATCTGGGCATTCCAGTGTAAAAATAAACTGCCCCTGCCCACCCTCGTGCCCTTTGTCATTCCTTTCTGCCTCACTGCCCTGAGCACCTGCCCTCTCTTCTGAAGTCTCACACTTGCAGCCTCCCTTCACAGCTGCCAGCAGAGGCAGTCGATGCTGGGAATGATATTCATTCCTACTGGGGCTATTCGGGGGGAAATCACCTATGAGAAGCAAACTGTTAAATCTGAGTGTATTTTGACAGCATTAGCTTTTAATCTAGGGAGACTTTTTCTTGGAATCCATCAAAAAACAGTGCATATTTCTACCGTGAAGTCCACTCTTCATTTTTATTTTTCCCCTGGTCAAATACATCTTCTTTTTATATTTTTAATTAGATTTATATTGAAGAAAAGTCCCACCATATCATGCACGCAAATAGCAAGCCATTTTTACCTGAAGACAAGCCCAGAGATTTGGTCCCACAGCTCCACATGACTGGCAGGTTCCCTGCATATTCATGATAAAAGAAGGTTTGTTTGCTTGTTTGTTTGTTTAAAGTAATCTAGTCCTTCAGGATTGGGAAACTTCTCAGTGAGACGGGCCTCCCCAGCCTGCAGCTCACAGTATTTCATTTCTTAAACCCATGCGTCCGATTAAATATACAATTTGCAGTGCCTTAGGTAGGTGACACATCTGAGCAGGATACAGTGTCAGTGAGAACTACACCAGATGGGACTGACAGGGGCTTATTTTATGGGACATGTGCAAGGTACTCTTCTCTACAGAGACAGGCAGCATTTTCTTTGAAAAGCAAACATGCAAAAGCATGCACAATAGCAAAAAGGGAAAGGACTGACAACCAGAACACCCTGTACCTTGGATTTGAGCAGCAGATCATCCCTGGTCACCTCTCCTATGGAATCCAGGTGAGGACAGATGTCTCTTGTCTCCCCCATTCTCACCTGTGGGAGGGTGTTTTCCTAGGACAGGAAAGGATAGCTCTACTCAGTCATGTGTCAGAATTGCTCTCACAGGCTGCAAGAAGAGAAATTAGCTTGTTTTGTATATTGGAGGTTAAAATATTCATCTTAAAGGTTCAATGAGACCAAAACAAATCTAAATCTGGACCCACTGACATCAGGTAGCACAGTTCTGACCCCCTTTAGAGCGGCTGTGTTACGATATTGTAGGTAAGTGAGCGAGGCAATGGGGTGTGGAGGAAACACATGAACAAAGCTAATAATGTGTGTAACGTGGAATGTGTGTTCAGAAATGTAGGAGGGTGCTCAGCACGCAGGGACAGCAGCAGGAGCACAGCTGCTGGTTTGGTTTCAGGTAAGCTATCAAGCTGAGGGACGATTTGCTGTAGCTGGTAAAATCACACCACAAAATGAAAGCAGTGGTACAGTGAGCCACTGACCACCTTCATCTTAATATCAGGCTCCCAGACTGATCACATAGCATCTCTGAATGATGCAGGGGCCTAAAGCAATAAATAAAAACTGCCCTTAATTCACACATGCCTCGCCTACGTACCTTAACTGGGCTTATGTGCCATGAATACACTACTCCATTAACCTGACTAGACTGATAAACTCCACTTTTCCCCCTAGAAAATGGTTTTTATGTTCTAGCTCAGCAGGTAGGATGGGAAAATAAATGTGGTGGTCTGAACGTAATTCCTCTTGCCAAACAAACACACAGCACGAAGAGATACAAATCTAACTAGCTTGTTTGCATGAAACTCAGATTAAAAGCAAAAGGGCGCTGCAGCCCAAGACAAGTACTTAGCATACGGTGTCTGGGGGCCTCGAGGTGCCCATACTGTGCTGATTTGTATCTAACCTTTAGTCCCTTATCACGCTACTTTATCAAATGTTAAAAATACGATGATTGTTTTAATGAAGCTGTGCAAGAGGGAGTAAGACTTAAAAGATCTGTAACTGATAACCAGTCTTCAGCCTCTGAGGAGTTTAGTATTTAATATAGGTTTTTAACGAGTCACAAAACTCTCAAAGACTGTACGAAATGTAACACCCTGTTCCACCCATCTCATGCATCCAAGCGCTGCAAGCACAGAGGATTTCAGAGCTGCATGCTTCCGAGCACAATAAACACTTTCATGGTGGTCCACGGGCACATTAAAGACTTGAAACATGTCTCAGAAACGTGCAGCTACAAAAAGAAGATAAAAAGGGTTTGTGTTTCTTAAGCATAGAGCAAGGAACCTCACTTGTGACTGTTTAAAAAAAAAAAAAAAGATAAGTAATATTAACAACACAACCCAGGATCCAAAATATTGCTGTTGGCTGGACACAAAGCAGACATGAAAAGCTTACATCATTACCAAAAAAAATAAAAATTGGGATGAACTTAAAGTTAACAATGGTTGCTACTCTGTGTTCTTTTCACATTTTGAGGACATTTGAAAGAATTTCCAGTGCTACTTGGTCTGAATCACTAACAGTACAGAGAAAAAAAAAAAAGAGAGGTAAACAAATAAGCCATTTCAGCATCCTGGGAGCTGAAAAGCTTGCCTAGCACCTTGCCTTGGCAGAAGACAAACCCCAAGGATAATTTTGTAACAGTGTTTTTGCAACACTCTTTGGAACTGAATTGGAAGAGCAGAGCAAAACTGGAGGGGGAAGGAATCCTATTGACATCCTACAAACAGCTGTGGTTGGAACCAGGATCACAGCAACCTGTGAAGAGATGCTTAACAAACAACCGAGTAACGTCAGGCAGCTTCACAGACAGGCAGAGCAGTGCCTCGTAACAGACACTGATTTAACAGACAAGTGACAAGACCGCTGTATCCGTGGCTAACACAGAAAACTGGGACGCTTTCAGACTCAGAGATCCTTCTACAAAACCGACTCCTTTTAGTATCAGTGCCATTTTTGCTATTTCACCTTCCCTGGTTTCTTATCCCTTTCCCAAAAGAGGTTTCCCAGAAAACCAAATGAACAAAATATTGCTTTAAAACGAACTCCAGACCCCCTAATCTCTAGCAGTTTAAGCTAACTGGAGACTGCTTTTGGAACTCGCTATGTTAAGCACAGTCTTGTGGATGGTTTTACTGCATTCCACGGGACCACCCCTCCATTCCAAATTAAAACCGTGCCTTTCAGCTTTCCAGCACCAGGATGCCGAGCTTCCCACCTACACTTTCCTTTCCTTTCCTAAATAAAAGAGCAAAATCATCATTTTCTCCTCTCAGCCCTGACCAAACGCATCAGAAAGGTTTGAGCTGTGGCTGTTCAGACGAAAGTACTAAATCCCTGCCTCCCCACAGCTCTGCCCCAAGAGCTTTACCTGGCACAAAGAGCTCTCAAACGCTGCTCAGGAAACTAGGAATTTAATAACAAAAGCTCTGCCAGAAAGCTTAGCTTTGCTTGTCAGAACGTATTGAGCACAATAGGAAAAAAAGTTACCTTAAAACAAGTCCTCCAGCCTGTCTCTCTCAAGAAGCGCTGGGGAAGAACAGGACGTGAACATGTCAGAACAATTCCACGGCAACTGCAACCTACTTTTGCTCGCTTCAGTCGCTGCCAAAATCAGCGGCTGTGCCTGCACGGCGACACGTTTCTCTTGTTATTTTCATTTCAAAACAACTGCTCGGATACGATACCGGAACGAAAGTCGGTTTTCAACAGTTCAGATTCAGAGAGCGCAGATTCGGAGAGGGAACGAATAAAAAACAAATAAATAAACAAATAAAACCAAGCCTGGCACAAACCAAACCAAGCCCCGGCGCTGCTTTCACGAAGGCGATCACCAGATCTGCTCGCTCATCCCGCACAACCCACCGCCACGACAGGAATTACGAAGGGAATTAATGACTTACCGAAGGGAATTAATGACTTACCGAAGGGAATTAATGACTTACCCAACCGCTCTCTGGATGAGAAAGAGCCAGAACCCAGGGGCTCCTCAGCACGACGCGGGCTCGGCTCTCCTCACGGGCACGTCTCCACCGAGCCTTAGCCCTGGGGGGTCAGCACGGCGCGGAGATTTGGGGACCTGGCTGAAAACAAATATTAAACACTGAGGGTCTGGGGATCGCCCTAGATATATAAACACCCTCACAGCGGCTGGGGCTCGCCCCCCTTTTACCAGAGGCTCCCCGAGGGGCTCTGCAGGCCCCTCCCGAGGCTTCCTCAGCCCAGCCCCGAGCCCCCGGGCCCCGCTGCTGAGGCCCACGGGCGCCGTTGCGGCCTCTGCGCCTCGGGAGCGGGGCCGAGGGCCGGGACCCAGCCTCCGCCTCCCGCTCACCTGCTCGCGGCCCAACCTCTGGGGATCCCTGAAGGACCCCAGGGGGATCTCCGCGGCCGCAGCCCCCGCCCCGCCGCCGGGAAGGGAGCGGGAGGGCGGCGGGGGGAACGTTTGAGGCGGGGGGGGAACCAAAGGAGCGGGGCCGCGGGGCGCGGCCGGAGCGGAGGGAGCGGGGCACGCCCCTCGTTTTGCCAGGCCGAAGCCCTGGCGGAAGGGGCGGTGTCGGCGCGGCGGAGTGACGTCATCACCCCGCGACGGAGGGGGAGGGGCGGGGCGCCATGGCGGCCGCCAGGACGTTCAGGAAGCGCCGGGAGGAGCCCGAGGAGGATGAGGAGGACGAGGAGCTGGCCAGGGAGGTCAGGTGAGAGCACGGGGGCCGCGGGGGAGGTAGGCCAAGGGCGCTGCTTGGGCCTGCCGCGCCGCCGTGATGTCATGTCGCGGCATATCGCGTTATATCGCGTCGTGTCGCGGCGTCACGTCGCGCTGCCGTGCCGCAGCGTGACGTCATACCGCCGCGCCACGCCGCTGTGTCGCGTCACGGCATCGCTGCGCGGCGTCGCACTGCCTCATGTCACATTGTGCTATGTCATATCGCGTGCTATCGCGTCATATCGCGACCTTCCCCGCCGCTTCCTTGCGCTTGCACCCCGCGGAACCCTGCGGGCGGGGTTTCCTGAGGTGCTGGCATCTCCGTGAGCTCTCGGCCCCAGAGCTGCCCCTGGTTTTGCCCAAAACGAGCGTTTTGTCGCATCCCTGTGACAGAAGCGGCTGCGTCGTTCTGTGAGCTCACTGGGTGGCTGCAGGAGTAAATGAGCCCCGCGTTATCTCTTTGTGTCCCTCAGCCTTACTGCCAGGGAGGTCTTCGTTGTCTGGAGATCCCAACAAACTGAATCCAGGGGCAGGGATCCCCGGCTCGCGTTTCCCATATTGGCTCCTTGAAGCCTTGCGGGGTCTGGGTGTTTTGCTCCTCATCTGAGGGCAGATCTGTTGGAGGGGCAGCCCAGCAGACGCCACGTGTTTCTTCTGGTCTCTTTAACAAAACCTTTAATAAAGTAAAATAGAAAATATCTACTTAATGTGTAACCGGAAGCGTAGGTGGGCACTAATACGTAAATGCATGAAACCAAACCAAGTGAAATAACTAAAACCAAAGCATCAGGTACCAAGTCCAATGTTTTTTCTTCAGGTTAAAACTCGAGGAAGCCAAAGAAGTGCAGAGCCTCAGGAAGCGACCCAATGGGGTGAGGTAAGGGCTGCAGCACCGGGGGGGTGAGGATGTGCTCTGTCTGGTGGCGTAGGGAGCAGTGAATTTCTCCATTGCTCTGTGCCTCCTTTCCATAGAAAGCTGCTTGTCCAGCAGTGCCAAAAGGATGTTATTGATAGAGAGGTTTATACGTTAAAGCCTGAGGATGGAAAAGAGGGTGAGTCAGTTACAGGCACGCAGTTCAGTATCAGTTTACAGTGGGCAAAGTCTGTTCTGTGTCCATTAAAAAAAAAAAAAAAAAAAAAAAAAAAAAAAAGATTAAAAATATTTAAATCCCAATTTTAATCTTTTTTATGATGAAATGTGTTTAATCAGGTTACATCTGTCCCGTACACATAGCAGAATGGTAGGTGTAACTTGGGCCCCTTCTCATCTGCATCCTAATTTCCCTCTTTCCTCTCTTACCTACCATCGCTGGTGAGCTATTTGAAAAGTGCCCCAGCAGTGAGCTGTGTTCCTTGTTTTGGTGACTAAAACCTAAATTAGTAAGGCACTAAAATCTCTCTGCATTATCTTCTCGTCTCCCTAAAACTTGATAGGTCCTCTGCCCATGTGAAGGGATTAAGAGGATTGACAACTCAGCACGAGTGAAATGTTTGAGATCGCGTGTTAGATTTGGTGAGGGGTGAACAAAGGTGGTGCTGTTGGCAATATGTTTAATTCTACTGATTTTTAATTTTTTACTTTATCTGCCTGATTAGCGCTGTAGCTCTGCTTGTGGGAGAGAAGCTGCAAGAAGAAGCGACGCTTGTGGTAAGTTCTCGATGCTTTCAGCACCTCACTGCTAAGCTGTAACGATGAGAGATCAGCGGTGTGGTGCAGTGGGTCAGTCTGGCCTGGAATAGGGCTGATGTCACAGCTCAGTGGTTTTCTTTGTTTTCATTCAGATTTTGAAAACTAGCATTAAGCTGAAGGGAAGCTTCAGGGTTTCTCATTTTTTCTTAAATTCCAGGATGACCCATTTAAGATAAAATCTGGGGGGATGGTGGACATGAAGAAACTGAAAGAACGAGGCAAGGACAGGTGGGTGCGTGTGAGCTCTGAAGACCTTTCCCTGGACTTGGTATTAAGACACAGCAATAAACTGAGCAGATGCTGAAGAATTTAATATAATTCAGTTTGGCTAGCTCCTGTTTTGTTAACCTGTCAAATCAGTTAAAACAAACAACTGCAGCGCTGTGGTTTCCATTTAGGATTAATGAAGAGGAAGATCTCAACTTGGGAACCTCCTTCTCGGCTGAGACCAACAGGCGAGATGAAGATGCTGACATGTAAGTTGAGCTGCACTGTGCGACTGGGATGTTGAATTCTGGGTTGGCTGTCCTCTCTCAGTTGTTGTGGCTGTTTGTTTTCCTATGTTCAGTACTGCGTGTTCCCAAAACATCCTCCTGATTCTCACAGAAACCTTCGCTTGCTCTTTCACCTTTTGGCTGCCAGACTCCGGAAGGCATTTTCATGGGCAAAGCTGGGAGGTGCCAATCAGCCGGGCAATGTGGCATTAAACACCAGCAGCCGCCTTCCCCTGCTGGTTGTGAAAGAGCTTGGAGGATCCGATCATTTCTTGGACAGAGTTGAAAATACCTTGTTTCATGTGGTTGATGTTAGCTGAGTGCTTTTGGAAACATTTTTCATTCCTCCCTCCCAGCCACTGAGCGCTCACAGAGTGCTCGCAGCTGTGCGCAGCAGCGTTGGAACAGAGTACAGAAAGCAGAGCTAAATACCACGTGTCCCTTGTGTGCTGCACTTTAGGATGAAGTACATTGAGACAGAGCTGAAGAAGAGGAAAGGAATTGTGGAGAATGAGGAGCAGAAGGTGAAGCTTAAGAATGCTGAGGACTCTCTGTATGAGCTGCCAGAGAACATCCGTGTCTCCTCTGCCAAGAAGACTGAAGAGATGCTGTCCAACCAGATGCTAAGCGGCATCCCTGAAGTGGACCTGGGAATCGAGTACGTTGTTCACAGAGCTGGTAGTCGTGGCCTGAAGTGGCGGGGGAGCACTGCGACTAGAGGCTTTTGACTGGCAGAGCAGTGGTGTGGTTGGATTATACAGCTCCCACCGTGCTCTGTGATGGGGTTCAGCCTTGGTCTGGATTAGTGAGGTGTTCAGCAGATGTGAGCTTAACCTTGTGCCTTGGAAGCAAAGCATCTAAGCATCAAAGTTTCTATAGCGCTGCTTCCTCCCTCAGAAAGCATATCAAATACAATAGCAGTGCTATTACTACACCCAAATCCTTCTGCTTAGGATAATTCCTTTGCCTGTTACCCTTCTTAAATATGATTTTGTTGTTGTTGTTTTTAAATATGATTTTTTTTTCCTTCTAGTGCAAAAATTAAAAACATCATCTCAACTGAAGAGGCAAAGGCCAAGCTGCTGGCAGAGCAGCAGAACAAAAAGAAAGACAGCGAAACTTCCTTTGTTCCTACGAACATGGCTGTGAACTATGTCCAGCACAACAGATGTAAGTCTCCTGGAGCTCTCCTGACCCAGGTGTGACCTGCTCCTTTCTGCTTTCTTTCTGCTAAAGAACATCGGTCAGCTGGGATGGAGTCTGGTTCAGGAGAAATTAGTTCATGGATCAGCACAAGCAGCTGTCTGATTCCTTTCTCTGGGATGCTCGTATAGACCCCATGTGGCTTGGCCTGTTTTTCCCATCCATCAGCAAGGAGGGGGACGTATTACTGACGGCCTAACTTTCTGCTCTTGAACTCCCAGCTGACAGTGCCTCATAAATTTCCAGACTTTTTCTTTAAGTTGTTCCGTGAACGTGTGCTGTAAATGCCTGCCTTGTCTGTGATTATAAATGATGGGTTATAATTTAGAGAATCAATTTTCCGGGCTGCCAAAGCACACAGGTGGTCAAGCATACATAGATCTTACTAGACATGAGATGGGAATTAATTTCCGGGAGAGACGCTCATACTGCAGCCATCTGGAGGAAAGGCAGCCTTCTACTGTGTCTAACCACGCCTACAGAGGTGATTTGGAGTCAGATTTGTGTGTTCCAAAGGAAATGAAGAATCTTTGGACCACTTCTGATGAAACAGTGCTACTGAAATTTGCTGTATCCCATCTTGCATGCATTGATTATCCATATAAGCCAATTACAGGAATGCTTGTTCTGTTCTTCCTGCTAAAGATCAGTTGTAACAAATAGAAATACGTCTGTCTAAATAACACGCCTCTGAAATGTTCATTATCTGATGTTTTCCCTCCTTTAGTTTATCATGAGGAGCTAAATGCACCGGTGAGAAGAAATAAAGAAGAGCCAAAGCCCCGTCCTCTGAGAGTGGGGGATACAGAGAGGCCAGAACCTGAGCGTAAGTTCCGAACTTGAAATGTCGTAAGAGGAAGATGCTGAAATGTAACAGAGAACCGATCTAGCTGCTCTTGCTTTCTCTTCTGTGGGTGCCCTGAGTTAGTGGGGAAGTGAAGCAATCTGTATTTGAAGTCCATAGGGGGCAGTTACACTTGTACCCATGGCAGGTCACACAGGATGGAGGATGTTTTAGGGATTCCTGAAGGTGGAGTAGCAAAGGTCAGAACCGAAACACATTGGCCAAGCTGATGGGCAAGGGTTTGCTGAAAGCTGGGATGACAAAGGGCACTAGATTAAGGAGCACGGGTTACTAAAGGAATACCTTTTCTCATGGCAAGGGGCTGTAGTTCTGTGGAGTTCGTAGGGAAAGTAGTAGAATTAAAACTTCTTTCTGTTGCGTATGTGAAAGGACAGGAAATGTTATTTATTTCCTTCTCTGTTGTTTGAAGGGTCTCCTCCAAATCGCAAACGTCCACCCAATGAAAAAGCAACCGACGATTATCACTATGAGAAATTCAAGAAGATGAACAGGCGATACTAATGAACGTGGACTGAAGTCTTTGCAGAAGTTCTTGTTTTCTACTAATAAAGAATTCTGTGTCAGTGTCCTGAAACGGAGGTGGAGAGAGTCACTGCCTTCTCGTGCTGGTGTTAACTACGAACCTTTTCTTGTGGTCTTGTAGTGAATCAGTTTGCAGGTGGTTGTGAACTCTGGTCGGTAAAATTGTGTATATAATTTATTTTCAGTTATAAAACTTCTTTTATAAAAATGTGAGCTTTCGTCTTTTTTTAGTGGGAAAACACATTTTCTTTTACAGTTTCTTACACCTTAAACAGTATGGAAAACATAGATAGTTTAAAAGCAGCAGTGCTGTTTGCCTTGTGAATTTGAAGGGAAGGTTTAAAGCCATCTTGGGGAGGATGCAACTTTGTAAAACACTTCTGTGTTCCCAAGGGCCCTCCCTGCACGTAGTGCAATAGAGAGCAGTGAGCTCGGTGCTCCTGGAGGAGCCCGGTGCTGTCACCATGTGAGGAGTGACAGCAGGCACCCAGCATGGGTGTTAGGGCTTTGTACTGTGTGTGGCCTTTTGTATTTTTCTGCCTGTAGGCCTCAGCAGCAGCTCGCTGCCTGCTGTGTGGCTGTACCTGGGGAGCCTGAGGAACATCTCATTTCAGCTCCCTGGGCACCTGGGGGTGAGGCCCTGCAGCCTGCCAGCCGGGAAATGCCCTGTGGGCGAGCCTGAAGGCAAAACTTTGAATTTAAAAGCAATAAAAGTGTTTTGAAACTGTGGTAAATGAACTTTTTTTTTTCTTTCTGGGCTGGGCACAGCTGCCTTTGCAGCTGATGATGCCCCTCTGCAGGGCCGGGGGTAACCCCAATTGCTCCTTTAGCCAAAAATAGGGGGTGAAAAAAAAAAAAAAAACACAAAA
Organism: Aythya fuligula; assembly: GCF_009819795.1. Lineage (NCBI taxonomy): Eukaryota > Metazoa > Chordata > Aves > Anseriformes > Anatidae > Aythya > Aythya fuligula. Next base: position 3,961,696 of record NC_045577.1, on the reverse strand, counting down.
CAAAACGTCCAGGCTGGCTGACTGCGGTCTTTGGCCCATCCTTAATGAGCATCCCTTAATTACAACACCCTCCCAAGATGGCCGCCGCCACACCCAAGATGGCCGCCGCCACCCTCAAAGCGCCATCTGCCCCTCCCAAGATGGCCGCCGCCCCGCCCGCCAGCTCCGCCTCTGCCCGGTCCCAAGATGGCGGCGGCGGAAGCGGCGCGGCGGGGCCGAAGCGTTGGCGGGGAGGCGGCGGGGCCGTGAGGGCCATGACGGGGCGGCGGGGCGGCCCGCGGGCGGCCCCGGGGCTGGCGCTGCTCCTGCTGCTCCTGCTGCTGCCGCCGCTGCCCGGGCCCGTGGGCGCTGTGGAGCCCATCAGCCTGGGGCTGGCCCTCGCCGGTGCCGCCGCCTCGGCGCTCACCGGCTTCATCTCGTACCCGCGGCTCTACTGCTACTTCAGGGAGTGCTGCCTGCAGCGCCACGACCCGCGGGCCGCCGCCGGTACCGGGCGGGGAGGGGATGAGGGGATGGTGGGGACTCGTCCTGTGGTGGCTGCGGGAGGACTGGGGGGGGTCCCGGGGGTCCTGGGGGATGGGGACGGGGAGTTGGGGTCCTGGGGGAACGGGGAAGGGGGCCCCAAAGTATGGGGAAGGGGGGCAGGAAATTTGGGGATGGGGGAATGGGGAGTTGGGGTCCCGGGGATGAGGAAGGGAACCTGGGGGTGTTGGGGCTTCTGAGGGCAGGGGGCTGGGTCCTAGGGGGGTGGGGAGGGGGATTAGGGGGTCTGGGGATTAGGGGGTGTCGAGGGATGGGGAAGGGGGATAGGGGAAGGGGGTGAGGAATTGGGCTCTGGGGGATGGGGTCTTGCAGGGATGGGGAAGGGGGTGGGAGAAGGGGGATGAGGAATTGGGGTCTTGGGGGATGAGGAAGGGAACCTGAGGGTAGGGGGCCCTGGGGCTCTGCAGGATGGGGAATTGGGTCCTGGGGGGACAGGGAAAGGGGACCCCAAAGGACCCCAAGGAACAGGGAAGGGGGCCCTGGAGCATGGGGAATTTAAGGATAGGGAAGGGGGACAGGGAATTGGGGCCCAGAGGACAGGGAAGGGACAGCGGGTTGACTCCAGCTTGGCCAGCCCTTTGATCCCGTGGCTCCCGTGAGGCCGGGGAAGGGCTGGGAGCCGCGGGCGGTTCCTCCCGTCTCGCCTCTGACCTCGTCGTCCTGCTCCCCAGCCCTGCAGGAGAACCTGGACAGAAAGCTCTTCGGGCAGCACCTGGTGAGCAAGGTGATCGTGAAGGCCGTGAAGGGCTTCCTCAACAACGAGAACGCCAAAAAGCCTCTTGCCCTCTCCTTGCACGGCTGGACTGGAACAGGCAAAAACTTTGTCAGTAAGATAATCGCTGAAAGCATTTATAAAAACGGTCTGAAGAGTAAATATGTCCATCAGTTTGTGGCTACTTTGCATTTCCCTCACGCTCAGGACATCAACACCTACAAGGTAAGGCAGAACTCGCGGCAGGGGGCAGCAGTCACTGCTGCGTTCAGTTGTGAACGTTACAGCCTCGTGGTGCTATAATTATTAACCTTTATGATTTGAGACACATGGCTGAGTTTTTCATAAGAAGAGGAACGTTCCTTGTGCCTAACAGCTGGCAGTGGGGGGTATTTGCACCTCCTGTACCCAACCTAAGGCATTTCGGGCTGTGCCACCCCATGGGCTCCTCCAGCAGTGACTGCACGCCCAAGCCCAAACGCTTTTTCACTACAATTGTGGTTAATAAAGCTGCTGTCTGAGCTGTCTAAAATTGTATTCTCATTATTATATGTTTGGACTTCCTATGTTCTCTGACACCAGCATTGCAACTAAAAACCTAGGTGCTTTTTTATGCTGTAAAATGTACCCAATGGCAGTTTTGGAATCTTCTGCATAGAATTGGTTAAATCCTAACATACAGCAGGATGGGTTTTCCCATGAAAGTAAAGACTTTTTTGCATGTGTTTTGAGCCCCTCTTTAGGGAAGAACAACATGGTTAATTTTTATTGTTCTACACTTTACTTAGAGATGTGTGTGACTTAAAGCTAACAGTCAATGGGCAGGTTTCCATGGTTAGGTGATTTGCTGAGGGGCACTTAGAAAGACAAGGAATAGTTCGTGGCACTGGAGGGCTGTCTGGTGGCCGCCAGGCACGTTAGGTACTGTGGAAAGATGAAACTTGCTGTCTGAGGCACGTGTGTAACTTCCTGCTTCTTGTACTGAGCAAGTTGTTTAGTTTTGCTATGCTACCATCTCCCAGCTGTAAAACAAAATAACAGAATGCTGTGTTGCCAGAAGGGTGTAGGTAAATGTAGTTGGAATCATTCCCAGGGTTTGGGAAGCATCAGTGCAGCATTGTAGGCAGGTGGATATCGTGGGGCGGTATTTCAGATGTATGTTTTCTGTTGTGTTTTTTGTTGTTGTTGTTGTTTTAACCGTGTTAACAGCAGAGTTTGAATGAGTAGGGCTGCGTTTTCTAGTACCGGATGTTTATATTCCATTTGTGAATGTCGAAAATAGGAATAGCTCTACAAGCCTACTTTCTAAATGGCAGAAGTAAGTGTTTCCTCTTTTACAGCTTGCTTTTATCCTCCTTGCAGCTGAGCTGATCTAAAATAAAACAGACCCTTTTCTGCTTTTCTTTTGAGATGAACGCACTGCTTGGTAAAGTTGCTGCCCGTGGCAGTAGGAGGAACAATCACTCCTTGTCCACAATATATCCAATGCCACCTTCCTTTGCTGCCTGGTTGTGCAGCGAATCTCAAAAAATGATGAATCATTGGAAACGGTCAGAGCGGTTACTTCTCATTCATTTGCCAGCAGATCAACCCATTTTTTTCTGATTTACTTTGTTATTGATCTTAAATGTCACACGAGAGGAAGATGTAACCATTAAGTGAGAGAATCTTTACAGTAAAGCATCAGCCTGTCTGAGCAATGCTGTGGTTTAAGAAGGGCCCATAATTGTCTTCATTTAACTTCAGAATGATTAAGGGCTGAGAACTGAATTCTGTTTCTACTTGTGCTGGTGACTACAGGTGGCATTTCTTGGTGGTGCTGTTCATGTAGTAAATATAACACTGTTTGTAGTTTTGACCAAAGTGCTGCCAAAAGTAATCAGCTCACTTGACAGGGCTTTGCTTTGTGTTGCTGTTCCTTGGTGGTACCTGTCCTTTCTCCTGATGACAGGTTTTCATTTTTGATATGTTTTCAGGAACATCTGTTGAGGAGATTTCCTGCTTGTTCAGTCTTGTCTCTTGGTGTCTTCAAAATTTCTCAGCGCTAGCATGACATTTGGTTTTATAAGTTTTATTTACAGCTTTCAGCCATGTTTTAGCCAAGAAACCAAAGCTATTGAAATGACACAATTGAAAAGAATACAAAACCCAATGGGCACCAGTCCTATTTTCTGTCTTTTCAACGCAAATTCTCTCAGCTGCTTCTGTTTTCATGCCACTCAGGACCAGTTGCAATCATGGATTCGGGGAAACGTGAGCATCTGTCCCCGATCAATCTTCATATTTGATGAAATGGATAAAATGCACGCAGGACTTATCGACTCCATCAAGCCATTCCTGGACTATTACGAGCTCCTGGATGGAGTGTCGTACCGGAAAGCCATCTTCATATTCCTCAGGTAGGAGGTGACACCTCAGGCTTGATGTCCTGTGCGCTCGGTGCCTTTTAAAACTACCTTCGGGTACAACCTTTGTTTTCTCTTTACTTAGCAATGCTGGGGCTGAAAAGATAACGGAGCTGGCCCTTGATTTCTGGAGAAACGGGAGGACGAGGGAAGACATAGAGCTCACAGACATACAGAACTCACTGTCCGTGTCTGTCTTCAACAACAAAAATAGTGAGTGAAACTGTGATCGTTTTGGAGGTGCTGAAAGCCCCACAAAAGCGATGGCCTCGTTTAGTGTACGAGCTGTACTTTGACTGCTATGGGTTTCTGCTTGGTGTTACCTCTGGGGTTTGGCTACTGAGGAGCCACAGAGCAGTCTGGGGGCCTGTGGGACAGCTCCTGTGAGGAAATAGAGGTCAGGAGCTCTGCGTGCACCTTGGTTGGCTCACATACGTGGGGGGAAGTCTGTGCTCTGCATTTATTGACATGCCCATGGGCTAAGGGGAAAGCAAAAATAAAAGAAATCTAAGGCTGGATGAAGGCTCTGGGGAAAAAAAAAAAAAAAATCAGCTCTCCCAGAGCAGCTTTTCTTGCTCTTAACAGAAAATTTGCTCTTCTCTGCATGAAAAAGGTGAGGGTGTGAGACCAGTGTCTGGGGAGCAAATGTGTTTGTTGGAAAGAGATCCAACAGGCCGTGCACATCTGTGTGTGTAAGATCATACAAAAAGCACCATGAGAATGAACCGACTTGTGTGTTACAGGGCTCTAAAAATACAGATGAATGCTTACTGGTTGGTAGCAGAGGGCTGTGATCTCGTTGTGTTTAACCAGAGGAGAGGAAACAAGGCCCTTGTCTTTCCCTTTCTAGGTGGATTTTGGCACAGCACCTTGATTGACAAAAACCTCATTGACTACTTTGTTCCCTTCCTGCCTCTGGAATACAAACATGTGAAAATGTGTGTCAGGGTTGAGATCCAATCACGTGGCTACACTGTGGATGAAGACATTTTAACCAGGATAGCGGACGAGATGACCTACTTCCCCCGAGAGGAGAGAATTTACTCGGATAAAGGCTGTAAAACTGTGGATGCGAAGCTGGATTATTACTATGACTTCTAAGGCTTTATTGCTGCGAATTTAACTTAATCACAAAATGAAGAGCCCAGGACATTTCATTTTTAAGCACTTTGTAAAGAAAGGACCGTTGTTTTAAACTGGTGTGTAAATAAGTGGCAGTGCCTCTGCGTTTTTATTGTCACGGCTCCCAGGTACGTCATGTTGTGCCATCAAGGTAAGGAAGAGCTGCTCTGTGAACATGGGGACTCTTTGATCGTGCCCAAGACTCCTCTCAAATCGTGTATCGATCGCCGGAACCGTTCGGCGGGCTGCTGGCACATAGATTGGGACTAAGATTATGACCTGATTTTGATTGGGTTTTGGTTTGATGTGGATGGTCTCTAGGAAAGATTGAGAATCGTGATCAAAGTCCCTGCCTGTGAAAGCCAGCACTGGGCTTGTGTGGGTGAATTCCTGTAACAGCATTAAAAGCAGACGTGTATTTTCTCCCCAAGTAGCTTGGCCACAGTAAAGATAAGGGAACATTCTGTAATTAAAAAATACGTATGTTCTTTCCAATGCTGTGCAGTAACGATGTCTGTCTCAGAACGGTGCTATAAATTGGCTTCCTTTGAGTCAAAGTTAGTGTGAAACTCTTTGGTGTGAATACTGTTCAGTGGGAAGACTTAGTATGAAGTAGAAAGAGGAAATAAGTGAAAAATCTTTGTTGGTTCCAGTTTTTGGTTATTTTTTTAATGGATAAAGTTGCCCACAGTGCTCTGTCCTAAGAGTGATCCTCCTGGGAGAGAAGCCTGCTGTGCGAGTGCTGGGTCAGCTTCATGGGAAGGCTGTAACGTAATGGGAAACGTGTACAGGTTAAATTTTACACCAAGGAACTGGAAAAGAGGTTTCTCCTCTTCACCCCCCTGTAGAATTCAGAAACCAAATTGCAGGGTTCTGCCTTTCCTGTTCTCACAACCCTGCATGCCTTGGAGGTAAGGATGAAGAGCAATACAAATGCGTTTGTGACCAATGTGAAAGCTCTCAGCTGAAGTGACTGCAGAGTGCCCGACTTCCTTCTAAATGCAGAGGCTTTTTTCATTCCAGTTTCTATTACAAATAAACTTTCCTCATCAGAAACATATTTCATAGCTACCTTCTGGTGTTTTTGCGTTGAGTGACCTGATGCTTTCTGAAGCGTTCTGCAGTGCTTGAGTGCAGGTATTTCCCTTTCTGACTACAAAGGGAATGGATGCAGGGAGCTGTGCTTCTTTTTTCTGCTGCCTGGTGAAAGGAAAACAAGTGGACTTTGTACTGGAAACTAGATCGTTAATACTGGCTGCGCTCAGATGCTTTTTGCAGAGGGCTTTGTAGCTACAGATGTGCTAAATGCTGTTGTAAGGATGAACTTGTCTTCTAGAAACTAGGTAAAACCCCACTTCTCATCCTCCCACCATGGTGCCACTGCCTACCTACCTTCCAGGCTGTGATCGAGGCCATACACATTTTCAGAAGCAGCATCTTCAAGTTTTCTCCCCAAGGGGATTAAAAACAAGTCATTAAGACTGGCCAGTTCTGCTCTGAAGCTGTGCAATATGCTAATGGCCTAGAATCTGATAGCAAGCCAGTGCTCTGGCCTCAGGTATTTATTTGTTGCTTTGACCTCATGATTTTAGCAAATGACCAGTTGATGGAAAAAAGCAGGCATGGGAATGATAAACTTGTGGTGCTGCCTGGCAGCTTCTCAGAGGAAACTGTCCAAAGGAGCAGCACCGTGGCTCTTCCAGCCTCTTAGTTGTGCTTCGTGCTATTGCAGCATCAACACAAGCATTTGACAGGCACTGGCAGCAAGTGTTTCAGTATAGCCAAGCCCGAGGTGGCTTAGAGTGGATGGAAGAAGCTTTCCCCAGAGGTGGAAGTGATGGTGGAAGGGTGGAGACCAGCTCCCTGTCACATCTCCCCTCTCTAAACCAGACCTGGCTCGGAGCATCGCCTGCAGCTGGGTGAGAGAAGTGTTCGTGCGCCTGACCACGCTCCCAGAGTTGATCCTTCTGATCCTGCAGGACTAAAGGAGGCTTAGTGGAAAGCTGCCATAAAACAGGACTTCTCTAGGGCTGGAAATAATCAAGGCAAGAGACAAAGTGACTTACGATTTATTCCGACTGCAGTACAGCAGGGTTACTTAGTGTTTTGAAACTGCAAGAGTAGTTGGCACTTGGAGTAACTGAACCTGGTGACGCTTACACCTATGAATAAGTCAGTTAAGAGGCAAAACACTGCTTAGGAAAAGCAACAGTCCAATGTCCCAAGGTTAACAGCTCGCCAGCATTTGGCTCTGGAGATTGCATCAGTGTCAAAGAGTTTGCCAACGTTTGACAAACTCCACGTGGAGCTGTAAAAGGCAACTGACACTTCTGATTTAGAGCCTTACATAAACGCTGGGCTCTCTGTTGCAACTTCTCAACATTATTATGTTAATTTGCTTATAAGTTTTGCATCACAGTTGTAAGCCTAAGCACAGGTGAGGAGTTAGATGCTGCAGTTCGAAGAGCCCGCTGCCTTAAAACAGTTTAAAAACACTGCAGTCAGACAGGTGATAGGTACTGCTGCCCTGCACCAGGGATGGATAGGTGATGAAAGAATTGAAGCTGTAACAACGTCTAACCCCAGCCTTACCACACACGTGAAGGTCAAACCAATCTTTCCCAGCCTCCTAAACTGTCACTCACGCTTCCACACAGACACCACTTGGCATTAAAAGCTCCTATAAAACAAACTTCACTAGATAGGTGTGGGGTTATCGGAGGCTGAGCTCCTTCCCCAGACTCCCTTTTCTGGTTCTCTAGCATTGCATTTTTGTTGCTTACACTTCAGTATAAAAATACACTCTTAAAAATAACTTCAGCCATGGACGTGTCTTCCAAGCAGCGCGAGAGGGGGATTACCCACTCCTAGGCTCTTGGGTGCAGCTCGGGGGACTGACGAAGATCTTGAGAACTTCAGATTGTTGGAACAAACGCCCAGCCTAACCTGACGAGCTGCAGCAGTCAAATCCTCAAGTTTTCTGCTTAAGAAGAAGACACCAGCCTAGTAGGTTGCAAGTGACACCCCTCTGTTTAGGAAGACAGACACCCTGGAGTTACCGTGTAAGTTCAGTCCCTTCAGAAAAGTATTAAAAGAGAAAATATCACCATTTCTTTTTCCCCAGAGGAGTGGAGTGGCAAGTCATTACATTCATTCCCTTTCTCCCCCATTTAGTACCAGATCTTCTGAGCTCATCGTGACTTTCTCTTATTACCACAGCAGGAGACCTGCTAGGATGTAACAGTCAAACCAGAATCCTGCTGTTCCGATCCTAAATAGCTGGATCTCATCGGCAGAAGCCACAACAGCACCAGACTGCTGTGAAGGACAGGGAGCCTTCCAACACTGCACCTTCTCCCTGCGATATATCGAGGTATGTACCCTTGCAGACAACATCACAGGCAGGATCACACCATAAACTCCTCTAAACTTCGCTAGCCCATGACCTTCTGTGTACGTGGAAGGGTGTATAATGGCCTGCAAGAGTTCCTCCGTTTTGAATTGTTTTGTGGAAAGGCAAATCAGGGATTTAACTATCCCAGCAATTAATAAATCAGGAGAGGCTTTATCCAGCGCTGTATGTGCCATGCTCAGAAGTTTTCTATAGGTTAAGAAAAGGGGGCAATATTTGGGTATCAGCCAGTTTAGAGATGAACAGTGGGATTTTATGTTTTTGTTTTTTTTAAAAAAAAAAAAAAGTTTAAAAGCCCACACTGCTCTCTCCAGAATTTTCATCATATTCCCTGCAATAGTAAAAAAAACCCAACCAACCAAAAAAAAAAAAAAGTGCAAATAGACAAGTTTCCAAAAGCTCTGGCAGTGCTTTGGAGAGGTGAGGGGTAATCAATCCTTGGCATTCGTGTATTTCACTGCGATGTCTTCGTGAATATCCAGCTTGGCCTGTACAGTCTTGCAGCCTTTATCGGAGTAGAGTTTTTCTTCTTTTGGGAAGTAAGTCATTTCGTCAGCCACTGCCTCCACAACCTTCTCATCGACAGCATGGCCACGGGCTTTCATTTCAGCTCGGACGCACATCTTCACGTGCTTGTGCTCCAGGGGCAGGAAGGGAACAAAGTAGTCGATGAGGTTCCTGTCGATGAGGCTGCTGTGCCACAGTCCACCTGCAGGAGAAGGGGGAATTAAAACAGCTACTGAGGAAGGATTTCCTCTTAATTTGGGCCTGCATAGGGCAGGATCAGCAGACCAGGCTGAATTCACAAAGCAGTTTATCTCGACTGCTGCCCAGGGAGGCAAGGCGTGCTGGTTAGCTGCATGGAGCAGAGGGATTGCACCTTGCAGTTGTTGCTGCTACTCTTCAGTGTCCCCACATAGCACCCTCTGTGCTGAGAGCTTTCCCCTGGCAGGATGACATTGGAGTGAAGGGACAAAAGGGCAGGGAGCTGGGACACCACAGGAAGGTGTGGGGGTGTCACAGGAAGCAGGGCAGGGTCATGGCAGGTGAGGCGCAGATTGCAGAAATAACCCTGTCTCAAGAAGTAAGGGAACTTCCCATTTTCTGGGGGAAAGTGACTTACTGTTCTTGTTATTGAAGACTCCCACGGATAACACACGCTCCAGGTCTTTCAGCTGAATCTCTTCCCTGTCCTTCCCACTTGTCCAGAAGTCAAGAACTGCTTTATTAATTAAGTCACCACCGGCATTGCTGTCCATAAAAGAAAAGTTCACAGCAGTGAGCTGAGACACAAATAAGCCAGAATTCCTTTTTAGCTGGTTACATGAATTGCTAGTCGCCTTGAAGTCGCAGAAGTAACCGAAACAGAAAGCTGTAAGCCAAAATGTAAGGGAAAATCTCCACTTCTTATCAACTGCCATCAGTGTGGGGCAGATTGACCCCAGCCAGCAGCCAAGCACTCCCACAACCACTTTCACTTCCCCACATTGCCCCCAGCATGACAGGAGTTAAAAATAGGAAAAAACAGAAGTGAGGAGACTTGTTGGTCAAAACAAAGACAGTTGAGTAGATAAGGGAAAGAGAAAGGACAATAATAAAAATTTAAAAGAAGCACATGGCTAAGGAAATCCCTCGCCATCCTCCCAGGCAGACCAGTACCCAGCCAGTCTCTCAACAACTGTCCTTCTGGAGGCTGACACCTCACACTTCCTTCTCTACCCCAATTTTTCTTGCTGAGCATGGCACTACGTGGTTCAGGTCAGCTCTTCTGGCTGTGTCCCCTCCCAATTCCTTGCCCACCCCCAGCCTGCTCTCTCTGTGTGCGTGGGGGGTGGAAATCCTTGAGGCTGTGCAAACACTGTTCAGCAACAGCCAAAGCACCGGGGTGTTATCAGCACTGCTTTAGCTACAAATGCAAAACAGCACCAAACAGGCTGCACGGGGGAAGTTAACTCCATCCCAGCCAGACCTGGTACACGGTGTACCCACCCCAGAGAACTGTCCCAAAATCTGAGCTCTCAGCTTAACCGTGCTCTGGGCCAGTCTCCCGAGCTCAGCACACTGCAGTGAGCTGCTGCGCCGTCAGAACTGCTCCACCACAGCCACGGGCCCTGCGCTCACAAGTGCAGGGTGCTGCCTTCTGTCTTTGAGGGATGGTCTTCACCCCAGGGCAGCTCTTCTGCTGTACCTGAGCTAGGTCTCAGGGGAACGTCGTTAACATCATAAATACAGATTTATTTGGATGTCTCCAACAACTGAAAGAAGTGCTACTGACCTGAGGAAGATGAAGATGGCTTTCCTGTACGACACCCCATCGACCTGCTCGTAATAGTCTAAGAAGGGTTTGATGGCATCGATAAGGCCCTGGTGCATCTTGTCCATCTCATCAAAAATGAAGACGGAGTAAGGACAGGCACTAACATTGCCCCGAATCCAGCTCTGCAATTGCTCCTGGAACAAGAAGGTGAGAAACACTGAAAAGCCAGGGCTGCAGGGGACGTACTGCACGGTGGCCACGTGTCACAGACTCCAGGGGCACCCTTGCAGCCGCCCAGATCCTGCGCTCACTGGTTGTATCCTGTACCCTAGAGACGACCATAAAAATGTTTGCGATTGAACCTTTGATGTGACACTGAATTTAACTGAATTCAGATCCTGCTCACAAATCAGAGACTTTCATTTTCTTCCTGCTTAGCATACGGCTGTGACACTACAGTCAGGCTAGGATGGGAAGTCTTGGAGAAACGAAAGTATTTTCTGTTTGATTTCACAGCATTTCCTCCTCCATGCAGAAACCACGCCTACCAGCTCATCAGCCTGGGGCAACTTCAAGCATTGAAACGTGAAGCTGAGAAGTCCCTTGTTTCAAGGACTGAAGTCACCTGAAAGCTCTCAAGCAAGTTACACTTCCTCGTGGCCCAGCAATGTGGTTCTTAGTGCTCTGCACGGTGCTACATGGTGCAAAACACTCCTTGGTGACTCCGGGCCAGCTCTCCCACCTGCATCCCCCTCCCAGCCCACTATGGAAGAAGCAAATGAGCCCTGAGGCTGCTCCAGCCACAACCCCAAAGCACAGTGTGACAAAGGGCTCCAGTTCTCAGGAGAGCTTTTAACAACAGGCTCCTCTCCCACGAAGCCAGCAGCAGGTAGCACCGGCGGGCAGGACGGCTCTGGGGCAGCCGCTCTGCCCATTCCCTGTCCCCTCTCCCAAAATTTCGTGCCTCTCCCATGCTCACCTGGTAGAGCTGCAGCTGCTGCGGGTGCGGGAAGTGCAGGGTGGCCAGGAAGAGGTGCACGAACTTACTGCGCAGCCCGGCGGGGTGGACATGGCGGGCCAGCAGCTGGCTGAGGAAATTCTTCCCCGTGCCGGCCCAGCCGTGCAGCGACAGCGTCAGCGGCTTCTTGGGGCTGGGGTTGTGGCTGAAACCCGTCACGGCCCGCAACACCACCTCCTTGGCCAGGTGCTGCCCGAACAGCCGCTCGTCCAGCTGCTCCCGTAGCGCTGCGGGGAGATGCCACCCTCAGAACCCAGCCCTGGGCTCCCCGCTGCCCCCCGTCCCCTTCCCCTTGTCCCCAACCCCAGTACCGGTGGCGTTGATGCGGTGCCCGGCGCTGGGGCAGCACTCCACGTAGCTGCAGTAGAAGTTGGGGTGGGATAAGTAACCGGTGAGCGCTGAGGCGACGCCGATGGCCAGCCCCACACTGAGCGGCTCCAGCGCCGCCAGCCCCGGCAGCAGCAGCAGCAGCGGCAGCAGCAGCCCCGCTGCCCCCGGCATGGCGGCTCCACGGCCCCGCTTCCTTCCCGCCGGCAGCGGGCGGGAGGATGAAGCCGGGCCTGCTCCGCCTGTAGCCGCCGCCGCCATCTTTGTTAAGGGCGTTTCAGGGAGGGGGGGTGCGCTTTTAGGTGATTCGGGAGGGCTGTGACGTGATCTTGGGGTGACGTCACGGCTAGGAGTGACAGCATGAGGGCCTGGTGATGTCATGGGGGAGCTGGGACCGGGGCTTGGTGCTTCAGCTCCCAGCTGAGCCCTGCTGGGGGGGCTGTGTGGGCACAATCCCACTTCATGCCTGAGGGGCAGCAGGAGCGAAACCCATGTTGACAGTGACATCAGGGTTGTGAAACCTCCGAGCCCACGGGGTCCAACCGGCCCCCTGCCACCCGTGTCACCGCTGCACCCCGTCCCAAGCACCACGTCCAGCCTTGCCCCTGAAGAAGCTTCCAGGGCGCAGCATGGCTGCCCTCTGTGCACGTCCCCTAGGCTCCCAACCATAGATGTTAACCGCATGCAGAGCATAGAGCAGAGTGGAGACACTTAAAACAGCTCCCTGGGCATCACCCCCAGCTCCTTTAACCTCTCACACCACAGTGCCTCAGCCCCTGACCTCTCTGCTCCCTCACCACAGCCCAAGGGAACAGTGTGGCAGCCTGGGCAAGGTGGGATGGTCCCGTCGGCGTGAGGCGGTGGTGCTGTGCGGGTGGGCTGCTGAACCCGGACCTCTGGCTGGGTTTGGACCACTCGGTCTCCTCCTTCGTGCTTTGGTTTCCACGCCTGTAAAGCAGGAGCTGCGGTGCTGATCTCCTGCGTGATTGCTGTGAAGAAGGTGGGTGACTGTAAAAAGCAGGCAGATACTACTCCACACGATGGTTATTTATTAATAGATTGTATTAATTAGTGTAATGCTGGGTGCAAACAGTCCTGCCACAAAAGCAGGAGATTGTCCTCTTTGAAATACTTACATTTGGGGGTGATCGTGTGGCAAGGAGAGCAAACCTCATCCTCCGTGTACGTCCCTCTTCCGCTTACTCTGTGCTGTGATTCTTGCATTGCCCTTTGTGTTTATCTCAAGGCCCCTCTGCTATGGAAAACCCTGAATCCCATCAAGGAAGAACGTGTAGCTTGATGGGGAAGGGAGTTACTGGTTCTTTCATCTACTTTGGTCTTGCAGTAGGAACACAAGGCGTTTGGCCTCGTGAGGTCTAGATGCTCAGAATCACTCTGGAGGCAACAGTCTTGCAGCCTTTGCTGGAGTAGATGCTTTCCCCACTGGGGTAGTCGGTCATTGCTGAGGCAATCTCTGTGATGAGGCCCTCGTCCTCAGGATGACCTTGTGCACGCAGCTCCTCCCGGACACACTCTTTCACGTGTTTATATTCAAGAGGAAGGAAAGGGATGAAATAGTCAATCAGGTTCTTCTGGATCAGTTGACTTTGAAAGAAACCACCTAGAAGAGAGAATGGGGAGCTTTCCCATCCGAGTGCCGTGGAGGCCAGCGCATTGCTGCCCACCTCCTGGAGCAGTCTGCAGAAGACACCGGACATCAGTGGTCCTGGAACCTGCAGCCAGAGGTACTCACTGTTTGTGTTCCTGAAAATTTCCTCAGATAGCAGATCCTGGAGCTCCTTCACAGGGATGTCTTCTCTTCTCTTCGGCCTTCTCCAGTAATCAAGAGTCATCTCTGTTATCTTATCTCCGCCTGCATTGCTGTTCGGAAAGAGATTCATGGGCTCATTAGAGCTGTGTCTTTGCCATCTGTATTGCTCAGATCTTGGCAGTGGTTTAAGTTGCAGTCAGCCACAAACCTATTACAAAACTGTTACTCCCTTTGCCCCTGCTGATTCTTTGGGACTGTAATTCCCTTTTTTAAGCTTTCCTTACTTCAAGAAGATGAAGATCGCCTTGCCATAATAAACTCCATCAATCTCTTCATGGTAACCAAGGAACGGCGTAATCGAGTCTATCAGGCCGTGTGGCATCTGATCCATTTCAGAGAAGATAAAAAGGGACCTTGGACAGGCACTGACATTGCCCCGAATCCAGTTCTGCAGCTGTTCCTGTGAGAAGAGGCAACGTTATCTGGGGCTTGCACTCACAGTTGCAGACAAATTAGAGAAAATGAGGTGAAGCTGGAAGTACCTTATAGAGATGGACACGTGAGGCGTGTGGGAAATGCAGCACCGTGTTGAAGTGGTGCACAAAACTCCTTCTTGGTGCACCAGGCTGATAGAGGTTCTCTGCGATGATACTGCTGAGAAACGTTTTGCCTGTTCCAGTCCAGCCATGGAAGGACATCACCAGGGGTTTCTTGGGCCGTTTGGAGTAAATATTTGCATTCAGAGCTCTCAGAACTAATTGGACAGCAAGATGCTGGCCAAAGACTTTTCGCTCCAAATCCATCTTCACAACTGGAAGAATGAGAGGGGAGGCAGAAAATGCCATTTATTCCTCCCTTTTTTCAGCTATAGCTGAACGACCATCAGAGAGAACAAATATTCCCTGCCCTCAGCCCATGATGAGACTGAACCAGCAGAGATGGGCAGACATCCCAGCAGCACGGTACCTGTTGCCTCCCGTGAAGCTCTGGGATGGGATCTAATTTACTTGCAGAGACATTTTCTACATGCGCTAAATTCTCCTTAACAGTTTTTGTGGCATCAAGCACACCTCATATTTATAGAAATAAGTCCTTCTGTTGCTGTATCACATCCTCTTAAAAAAGAACCACGACTCTTTTTCAGTGTTAAAAACCGTCCTGTTTGTAACCAGCCAAATCCAGAGCTGGTGTGAAGAGATGCACTGAAGTACCTGGAGGCACACAGGTCTCAAGTGCTTGAGAATTCCCTTTGAAATCTGTGTCCCAGCTCTGAAATGAAACAATATTTGTAGTCCTATGACAAAGGGGTTGGGGATTTTCGAGTGGCAGGATCCAGAATTTATGGTTGAAAGGTTGTGTAAGCTTTTTTCAGACTCTGCACTAGTTCCCCACAGGCAGGGTGAGCCAGCTGCCCGTCTTCCCCTTTCTCAGGAGACTTCCAGCCTGCTTGGCCTGGGGAAATGAAATGGCAAATGTTCTGACTCCTAGAGCTACCACTGATTGCTGCTCGCTTGATATCAATTATAGGACACTGGTGACTGGGGGCTGGGATACCACCGGGGTGTCCATCTCATGACATGGGATTTTTGGCTCTTAGCCTTAAATTCGCCAACAGAATTTTGCCTGCTTCTGCCAATGAAAACCAAGACACGAGCGAGGAAAATGCTCCAGTACTTGTATGACAAACAGGGTACGTGGCCACGTGCGGGATAAGCTTTATGAGAAGCTTTTGCCTTCTGGAGAGGCTTTGACTCTCATCTTTCCACGACCACCCGCGGATGCTGGCGTTACGAGGGAAGCCCTCGCCACCCTGGGACCATCAGCAGGCCCCACTGGCAGCTGGCTCCTGATGCCCTTGCCACTGCCTTACCTGAGAAGTTCAGCGTGTCCTTCACATTGCAGCACTCCAGGAGACGGCACTTGAGCCAGGAGTGCGGGGAGAAGAGCTGCCAGGTGACCGCAGCCCCCCCCATGAGGAGCGAAGCGCTGAGAGGGTCCAAGGCTGGCACCAAGGCGGGCACGAGAAGAAAGAACACACCAAGGCTCAGAGGCTTCATGGTGGAAACTGAAAGCCAGCCTGGCTCAGGAGGGAAACAAAGCGAAACAGAAATTGCAGAGCAACTCCCCGCAGCGTGGTGCTTCAGGCAGTGCCAGCGAATGGGAGCCGAATTTCCTGGAAGCTGGATGTGACGATGATTTCGTGTCAAGGGCAGGGTTACGGCTCTGTGCCGGGAGAAGTGAAAGTGTCTGAGCAGGGCATCGCCCAGGAGCGGGCGGTACCGCGTGGGGAGAGTGAGAATTTGATCAGAACAAGCCCAGCTCTGAGGGGAGCAGGACTGGAGCCTCACGGCATCTGAGGCGAGGTGCTAATTGATCTGGTGATTACAGGAACATAGCGGCGCTTGTTCTGGGCTCAGCGCGGGGCTCTGCGCCCAGCCCAGAGGTCTCCTTCTGTGCAGCTCACAGGACTGAACACATCAGAAAGCTGCTTTTTGCAAGCAGGTTCTCAGAGCAGGTATTTCGTCCTGACAGCTTCGTGATCCCTGCCCTGCCAAAACAGCGTGCTTGCACAGGGGAGGGACAGGCGGCGAAACATTTTTCATTTTCTCAGTAAACAGTTTTTAAAACGATAAAACGTGAAAAGCAGATGTAAATAATCCCCGCTTTATTTTTAAAAGCCTCACTGGAAAAACACCAAACAGCATTATTTGGTAGCCAGTACACACATTCAAGATGTGATGTCTCTTGAAACCAGGTTTGCCCTGTGCCGCTTATGGGGAAAGCGATGGCGTTGCCCATTTCAGGTGCTCGCTGTCAGCTGCCCTCGAGCTCCTGCTCTTTGCTCTTTATTCCAAAGCAGCTTGCCCAGGCGGCTCCCCCACGGGGGTGTCCCCAAAACACCAAAACCTCAGCTCCTGGGCTGCCCAGGAGCTGAGGCACACGGAGCTGGGCTTGCTGGGCTGTCAGGCTGCCACCTCTCCTTCAGCTCAGCCAGAGGCTGCCTGGAGGAAGGGATCAGCACTGGAGGCATCGTGCAGGTTTCCTCATTGCCTGGACTCTCCTGAATTCAGTTCAAAGGATATTTTTACAGAAGTGGCTTGATACGGCTGAAGAAAATACTGGGAATTTTCCAGCCAGCGCTGTTTCCTCGGCGCACCGCTCCTCTGCACTTGGCTGGGCTGAACGCTAGATGGGGTGTCAGACAAAGGGTTTGGGCCAGAATTTACGGGGGTAGGAGGACTGCAGGGACTGAACGTCATTCCTGAGCAAAACAGGAAAGGAGGTTTTTAAAAACATCGCCTTAAAAACAGAGGTTGGGTTGTGAAATGTGATTTCTTGGGCCATCAGACAGGACAGTGCTCAGGGCTGCTCAGGCTCCACCAGGCAACCTCAGAGGGGGCTGAGGGCAGCCCGAGTTATCTCCCGAAGGAGGACGGAGAGTTTGAATAAAGAAACGAGGCGGCAGGGCTGCGATCGGGAGCTTCTTTCGGCTGCACATCCGAGGTAAAGGTGCAGGCAGGTTGCTCCGCTCACCCCGCAGATGTTTTCCCCTTCCTCTGTAGGAATAGCGCAGTCCTGAGCACGGTGAGCTGGGCGCTCAGCCCTGAACCCCTCTGGGATAAAGCACAGCAGCAAGTTGTGTCTTAGGAAGGGTGTGTAGGCTTCACAGATGATAATCTATGTTTTCTCCTCAAATATATCTGGAAACGAGCCTCTTCCGACTGACTGTGTGAGGGGGACAAATCCTTCACTTCGGTCTTGTGTCCTCCCACAAGCTTCCACCAGCCTGCAGGGGACCACATCTCCCAAACTGGGTTAAAAAATGTAAAGTGACACGCTAGAAACGACGCGGAGAAGGCGAATTATCTCATTCACGTACAAAGAAGGGGTAGCATGGGACACATCTATAGATCTTCTCCTTTCCATATGGGAGGGAGGTGGCATATATTTCCTATACAACAATAGGATGTATGCTGCCTAACAGGTACCAGATGGGTGTTTAAATAACCTTCAGCTGCAACATGTCATGCTGTTATCTCATTATCCCTTACAAGTTAAATGGGTTCAAGCTGGGCCCGGACATGGATGAGATGTCTAATAGCGGTGCTGAGGCTGACACTGATGGCAATTTCCTCCAACAGCTGTCTGGAAGCTCCAAGTGGAGCACAGACCCCGCACACGCAGCGTGCGCCGCGCCGTCTTGTTGCCAATTGTGCTGTGCTGATGAGCACCTCGCTCAGCACCCTCCTGTGCCCCCAAAAAAACCCCAAACTGGCCTCCTGTCCTGTGCTGACACCGGCCCCCATGGGCGTAGGGCTGGGGGCGGTCAGCCAGCGGCCAGTCATGGTGAATCAGCCGCCCCAGGCTGAGGGAGCTGGAAATTTGTGGCTGGGAAGAATTTTCCAAAAGTGTTTGGGGTGTAAGGGGTGGTTTGGGGTGCCCTTGATGGGTGGTGGGAGTGGGAGGGGGGAAAGGCGAGGGTGTGGGAGGGGTAAAGGCATGGGGGAATTACAAAACGGGGGAAAGGAGGGATTTGGGGAGCGGTGGGGTGGGCTGGAGGATGTGGGGTGTTTGCAGGGGGTAGGCAGGGGTGGGATAGGGGATAGGGGAGGAGGTGGGCAGGGTGTGTTGCACAGGGAGAGACAGGGGATGCAGAGGTGGAGTGCTGAAGGCCAAGGGTGAGGAGCAGAAAGTCCCAGGAGAGAGCTTTGCCTGCCCTTTCTCTGCTTTCCGTATGTTGAAATTTGCTGTCACCCGCCCACGGTTTGATTTGTGCGTTGTTGGTTTCAAGGCAGCGCTCCCGGGGCTGGCTGCGAGCTCGCAGCCCCGTGGCTGAACTGAGGGAGTTTGGGACAGGGCTGGTTAGCAGGGCTGGGTACCTGCAGAGCCAGGAAAAAACATCTTCAGTCTTGGGGCAGGGCGATAGGGATCGGGGTTTCAGCCCTGCCTGGTGTCCTTGGAGTGCAGGAGGTATCCGGGAAGAGTTGTATGGCCAAGGAAGCGATGCTTTTTCCAAAAAAAGTCAGTGTTTTTGTTGCAAAATGTGTATATTCTCTATATTTCCAAGGTTCTCTGTATTTTTCTCCATGAAAGAGGTTTGGTTTCCCATCATTATTTTAATCTCTACCTAAGCACACCTCTTTCCACATGCTCCTCTCCCTGCAGTCTGACCCTAGCTAGACCCTCTCTGATGCTCGAAATTGTTCTGAGGAGACTTTTATTTTTACTTTTTTTTTTTTCTCCTCTTCTGTATGTGCGGTTTGGGTTTGTTTTCTTCCCCTTCTTCAATTTCAGCAGCATCTTTCCAAGCCCTGAGCACAGAGACGAGGCAGCGACAGGAAAAGGCTGTCGCTCTGACGTACTTTGGGACCTCTGAAGGAGGGGGTTGCGGTGGGCTTTATCCAAATACCGAGCTCTGAGGACGGCACCGACGCTGCGGGAAGGCTCTGACTCACCGGAATGTGTTCGTTGGCCTTTCTGCAACGTGGTGGTTATAGAAATAACACCGGGCACCGTAAACCTACATTAACGATGAGCAAACATTGTCTAATCCTGGCAACACCCCGGGAGTCAAGAGACTGTCATCCTCCTCCCGTAGGTAGGGAAATTGAGGTTTGGAGGCAATGGAAGTTCTTAATGTGACCGTTCATACCTGGAAAGCTTATAGCGAAGGGATTAGCAGCTCTGCTCTCTCTCTGATGTCTTTGCTGAAGAGCCTGAGATGTGATTTGCCTTGAGCAGGTTTAAAAATCCTTGTCTGGGACACAAAATCAGAGTTCCTCATGTCAGCGTCTGCTGCTGGGGGCGGACAGTCCAACGAGGAATGGTACGGAGGAGTTTGGGGTGTGGGTGAAGGGGAAACCTCGTGCCCATGTCCAAAAACCTCTGCCCATGTGAAATAATCCCTTTGTCTGAACCCCTGTGAAGTGCTGATGTACCTGTAGGGTTTTTACCTCTGGATGCTGTCTCCGGAGAGCACAGCTGAGAGGTTCTCCCCTACAAGAGGAAAGGATTTCCCAGCTGGGTGCCCAACCTGAAATCTTTTATCCAGAGCCTGTATTGCAGTCGGGGGGCAGCCTCAGCGCGCTGTACGAGCAGCAC
The DNA here is from genome assembly GCF_009819795.1 of Aythya fuligula. NCBI lineage: Eukaryota > Metazoa > Chordata > Aves > Anseriformes > Anatidae > Aythya > Aythya fuligula. The sequence continues at coordinate 3,942,027 of NC_045577.1, read as the reverse complement.
CTACCCCGAGCAAGGTGCAGCAGCTGAGGGGGAAGCGAGGTTCATCAACGCTCCTGATGCTGCTGGGTGAATGCTGACGGTCTGCAGAGGGAGGAAAAAATAAAAAGGGATTTTTAATCTGATAGCGGGTGGTTTTCAGCAGGTGGAGCCAGCCGGGTGGTGTGACCTGGTGGGGACAGGAGCGAAAGGAGGAGGAAAGGTGTTCACAGCCACGCTGGGTCTACAGCACCGGTGTGGGTGAGCGAAGCTGCTGCCTTGCCTCCTGTGGGATCTCCCCTGGAAGGTAATGTTTTAGGGGTAGGTGCAGGGTGGCCGGGTGCCCCTCTGCTCCTTAAAGCTCTGCTCCTTAAAGGCTGGGAGCTGTTGCTGAGATGCCTGTCTGACTTTGAGCTGTATTCATCCCCTCCAGCAATGAGGAAGGAGAGGGATGGAGAAGTGCTCTCAGGACAAGCACAGGGAGGTGTTTGAGTGCCCCAGCACCCAACCTGGCTCTGCTCCTCCTCACCCCACAGCGTGCCCATGGGGGAGAAGGGACGGTGGGGCAGCACTTTGGCTTTGGGAGGACAGAACTTTCTGCACCAGGAGATGCCAGGACTGCTGGAGTGACAGGCTCTGAGAGTGGGGTTTTCAAATCCATAGCTGTGCGATTTTAAGAGGCATTTGTTCCCGAAATGGATTTTGGTGGCATCAACACACTCCAGGTGTTTCTAGTTTTGGTGCCAGGAGGGAAGAGGTTAAGATACAGTTTGGAGAAAACCTCTGTAAAGGATTTAAGTACCTGAGCTGCGAGGACAATGGGGCTCCAGGTGTTTTGTGTGCTGGCCCCGGTGTCTCTGGTTGCAGGGCAGAATAGTCCAGGTCTGACGGTGTCACCTAAAGCCAGGTGCACAACACAGCAGCCACAGGAGGACCATGCAAATCCTCCTGGGCTGAGAGAGGCAAAGCAGGAGGGGGCCGGTGTGCCACCAGCATCACCTCGTCACCCCTCACTGCCCAGGGCTGGCTCCTCTCCTGCCTCCTTGCCTCTGGGCTTGGATTTCAGTGCCTGTGTTGTGCAAGATCGAGAGTGAAAAATGGGCAAATTTGAGATGACAGCCAGCGGACGGGCTATCAGGTTGCGCTGCGTGCTGCTGGTTAGTCTCTGTTTTGACTCGTAAGCTCCTGGTGCAGACATCACATCATCTGTGGTTCAGTGACCAGGTCTGGGGACTGCACTGCCACCCCAAGGGTCTGGCCACGGAGGTGTCACCCCGTGCAGAAGTCACCTTAGCTGCTCTGTGAGCTCCTCATCGGTGGGGTGGCGATGCTGTGAGGCTGGGTTTTGCCCGTCTCACTCCCATATTTATTTTTTTTTCAATTGAGATCAGAATCTGAAACTGGAGACTCTTGTGGGGTTCCAGTCTGGAGCTGGGATCTGCTTTCTGGTTTTGTTCTCCAGGCTGGCTTGGAAGCAGCTGGAGCGGAGTGGTTCTCGTCCGAGCCCGTTTGTGTAGCAACAGTTCTCACCGAGAGAGCAAGAAATAATAGGGAAACTCTACCCCGTGTTTCCTTCTCTCTTAAAACTTGATTTCTATTGCAAAAAATAATAACTTGGGGATGAAAACTGTGTGAAAGGATGAAACCTGAACCTGACTAAGTAAGAAAACACTGCACTCAACGTGGCGGGGGAGGATCGCTACGGGAAGAGGATTATAGGGCGTAAGTAACCAGTGCCCTCCGGTCATGGGCTCTCTGATGTGGCGAGTGGCTTGTATCTCATCCAATGTACATAAGGTGGTGGAGCTATTAACCAGGAATCATCGTCCAGCGCTCCGGGACCCTTAGGTGAAAGAGGGTTTGAAAGTGTTCAGGAGGCTTTGGGCTGGACTTGAATCACAGGCTGCATTTGCCTCGGGGTTTGCAAAGCTAAACACCCTGCTCCTTCGCCCATCTCCTGTGGAAGAGCAGTAAATACAGGCCACCAAATTTAGTCCTGCCAAGCAGCTATTCCAACTCTATTCCTCTCTTTTTCCTGCTCCTCTGGTTCATGCTTGGGTAAAGACCTCAGCCTCGTTTTAACCTGGCTTTGAGGGACACGTAGATCCACCAGGAGGTAGCCATGTGCTGCTGTAATTGTTCCCCAATTTGTTCTGACAGGCAGAGCCTGGCTGCCCTTGGAGGTTTCCGAGCTGGGCTGGTGCTTGCTGGCTGCTCACAAGGCACGAGGAGGCTGTTTGCCAGCATCAGGGAGGGATCTGAAAAGGTTCGGTTCTCTTTCCAGGAGAAATGTGGTCTAACAGGGAGGAGAACGGACTCTGCTATGAATAGCCGATGGCACGCAGGGCTTCGGTTTCCAGCTATTGTTAAAATGTGTGTGAGAGCTGGGAACCCTGTGGCTGGCAGTGAGCTGGAGCGAGATGAAAACAGCACGGACACGCTCGACAAAGAACAGTGTTTGGGCTGTGCTAGCAGCAGAGGAGATTGTGCTGGGGGATACAGAAACACCCTGGAAAAACAGAGATGAGAAGGCAGATCTGCTGCCGGATGGCTGCGGGGTGAGTGTCCCGGGCTTGTCTCCTGCCAGAACATAGCTGGAATTCCTTCAGTTTGGAAGTAGCCCCTCCAGAGAACTAAACAACTTGGTGCGGAGTCATCCTAGCCCCCCTCAGTGAGGACTGGTGGCATTTAAAAGACAAACGAGCTCTTAGGAGGCCGGAGGACGGTCGGAGCGTAGAGAGCTGGGAGTCATGTGCTGGTCATCTGCTTGCTTCAGCGTTGGAGGGAAATAAGAAAGTATGACTGGGATAATCAAAAGCACGGAGGAATCTCCTTTGAAGAGAGATGAAAGTGAACGGGACTGTGATAAAGCTGAGTAAGAGGTGGTTTCACAGATATGTATCAAAGGAGGAGTACGCTAGACAAAGCTGAGCAAGAACTGCCGTTCTTCCTAACCCCCGGCGTGCCTCTGTGACACGAACAAGAGGGGAGGCAGATCCTATAAAAAGATTATTATCATCATCTTAACTTAAACTGTGTTTTATTACGGAACTCATTGTCTGTAGCGAGTTCACTGTCCATTGTCAGCCGGGCAATTTAATTTTAGCAGTTTGGGAAAGTGACCTGAGACGTGTAATTATCAAGCATTACCGTCAGCTATGACAACAACAACTTGGGAAAGAGAATTAAACCTCATGATTCAGAGCTTAAATTAATCCCCAACCTTTGAAGGTCAGCAGGGCGTGTACGGGGCCAGCGAGCCCCAGTCCATTGCTTTTTTTACCCCCGGTAGGTGATGGAAATGGTGGTGGACCTGAGGCATGGCTGGGCAGCTCCCTGCTCCCTTCCACCAGCAAGCGTCCCACAAAACCCTTTTAATCACCCAAGTCCCCTTTTGGGGCAGCTCCAGCCCTGATAACGTGGCCTCGGCATCCTGCAGCCCCCATCTCTTCCCACCTGGTCCAGCTTCCCCCTTGTTAATGGGTGAGCTTGTTCGGTTTTGGCCAAGCCGGTGGCACTGTCCACAGAAACGTGCCGTGCTAGGCAGATGCCTTCTGCAGCGGTGTAAATATTTGTACATGAGAACCTCTCTCCTCGTGGAGGGCTGTGTAAAGCAGTCGTGGTTGCATAAACACAGCGTGGAGCAGATTTCTGAAGCGCACGTCATGGACACGGGAATACGGCCGGCGAGTCAGGAGAGCCATCGAGGCACCGGGCCCGTCAGGTTGCTGGAGGCCTGCTGGTGGGTCGCTCATTGAAGCTGTAGGACGGTTTATCTCCGTTTATGATGCGTCCCATGATGTCACTTGGACATTCCCTCTGGGAGGTTAGCTGGTCCTACAACCCCTTCTTCCTTGTTGTGGGTTTAGAAAACCCGCTAAGGAGCCACCAAAGCAGCCTGGTTTCACCTCAGGCGAGGTAACCGAGCTCCTGGGTGGGGGGAGGAGAGGAGGGCAGGGAGAGGAAGTGCAGTTTTTTGGTTGATTTAAGCTCTTCACAGTGGCTGCCACATCATTCTCGGTGACTAAGCTCGGAAAGCATGGCTGAGGTGAGGTGAGGAGCTCGGGGCGGTTCGCGGAGGCCTGCTGGGGAAGGAGGACAAGTGCCTCGCCCCGAGCAGTGCGAGCCTCCAGGAGATCGGCGTGTGTGATAAAGGGGTTTAGAAAACATGACCTATGAAGACGGGAGGGAGGAATTAGCCCTGTTTAGTCTAGGGGCGACGGAGGGGACGGAGAGGACTCAGGGGTTTTGAAAAGAAGTGCCGTGTTTTGGAAAGGTTTGCGGTGGGTGAAGCTCTGTGGCAGGCTGTGAAGGGAGGCTCTCCGTGGAGCTGCTCTCGCCAGGATGGTGTCACTGATCCGCTGGTTTTGGGAGAAGTGAGGACATGCTGCCCCTTCCCTTCCCCTTGTGCTACCTTTGTGTCGCTGCAGCAGCCTGAAAACGCCTTTTTAAGACCCGTTTCCAACAGAAAGCTTCAAAATGGGTGAGTTCTGCTGTTCATCCCAGGTCTCAAGGCAGGGTCAGTGAGGAGCTGAGAGGTTCCCACCTGCCCCAAATAGGTCCCTGCCATTGAGGTGGGCACCCCACTGTGTTCCTGAGGGCGATCAGAGCCCTGTGGGGCAGCCCAGCAGGTCACAGTGTGCTCAGCCCCTGGAGAAAAAGCCTCCTTGGGTTGTTTTCTTCTTCAAGCTCCTCTGGAAGGCTGAAAAGTGGCCCCACATCTGCGCTCTGTCCCGGCCGTGTTAGGCAGAGCTCTCACAGCTGTAAAACGTGCCCCGAAACACGGCGTGTGAGGGCAGGACCGTGCAGCATCACCTACCTTCACTCTTGCTCAAGAGCATCCCAGCAGGGCATCTGTAATTGTTTTGTACGTTTGCAAATGCTTGCTTCAAGTCTCAGAAACGCTTCCTGATTTTGGAATTTTTGGCAGCGGGATTTATTTCTCTTCTCTCCCCAGCCTGGCTGGGAAACCCCCTCGTTTTGGCCAATAACTTAAGTGGTTTTTTGTTTTTTGGTTTTTGTTTTTTTTTTTTTTTCATGCTGTTTACAGCTGGTAGGATCTGGTTCTGGGGAAAAGAAACACATCGTGAGTTGATGCAGTGTGAAGCAAGAGAAGCTGGCTTCATGTGCCCCGTCCCCCGTCGCCCACCCTCACCCCATGGCAGCAGTGGCAGGTGCAGCTCTGCAAGGAGCCAGCCTTTGGGCCAGCTGGGTAAAAGGGAGAAAAAAAAAAAAAGCAGGGGAGAGGAGAGGAGCTTCCCTCCCAGCTGGGCCGCATCCTTGTGTGCGCTGCAGCCCAGCCAAGGAATTCTTTCCTCTAAGAGAAAGCTCAGGCGTGAATCCATGGGAAGCTCAGACCAAGAAAAAATAATCTGCCTCCCACATGCTCGCAGCCTGATGGCCTCACCTCCTCGGGGCTACAGCGGGGCTGGGAGCAGGGCAGCAGCCCCGTGGGGTTTGGGAGCAGATGGAGCCCTGAGGGAGAAGCGGGGAGGACGTGCCACTGCCTCGTGCACTTGGCCTTGGTGAGGAGGAACAGGAGCTGCCTCCGCTCCTCTGCTGTGCTAGGGACCCCGAGCCACTGCACCCCTTCCCCAGGCCCCTCTGCTGCTGCCAGCATCTGGTCTTCCCCAGCACGAAGCACAATTTGGGAGAGTCCCATCGCACATTCCTTGTGCCTGAGGCCTCTGAGGCAGCTCCTGCCAGTACAGCTGCGGGGAAGAGTGCTTTACAAAGCAACAGACAAAATCTCCGAGAGTTTGCAGGAAGGCTGAAGCAGCTTCGGGAGATGCTCACGCTGCTGGTTTCACTGCTGAGTTACTTTGTGGTGTCTCCTCCTGTCCCGCACACCCCAAAGAGCAGCGCAGACCCCAGGGGACAGGGAGCTGCGCGTGGGGCAAGGGCATTTCACTGCCAGCTGGGGCAGGGCCCAACTGCGTCACCCTGGCTTCATGCAGGCTGAGCAGGGAGCGCAGGTGGAGCGCTTTTCTGGTTGATAAATAGCCGAAACGACTCATGCCTTTACTTGAAAACGTGGCTGTGTTTGAGCTGGAGCAGCGCTGCCTGCCGTGGATCACTGGGTTCCCCAGGGCTGGCACCCGTCTGCCTGCTCCCGGGCTTGGTGCTGGGAGAAGTGGGGCAGGAGGCACCTGCGCTGGCAGCAGCCTCGGATCAAGTTGGGAATGTGGCTGAAAATCCCAGCTGTGCTCGGGGAAGGGCTCTGCACCCTGGCCAGCAGCAGGCAGGAGCACCCTGGGGCCTTGCAGCAAAACCCTCTTCCTTTCCCCACAGCTCCTGGGGTCACTCTCACCCAGCGACTAAGCCTTCAACCCTTTCAAAGCCTGGCCCTGATTCTTATTAATCGTTTCTCCAAAGAACGCTGTGTTTTTTGCTAGCAGGGTTGGTTTGGGGTGTTTTTTTTCCTGAGCTGAGACCTTGTGCCCTAAAGGCTTTAGGGCAGGGCTTGTGTTGTGAAGCCATACTGCCCTTAGGACACGGTTTATGTTCAAGCAGTGGCTCTGTCCCAGCAGGATGCGATCCGTGTAGGAGGATCAGCACGCTGACAGTAACAGCCTGCTTCCTCCTGACCCTGTGGGGGGGCTGAACTTGCTCCTGGCAGCCGGCATTGCCCGGTGCCAGGAAGGTGCCACCCTGCAGAGGCCGTGTCCTGCAGTGTGAGGACCCCAAAAGGTGAGGCTGGGATCCCAGGGGCATCCCCTCTGCCTTCAAAGGTAGCTTCTGCCCCTTGTCCCCATGCAAGCACCGGGCTTCAGCCCTGTGGGAAGGGAGCTGAAATGCAGAAACCCACAGAAGGTGGCCCTTTCTGTGCCTGCTGCAGGTTTAAACACCCTGGATCCCACCCCACACATCCAGCGTGTGTGTCTGGGTCTGCTCCAGGGGCTTGCACCTAAAACTGCGTTTCCTGATCACTTCATGTAATTTATATTGATGTAATTAGCCAGGACATCCTGCCAGTGCTTGAATAACACCGCAGAGAAAGTCTGTCCGTCCGTCCATCCGTCTCCAGCTGCCAGGAGAAGTCCTGGCTTGCCTGCAGGTGGTACCGAGCTCGTGCCATCCTGCTGCTCAGCGGGGTGTGCTGCTGCCTCGGGAGGGGCACAAGACGAAGGCACTGCGGGATGCCTGTGGGCTCGGCTGGCAAACCCAGAGCAGGGTGTGAGGGGTCGGAGAGGGACCCGGCAGCCTGCCCTGGCTCCAGGCTCCCAGAGGAACCTTTGCTCCTGTGGCAGGGCTGGTCTGTGCCTCGCATCACCCAGCCCTTGGGCACCGAGGTCCTTCTTGCCAAGAGCATCCCTCGCCCATCAAAGCGCTCATTTTCCTGCTCACAACATCGTGGGGCTGAGCCGGTGCACAGCAGGGGGCTGGCACAGCACCTTGGGGTCCACGGCATCACCGCAGAGGAGATCATCACGGCGAGGGAGATCCAGAGGTGGATGCAAAGAGGTGGCAGAGCTCTGCGCCAGGAGAGGGGGGCTCCTGCTCTCCGTCCTGCCCCGAGCCCCCCTAGAGAGGGGGCTGCGAGCTGCTGGGGTTAAATCTGTCCTCGTGGAGCAGGGAGGGGCTGTGGTTGGCACCTGAGCTTGGTCCTGGCTCCTCCTGGAGCAAAGCTTGCTCAGTGGGTAGTTAAAAGGTTAAAAAGCACAAAAGAGCAGGAGCAGACCCAGAAGCAGCAGTGCTTCGGGAGATTCTTTCGACAGATACCGCCCATCCTACCCTGCTCATTGGTTTTCTGGGCTTTTTTTTTCTGTGGCTGGAAACAACTTTTTCTAGTCTAAAACAACAGCTAATGAAAAAACCGCTGACATCCTCAAGGCACTCATTTTCCGCTCGATCTCTGGGAGTTTCCATGTGCCTGACACACGTCTTGGTGTGCTTTAAAGAAACCCAGCCCCAGATCCAGGCTGGGGGAGCCCCTCTGTGCCCCTCGCAGCGGGCTGGGGAAGGAGGAGTTAAAGGCTCACAGCGGAGCTGCGACCCCTCCGTGAAGGCTTAAATCCTGCTCTTTTTTTTCTTTTTTTTTTTTTTTTTTTAGCTGGCTGAGGAAAGGCAGCTCCAAATTTAGGTGCCGCTTTTCCAGACCTGGAATCACGTCGTACCTGGCTCCCCTGCTTCACCTTGCTGGAGAAATCCCAAGCCTCGCTGTCCCCGGGACGGGAGACTCGGTGAGTTTTCCTTCTGCTGCTCGGGGCTTTGGGGTTTTGTTGGTGCTTGGGGGCTTCGGGAGCACCCCAGTGCCCTTTTGGGACAAGGGAGGGCTCTGCTGTCCCCTGTCCCTTGGCAGGTGGCAGCGGAGGGGAGAGCTGCCTGCCTCTGCTCAGCCCATGCTGGGCGGGACTGGGAGCACTGGGAGCACTGCCACGGTGGGGGTGGCTGTGGGATTGGAGGGGTGGCTGCGGGATCCAGGACAGAGGGAGCACAGCAGCACGGGCTGGGTGCAGCCGAGGTAGGTGCCCTCCTTCTCCCCACCTCCTCCTCCCTCCCACCCATCACTGATGGGTGAGGGATGCTCTTGGCAGCTCCAGACACAACCGGGAGCAGAGCTGGGTCTGGGGGGCCGTGGCGGGGGGTTTTAGGGCTGGGTGGTACTTGCTGCACCCCCCAAGCAGCTGAGGGAGCCGTGTCCCAGCTTGGGACATCCCGGGGGGGGGGGGTACGAGAAGCACGGAGCAGGGCGAGCGGCTCGCTCTGCTGCCCACCCTTGGTTTTCACTCGTTGTTTGCTTCTGCCCAGCTCCGAGAGGCTGTGGGCTTGCACCGAGAGAGCAACCGTGCTGAAACACCCCTGCTCCTGCCTGCAGCCCCGCTGACACGCCGCTGTCCCTGCCCCTGCAGAGCCCTCGCAGCCCAGGCAGGAGCTCCGGGGGCTGGAAGCGCTGCAGACGGCCCCGGGTGGCTCTGAGCCTCCCCCCAAGATGATGGAGAACAAAGTGTTCCTGTCGTTTGCGTTCTACAGCACGGTCCTGATTGTGAAAATGTACGTCGTCGCCATCATTACGGGGCAAGTGAGACTCAGAAATAAGGTACGCTCCGTTTTCCTTTCCCTTCCTCACCCATTTCTGCTTTTTCGCCTGGGTTTCTGTTTGGGTTTTCTGCGAGCCCTTTCTTCTTTTAATCCTGGAAAGGCCGCCGCAAAGTTTTGCAGAAGCAAGGCGAGTTTCCTTTGACTTGAGTTGAAAGCAAAACATGTTTTATAGCTGCGGCAGATAAATATCTCGCTTCTCTTTGGCTCTTTTTGTTTGTTTCTACCATCTGTAGCTTGATGTTTATCGTTCCTGAATCCTAATCTAAATAGCAATTTCAGATTTAAAATGCCATGCAGGTGAGCTGCTTCTGGAAGGAGGCTCTGTTTACAGTTAATTTGCTGTGTCTGGAAGAACAGGAGAAAAAAAAAAAAAGAAAGGTTTGAGCACAGATCGTTGAAATGCCAGAAGAAACCATTGTGATGGAGCAGAAAGCTCTCGTGTGCTTTCAGAGGCCGAATCGCTTCGTGGGCGCTCCAGGAGAGCGAAAAGTCGTGGTGAACAAAAACAATAGTGGGAGGAAATGGGTCTTGGACACAGAGAGAAAAGGAGCAGGAGCTTGACTGCCTGCAGCCCAGTGGGAGCTGGTGGCAAAACTCCGCTGTCTGTAAAAATAACTTGAAAACCATTCGAGACATTTCCTGCGGCATCAGGGGAGTGCGAGGGAGAAATTTCTGCTCTCAGGCAAAATGCAAAGATGGACAGTCCTGTGCTGCAGCAACATCACAGCTAACAATTTGGCTTCTCCCTGAGTTTGTGAGAGATGCTGCAGCCCTGGCACAGCCTGGGCTTGTAACACGACTGAAGGAAGTGCCAGGGTCCCTTGCAGGCTGCAGAGCGAAGCTGTCGCGTGTAAACAGGTCCCTGCCGAGCAGCTTCTGAGCATAGGTGGGGAGCTTGCATTAATCATTTCAATTTGTGAGCCCATTGATGACGAATCCAACTCCCCTGGGGCCTGTTTCAGTCCCAGAGCATCGGTGCCCAAAAGCCAGCCAGGGAATTTTCTGTCTCGGTAGGGCAAACCGATCTGTCATTCCCTGTTATCTTTTGGATGCTTCCTTCACCGTCTGCAAGCGCCGTGCCAGGAGTGATCTCATTCGGGGGTTGGCAAAGGCTCTTCCAAAAGGGTTTCACGGAGAGAAGTGGGCTGGGGCCAGGCCAGCACGGGACCCCCGGGAGCTTGGAGCCCAAATTTCTGATCTGCTCGGGGGGCAGTGGGGTTTTCAGGGGACTGAGCGGGGCTTAACCCCCAGGGTGGTGCACGTGGAGGTGCATTTGCCCTTGTGTTCGTGAAGGGTGGTGAGAAACGGGCTCAGAGAGCTCCTTGGTCTCGAGGGCCAGGGGCAAAAAACCCACCTGTGGAGTTCCAGGAAGCGTTGTAAGCTCTCCGAAAAGGGATGGGGACATTGGGGTGGAAACTCCCAGCTCCAGCTGGGACCTCCTGCAATAAATGTGGCGGATCAACCACATCTCCTTGGTGTCCAGGCAAGATGTTGACCCTTCTTCAGCCCTGCCTGCTGCCCAGGGTGGGCTGGGGGTCCTGTTGTGAGCTGACGATGGGGGCCTGGCAGGGATCTGCACCACCAAGAGCACCCAAATGATCTCCAGCACGCCCCGAGGTGCAGCACAAGAGGCCCTGAGCGAGCACTGACTGTGCTCCTCCCATCCGGCTGAGCGGATTTAACGATTTCTTTTAACCTCCCCATTGAAGATTTGCACGGAAATCCACACAAAACCCCTAAATGAAGCTCCCACGTTGGAGACGTGTCCCCTGACAGCCCCCCCTTGGGGGATTTTTCTCTTGCAGGCCTTCGCCAACCCCGAGGACGCGCTGCGCAACGGGGGGCTGCAGTACTACCGCCAGGACCCCGACGTGGAGCGCTGCCGCAGGCGAGTACCGGGACCGCCGTGGAAAGCTAAAAGGGTCATTAATTAAGTAATTACCCAGATGGGTGGAATGCCTGCAGGTCCGAGGCAGGCCCCTGTACACCAGGGCAGCCTAATGTTTAACGGGAGCCTGGTGTGTGCTAGAGCGAGGAGAAGTGGAAGGACGCGGGTTTGGGGCCAGCAGACACCACAAAACCCCGGTGCTCAGAGCCCTGCTGGCCCTTGGGGGCTTGTCCCATGCCCACAGCTGACACGACCCCAATTTCAGCGTGGCTGCTCCCAGCGCTGGGTGGGCTTTGCAAAACCTCCCGTATCACCCAGTCCCCGGGCTGCCAGGGGTTAGGAGGAGGAGGCAGTGAGCTGTTCGCTTGCTAGGGGAAAGAAAATAATAGAAGCAATGTTAATCATAACCCTTTTGTTGGTTAGTCAGAAGAAAAACAGGCTGCCATAAAAAATTAATAACCGGAGCTGGAGGAGCAGCCTGGGGAAGTCTGGGGCTTGAACTGTGCGGTGAGCACAAGCCAGGTCTGACCTTACAAATCCTTTTGCAGCCCTGGGGGAGCCAAATTAAACCCGAGGCCTCTGTCCCCATTAGGGTGCAGCAGGGTGCTCGGCCCTGGTGCTGTGCTGGAGGCTGTGGAGGCTGCGTGGAGCAAGTGAGGTTTCCCCCTCGCCTTGCCTGGAGGCCCCTGGCTCTGCCTCAGCCCTGGAAGGACAATTAGCTTTTTTTTTTAATCAAAACAAAACAAAACAAAACAAAACACTTTTCTCCTCCCTGTTTTTCACTGGTCCTTCCAGCCCCACCACAGCTCTGCCGGGCTGGGTTGCTGGGGACTGGTTTGGATGTGGCAGGGACGAGCAGCCACGAGCTGAAACCCGTGCACAGCACCCACAGCAGCACGGTGGGGCTGAGGGACTCATTTCAGTGCCTCCTCCAGGCCAGTTCCTCCCTCCTGCCCCAAAACCACGCAGAGAGCTGCTGCAATGGGCTGTCCAGCGGGCTCCTTGCCACGTCCATCCCTCCTTGCTGGGGGACAGGGCCCTGAGGCCGGGCTCTGCCCCTCCTGGAGGTGGATGTAGTGGGCAGAGCCCTCGTGCTGCTGCAGCCTGTGGGGCTCACGGGGTGCTGGAAGCCCTGGATGAAGCTCTCCTGAGCATCACCCACACACAGCAGCAAAGCCAGGGCTGGAAGCAACTCAGGTTTTGGCAGACTTTGTCCTGAGGAGCTTGGTGTTTTTGGGGTGCAGCAGCCAGGGCAGACACCAGGACATCTCCCCTGCTTCCTCCAGGGGCAGGAGAGGGGCTTTATAACACAGCCCCTCTTCTGTTTGCAAAGCCAGCCTCCAGCCAGGCTCATCGCAGCCATGTCTGCACTAATGAGCTGGGTCTGAGCAGCCTAAAACCTCACGGCCACTTCTCAGCTTGCACAGAGTAGCAGAAACATCTTGGCTTTTGCTTCAGAGAAGAAATTATCGCAGATTTTCTCTAGGCTTTGTGGACATTTGAACATGCTGGGGCACAGGAGTTAGGGAGCGGGCAGGGTTTGGCCCCGTGGCCATCCATGGGTCACCCTTTGGTCCACGGCTGTCACCACAGCCCCAACACACCTCGGTTCCACGGGCAGGGGGCGAGGGGCGAACACGCCACGAGTCCTCCCATCCCAGGGACACATCTGCCTGCAAACCACCCGCTTGTTGAGCAACTCGGCCGCATTTGGGGCCGTGCCGCGCTGGCCCCTCGCCAGCTCGCAGCGTTTCGCAGCTCCGCGCAGGGGCTTTGTTTGGCTTTGTTTGGCTTTGTTTGTTTATAACTCCAGCCCTGGAGCTGTCAGCCACCGCGCCAAAGGCGTCCCAGGCACGGAGGGCAGCTCGCCGCCGGTTTTGGGAGCACAGCATCCCCTCCGGAGGGATGCCAGGTGCAAAATCCCGCTGCGTGCATGCGTAGGGCGGCGGATCGGAGCCTTTTGGGGGCTGCATCCACCCCTTCGGTGGGCTGGGAGACAGCGGGGAACCCCGCTGGGAACGAGCAACCTTCTCTCCCTTTCCAGGGCGCACCGCAACGACATGGAGAACATCTTCCCCTTCCTCTTCCTCGGAGCCATCTACTCCCTGCTGGAGCCCAGCCCCGCGGTGGCCAGGCTCCACTTCTTCGTCTTCTGCGCGGGGCGCGTGGTGCACACCCTGGCTTACCTCCTGCGGCTCAGGGCGCCCACGCGCTCCGTGGCCTACAGCGTGGCGCAGCTGCCCTGCTTCTCCATGGCCCTGCAGATCCTCCTCACCGCCGCCCCGTATTGGTAACGCCCAACAAGACCGGCCCCCCAAAACCCTCCTCGTCCTGCTCTCTGCAGCTGCGTCGGCACCAGGATGGCCCCGGCTGGAGCGGGTTGGGGTGTGGGGGTGCTGCTGGCGCTGCGGGGATTTGTGACGTGGCCGCTGCGAGGTCCCCGTGTCGGCGGTGGAAAATAGGCAGGGGAGACCCCAGGGGGAAGGGAGGGGATTCTGAGCAGGTTTCCCTCGCTCCTGCACGCGTCCTGTCCTCGAGGAAGGGGTTTCACCGAAGGAAAACGGGTTTTCTGGCTAACTGACCCAGACTGGGGTGGGGAAGATGTGTCCTTTCTCCTCAGTCACTGACACCCCATGCATCAGGGAGAAAAAAGCCAACAGCAGTCCCACGGCCCAACAGAAGCCCTCGTTTGGCAGACGTGGGTGCTGGCAGAGGGACAAAAGCAAACACCCTCCTGGTGCCAGGAGCGCCGCAAAGCCAGCGCAGCGGGGGCGAGCGCAGCCCCCTGCAGCCCCTCTCATGATCAGGGGCAGCTGCTCCAGGCTTTGGGTCTCGGCCCCATCACGGGATGCACCAGGGACGTGCCCAAAACAGCCGGCAGGAACTGCCTGCCCTGCAGGGAGCTGCGCCCTCGCCCGCATCTGCATCTGCACACTGATGCTTGGAAAGGCTCCTGGGGCTGCGGGGTAAATCTCTTCTCTTCCGCTCGCAGCCTTTCCCTGGCTGCGGGGCTGCCCGTTGCTATTTGGGGAACGTGCCGTGGCCGCTTTGGGGTTGTTTCCTTTCAGCTGTCCCCCTGCTGTCCGCCGCTGCCGCGATCAGCTGGTGCTGGCAGGGAGCTCTGGAAACGAGCGGAGCCGCTTTGAACACGCGCCCAAAAATGTGCCCCTGCGGGAGGAGGGTGCTGCTGCTGCTCCGTGGTGCTGCGTGAAGGGCTGGTGGTGGAGCAGAGGGGTTGGGACCGGAGCCTTGCAGGAGGACAAGCACCGCAGGAGGACAAGCACTGCAGGACAAGCCCTCTGCTGCCACGCAGCTGTCCCCCAGCACCGAGCGGCAGCAGGCGATGGGGCGCCCCTTTGGAGGGCAGGGTAGGAGGGAGGAAGCCTCTGCTGCTCAGGGCCTCCTCTGAGGGCAACGCAGGGCTTGCTAAGATCACAGGGAGATGGCAGGATGAGCAGAAAATAAACTCCCTTTCCAGCTGTCCTGAGCACAAAAGCTCTTCCCTTTGCTACACTCTCCTCTTGGGTGCTCTTACCGAGAGCACACGGGGGGCAAAGGCAGCTCAGGCTCTGAACCCACACCCAATTTGGGGAGCAGCCCCCATCCAGAGCCCCCAGCAGAGACATGGCCTCAGGCTGAGCAGTTCGGGGAGGGCTCAGCAGATTGTCCCTGGCCTCATCTCGCTGGCACAGCCCTGGCTCAGCAGATGGCCGGGGGGTTCCCCTCGTCACAAGCCTTCGCTGGCTCACGCGGCGCACGAGGTCTCAAGCCCCCTGCGCGCTCCTCTGCTGCCGCACATGCATCCTGGTGGCAGGAAGCAAATATTCCCAATAAAAACAAATCATTATGCTCTGATACATCCTTCCTTCGGGAGCAGCCGATGCAGCTGGCCAGCAGCTGGGCCCAGCCCCAGCAGTGCCCCCGGGGCTCCTGGAGACACGAGGACCCCCTCCTCCAGGCCCACCTGCCCTGGAGAGGAATTTTTTTTTCCAGGTGGGCATCATTTGTGCTGATCCTTTAAATTTAGCAGAGCTGGGGCTTGCAAAGCAGCTGTGTTTGGCTGTCCTGTCAGAGCAGCAGGCTGCTGTAAGGTTTGGTGTGCCCCCAGCCCCTCTCCATGCCTGCTCCCAAGGGGAGATGCTTTTTCCAAGCAAGTTTTCTCCCTGCACTCCTTCCTCGTGGAGCCAAGCTGGTGCTTAAATCCTGGCAGGGCTGGAGATGTGCAGGTAAGCTGTAGTTGCTTTCTATGCTGTCCTTGTGGTTTATGTAGGAGCCACCTGTGTTTTCTGAGCTCAGCAGCCCCCTCCTTTTGCTGGAACTGGCTAGGAAGCAGAGCCCTCACCTCCCCGATTCCCTCCTGTTTCCTTAAGCTGTCGGTGTTCGGGAGGCGCTGCCTGCCCCGTGCCTGCACGAGGTGGCTGGGGTGGACAAAATGGTTCCCCTGGCAGGCGCTCCTTTCCCTCTGCTTTTTGTTTTCAAGCAAGGAAGGCGGTGGCTCTGTGGGATGGCCTCCATCCAGTACACGTTGCTGTGCGTTGGGATGGAGCTGGACTGAGGCTCGGGATGGGAAGGAAGAAGCGGGGCTGCAGGAACCCCAACCCCCAGAGCTGCGAATCCTTCCAGCCTCCTCCCAGCTGCTGGTTTGGTGCCTGGGGCTGGTGCCCTGCTCGGGGAAGCCAAGGTTATGTGCAGAGCTCTGCTTGCTTTTTTTTTTGTTTTTTTTTTTTGTTATTTTTTTATTAAAAAAATAATAAACCCTGCTGCACTGGCTGTAGGGAAAAAAAGCTTGGGAACGTGAACTCTCCTGGCTCCAAGAAAACAAACAGAGAAAGCCCACAAGGCAGACTTCAGAGAGGCCCAGCCATCACGTTTGTTTTGAAACCCTGGAGGGAGGTGGGTGGGGGACCGGACAGAGCCCGGCTGGGCCCTGCGTGGCCGGGACTGGGACCAGCACCGTGTCACTGGGAGCTGCTGGCTGCGCGTGGGGGAGCGGGGAGCCTGGGTGGGCACCCAGCAGGCTTGGTGGGGAGCCAGGGTGTTGCAGGGTGGTTTTTTGGGGGGGGAGGTGGGTGATGGAGCCAGATATCCTCCCTCTTGCCCTGAGGAGCTCGGGGCTGCTCACCGTTAGTGCCAAGGTGCTGTCCCCTGGGGCAGGAGGGTGCAGAGCAGCGAGGAGCTCCCTGCCTGCACCCTGCGGGCAGCACCTTCACCCAGCGCTGCTCCCCGTGCTGAGCCCTTCCACCTCCGTCTGGCTTTGGGCGTCTGGCTCAAACGTTATCCTGAAGCTCCAAATTTTCTGCTCTGGCCTCGGTGCAGTGGGAAGGGATCCCCGGTGTCCCCTGCAGCTCCTGGAGGGGCTGTGGCTGCAGCTACCAGTCCCCGGGTTAGCGTGTGTGTGTGCCACGTGTGCCAAGGGCTTGTTTCCCACACCTGGCTCAGACACGAAGCGCTCACCCTGCACACCCCACCTGGGACCAAACATCTGCGGCGTTCGGTGCCGAGGGATTTGAATATGAGTCACTCTGCCAGCACACCCTGAGCCCTGGGACCCTGGAGGTGGGGGAAAAAAGCAAGCGGGGACCCAGCGAGGAGCCCCTTCCCCTGCTGCAGCCAGCTCAGGACCCCTCGCTCCCCCGGGCTCTGTGCTTGCCCCTTCCCACCCCGCTCCATCCTGACCTTCCCTTGGGTTTTGGGGCATCTCCACGTGTGCCCAGCCTGCTCTGCCCTCACCCCAAATCCCATTTCCTCTAGCAAGCGTGTTTTGTTTGTCCCCTTTGTGTTTTTTTGCCATGCAAATCCTGTTATTTTCCGTGAGGATTCCGTGTTCCTGTGACTCACAGGGACAGCGAGGAGCCAGCTCTACAGGTACAGGCATCCAGCAGGCTTGGCCTCTAGGGAAATGATGAGTGTTCCCCTCCTGGTCCCTGGCATTTACAGGGCTCAAGGTAGCCTGTGGAAAGCTTTATTTTGGAGGATTTTTGCTATTGAGCCGTGGGATGTGCCCTGGGGACACCCAGGAAGAGGGAGCTGGGCAGGGGTGGGTGCGGAGGGGGCAGAGCGGTGTGGTGGGGGGCTGTGGCTTTTGGGGCAAGTAGGATGAGGCTGGGGGCTCCCCCGCTTTGTGAGATGAGGGGAGATATTTCCAACCCCTGCTGGAAAAGCCGGTGGGAAGGAGCTGCGGGGCCGGGCTGTGTCCCCAGGGCCACCCGGCGCTGCGCTGCGTGGTGCTGCAGCACCCTCGTGTGGCAGCGGGCCGGGGGGGCACCCCAAAGCCACCCTCAGCCCCGGGGACAAGGAGGGGACCCCCCCGGTATTCGGGGTGCTGGGGGGGGCTAAGGGTCCTGGGCAGGACAAGGAGGGGGTTGGAGCTGGGGGGACCCCCTTCTCTGTGCCCAAAGTCGAGCCCCTCGGTCCCCTGCTGAGGGTTTGGTGACTTTGCTCCTTGGGGTTGTCATCGGGGAGGGTTTGGGGGGGGCGTCCTGGGGCAGCTGCTTGGGGAAGGGGCACGGGGGGTCCCTGCCGTGTGGCTTTGTGACACCGGCTGCAAAGCGGGTGTCGCTTCCCAAACTGTCCCAAATTGAAGGGGCAGCCCCCTAAAGCCCCGCATCCACCTCGGGCTGCGTCCTCTGGGGGCTTGGGGAAGGCGCAGCGAGGAGCAAAGCGCCCGCTGCAGGACGGGGGGGTGCTCCCTCCGAACAGCTCGGGTTTGGGGGGGGGATTGTCGCATCCCCTGGGCCAGGAGGGGACCTGTGGGATTTGGTGGCTGGGGGGGGGGCTGCGCCTTCCCCTTGCCACCAGAGGGCTCAGCGCAGCCGGAGGGGAGGGTGCCGTGCCGCTAGGTGCTGGCCGGGGATAACGGGGCTGGACAGGGATAACGGGGCTGGCATCCCTGCGAGCTGGAAAATGTGAGCTCTGTTTTGTCTCGCTGCCGTGGCAGCCGGTGCTGATGACAACACAAAAAAAAAAATATTAAAAAATTGCGTTAAAACATCGCCGGGGCAGACTTCAGGTTCCCATCGGGCGGAAAGCCCCGTGCGGGCATCGGGCTGTGGGGTCGGGGACGAGGAGAGGGGTGCGGGATGGTCCTCCCATCATCCGAGACCTCTCGCTTGGGACTCGGCTGGCTGAAAACCAGCTGCTTCAGGGAAGGAAACGGCCCTGAAAACCACGGCCCTGCAACCCCCCCAGCCTCCAGCCCGAGCTAGGGCGTGGGGATGGAGACCAGAAGCTGGTTCTGGTGCTGGATGTGGCCGTGACGGACCGCTGCCGAGGAGGAGAAGCCCCCTGTGCTGGGAGACGAGGAGGCAGCACGGTGCCTTTGAGCTCCCCATCCCTGGCAGATCCCTTCCCCGGTGATGTGTGGACCCTGCCTGGCTCCTGGCTTGCAGCCCACCAACTCCAGGAGCCAGCGGGACATCGGCTGGGACCTCCTGCTCGAGCTGGGGGCAGCAGAGGCAGGAAATAAGTGACATATTTCCAGCAGCTAACGGGAATGAGTCACTGGAGCAATCTGCCCTGGGATCTGCGAGGTCTTCGCTTCCAAGGGTCTCTTGACTCGGGGCTGGATGCCCTCCAAGGGGATGTTCTGCACTGGCCACATGCTGAGGATGTGAGGATGCTGCCTGGGTGATGTCCTCTGCCTGGGGCCAGGCAGGACGAATGGCCATAAAGCTCTGCGAGTCCCTTCCTGAAGGGGTAAATAAGTGGTTACAGAGCAGCAGTGAAGCAGCACGGAGCCCATGGGGGGGGTCAAGCTGCTGCTGTGTGGGACCATGGCTAGCAGAGGGGTTGGTGTCACTGTCGGAGATGCCAGCTGGCTCAGGGGGACCGAGGCAGGTGGTAGAAAGCAGCAAACAGGCGGTGTCCTCCCCACTGAGCCCTGCTGCTGCTGGAAATCAGCAGGGCAGTGACTTTGCTGTGTGCATGGCTCCATCTGGGCCACGTCTCGCTGCCGCAGATCCACCCGCCGTTGGCTTTCTGACCCTCTCCGAATCCACTTCACCCCTTTTGGTCTCCTGCTCCACCCAAGCAGCGCTGGACGGGGCTGCTCGGTGGCACCTCCGCTGTCCTCCTGCGTTTTGGAGCCCTGTGCTGTGAGCTGTGCCTTGTTCCTGCCCTTCTGATCTTCACGTTCACCAGCTGTGGGTGCTGGGTCCGATGTGCCAGGTCAGCGCCTGCCTTGGTGTGCAGGGTTTGGTGCTGCCTCCTGCTCCTGGCGATGCTCAGCCCCTACCGAGTCGGTGCCCTTGGGATCGGCACGGGGCTGCGATGAGAGCACAGGCGGCCACCTCCTTAGCTCGGGTTCTTCTCCAGGCAGATCCAGATCTTTCTGCCTGTCCTTTTGGCTCCCAAATTTGTGTGCTTTTCTGGTCTCTGCTGTGCCTGCAGACAAGCGCTCATCCTGGGAGGACAGGCCTTCTGTAGCAGATGCTCACCCCTGACATCTGCGGAGCATCAATTAGTGGTCGGAGGCTCCCACCCCCATTTGTGATGCTGGATTTGACCTGACAACGTAGCAGTGAGGGGCTCTGCTGGCTGCTGCTGGCCTCGTCCCATCTCAGCCCCTTGCCCTGCTGCAGGGGGATGTGTGGGTGCTGCTTTGGGGGGTCTGCAGGCTGCTGGGGGCAGGTCCCTGTTGTTCTGCTGCTCCCAGCATGGATCTAAAGGGGAAAAGTGAGCTGAGCCCACCTTGTGGGTGCTCCCTTCCCTCTGTAGCCTGCTGTCATTGCCTTGTAATGAACTGAGATGGACCTGGCAAGGTGCTGCAGTTTGAGCATCCCCAGCCTGAGGACAGGGCTTGGCTGCGGGACCGAGGTCCCCTGCCCCATCCTGGCTCCGTGGGGCCCCCCAGCACGCTCCCCCCTGCCCCTCTCCCAGGGTGCAGGGACCAATTGGGACCCCAGGATGCAATTTGGATCCTAACGGGGGCAGGTGTGAAGGCGGATGGGGTTTCTCCCCATCCTTCAAAACCTTCCAGGGGACCTGCAGCAGCTCCTGGCATGAACAGCAACAACCCTGGGCAGAGCAAATCCCTCAGCAGCCCGGGGGGGGGGCTGCGAGGTGCCGCTTGGCCAGGGCAGGTAGGGGAGCCGACAAGCCTCTACTCAGTAAAATATTTATTCCTCCATTATTTCACAAGAGTTGTTTTTACAGAAACCTTACAAAAAAATTCCAAAAAAACACAGACATGCAAAAAAAAAAAAAAAAAATTAAAAATCCACCGTGGATCTTGTTACAAGTAATTGAAATGTACAAATAGAAAGGGAGAGAGCAAGCTCAGGTTACACTAATCCCTCCGTCCTGATACCCCTCCGTGGGTGCAATTTGCGTCTCGTCTCGGTGAGGCTTCGACGCTGACTGACAATCCGTGATAAGCTGCCAAGAGCGTGGCGAAGGAGGGGCCCGAAGATTAGGAACGAATGTTTTCAAATATATATATACATATAGATATTTAGTGAAGAAATATTTATTCCCTGCTTTTTTTAGGTTTACAGAAACGGCATCTGCAAACTATTAGATGGGTTTATTTTCATTAATGCTCGCAAAGAGGCAGCGACATTTATATCCCTGTGGTTTCAGCTCGTACGGCTGGAAAAAGAGCCCCGTGTGCTTTCCATGGGAATGGGACCCCCTCGCCCCCTGCCCCAGCGCTGTTCCTGGGGGGGTTGCTCTGCGGGGAAGCTGCCCCCACCCCAGCAGCTCTTTGAGGTCCCCGCGGTGTCTCGCTGTGGCTATCCATGGAGCTGCATCCTTCCCACCCAGCAAAGAGGGGGCGAAGATAGAGCTGAGGACTCAGGTTGGGCTTTTGGGGTGAGCGCATCCCCCTTGGGGTGCCTGTACCCCCGTGAGGGGTGGGTGGTGTTGGCTGTGCCCCCTCCCTGGCTGCAGAGCATGGGGCAGGGAGGTTGGAGCAGGGTAGGGGCCAGGCTTATCCCAGCTCGGCTGCTGTGGGGGCTCTGGGTGCTGGGTGAAGCCCCCGGGCAGGCACCACCTGGGGTGTCCCCGAGATCCTGGTGTCACTGCTGGGAGCTGCACAGGGCTGTGGCCAGAGCCCTAGGGGGGTGGAGAGGGGCAGGATGCCCTCGGGTGGGTACGCAAGGGGTTTGGGTGCTTTTGGCCTTGGCTTTGCGCACCGGTGGGTGCTCATCTTGGTGTTCCCTGCCTTTGTGCTCAGCTCTGCTGCTGCGTTTCAATGATCTCTCAAGGTCCCTTGACAATTCTGTGATTTTTCCACTCTGTATTTGCTCCACCAGCCCGTCTGGGTGAAGCCCTTCTGCAGAGGCAGGGCCGGTGCCTTCTCCACGCGTCCAACCTGGCACTGGGCTGCTGCTCCTTGCTTTAGGTGCCGTGGCCTCCCGAGGACGTTTTCCCTGGGCTCCAACCTCCACCACCCCAGCGCCAGCTCGTCCCGCGTCGCTGCGATACCAGAGCTGGAGCCCTGGGGCGAGGCCGCCTCCCCCGTGCCCATTTTACAAAAAGGAGCCCCCTGGTTCGGCTGCGTGCTGGGGTGGGGCGAGGGGGAAACCATTTCCTTTGGGCACGAACACAAAAATGCCCCATGGAGCCTCCGGCCGCGGGCTCCGCGGCACATCTGCGGAGCTGCCGCCGGGGAGGCTGTGCCTCCGGAAGACGAAGCCGGCTCTGCCGTTGGCACGAAGCGCCGGGAGCCGCCTACTCAGCTGAAACCAACAGCTTTTTCCAATTTTCTCTTTCCCTGGGACGGTTCAATGACCTGGGGCTCTGCAGGATTGCTGGCAAAGCCCCGGCCAACCGTGGGGCGGCGGTGCCTGGCCGGGGCGCGGTGCTGTCCCCCCCACAGCTCGAGGGCTCCTGGTGAGGGTTTTGGGATGCTCCAACCCCGCTCAGTCTTCTGGGGAGGGGCAGAGCCCGGTGGGACAGGCACTGGGATAGAGCCTTTGGCTTGAAAAAGTCTCTGCCGAGCCCCACGGCTGGCGATGAGCGAGGAGTTGAAGGCACGGATCGGCTTCGGCCGCACGGGCGAGCACCGCGGGTCGCAGCCCGGCACAAAGTGGGGGGGGGCCCTAAAAATGGGCCTCGTGCAGCTTCGTGATCCTCCTGGCGCTGCGTGCCGGCCCTGCGGGAGGAGAAGACCCAATAACTCTTTGGCTCTCCGGGCAAGATACCCAAATTGGTCAAATCCAAAAGTCCAAGATCCTTCCATGTTTGGAAGCAAATTCTTGTTCGCTTGGCAAGTCTGTTTGTCCTCGAAGAGCGTGCGGGGGGTATGTGTGTGTATATATAGCCTTTATTATAAGGGTGTGCGGAAAAGCAAGTTTCTAACCAAGTTTGCTCCATATGTGGCTATAATTATGTGCCACTTCGGACTGGGACTTGACTCTACCTTCGAAAGGGAAGAGGAGAGGAGAGGAGAGGTGCTGAGCCGTCGGGTGGGCAGCGGGGTCGTGCCGGCCGGTGCAGGACCCCGCTCTGCGTCCTGGGTGAGGCCACGGGGGGGTCTCCCCCGGTCAGTTCACGGTCGGCACCTGGTTCTGATGGAGGCTGAACTCTTTGGCTTTGAGGCGCAGGCTGGCGATGCTGTTGGCCATGTTCACCCCTTGGGTGGGCGTCGCGGTCCCGCTGGAGCTGTAGGACGGCACAGTGCTGCGGGGGGGAGCGGGGAGGAATGAGGCTCGGCCCAGGAGCCCCCGCGCCCCGCCGGCTTCCCAGCCCTCATCGGCTGCTCCCTCTTAGGGCATCTCCCACAAGAGCAGTCAAGGCTCTTCGGCATTTTTATGTGGCTGGACGCATGTGGGAACCCCTCGAAGTATGTGCCAGGAGGCCCTGCCGCTGGCTTTTGGAGAGCTGGGAACCGAAGGGACCCGCTCCACCTCCTGCACCGAGATGTGGGAAGGGTCAGCACGAGGCCAGGAGGGCCCCTTGTGGGGACCAGCCCCTCCCCGGCCCCAAAACGCATGGAGGCTGCTCTGCAGGCGGCAGAGGATGTGCAGCCAGGGCTGGTGTGGATTCCCCAAAACAAACCCGTGTGCGCTCCTGCCCCTAGCTCCTTTGACCCCCAGGAAGCTCCCCGTGTCCTCAGCAGTGGCACGGGGCTGCTGCGGAGCTGGGGACGGTCCCTGCCCCTGCACCCTGTCCCTGTCGGTGCCTGCACCCACCTGTACGGGGAGGTGCTGGTCCAGGAGAGGTACTCGGGGCTGAGCGCCGTGGGCCGCGGTGCCATGGGCTGCTCGATGGCGGCTTCTTGGCTGTAGGACTTGAGGAGCGACGCCGACCTGTTGGCCAGCATCGCCCTCTCGTTACGGCGGAATTTGGCCCTCCGGTTCTGAAACCAGACCTGCACGGGGAAGGGGAGGCGTTAGCGGGGTCCCGGGGACGTCCCCGGTGTCCCTCCCATCACCCAGACCCCGGTGGCGTGCGGGGGAGGAAGGCAGAGGGGTCCTTCTTCTGCCTCACAAACCTGCGCTCACCTGGACCCTCGCCTCGCTGAGGTTCACCCTCCTGGCCAGCTCCTCCCGCACGAAGGCGTCGGGGTAGTGCGTCCTCTCGAAGACTCTCTCCAGAGCCTGGAGCTGGCTGCTGTTGAACGTGGTGCGGTTCCTCCGCTGCTTCTTCTTCCTCTTGGCCGCCCCGCGGCTCGGGCTCAGGCTCTCGCCTAGGGGGGAGATCCCAGAAGAGGCCCCGTGAGACCCCACGGACCCCACCAGGCTCGGGACCAGCCCCGCTCCCCTGGGCACGTGTGATGGCCACACGCGCACAGCCCTGCAGCATCCACAAGAATCCAAACCTCTTTCGGGACCTGCTGGAGTTTGGGGTTAAACCCAGCACCTTTGGTGTCCTCACACCTGGCTAAATCCCTCCAGGATCTGATTTCTGCTGCCAGCCTCCAGAGACTCCCGTGGGGCAGCGCTTGTCCCAAACCCAGACCTCAGAGGTGCCCTGGGCTTGGCCCCTCCTAAACCTTCCTAACCCAAGGTTCAGCACCAACACCCCTGAGATCTGGGGCTCAGCTCCCACCTCCAGCAGCCTCCGGAGCTCTGTCGGAACAACACCATCCCGCAGCCAAAACCCCAATGCTCCCCAAACCCCATCCACGCAGCCAGGGAGAGACACAACCGCGTCCCTTGGGGCTCAGCTCCCCCCGGGTTTGTTTCAGCCTCCGCTGGCTCGTGGCAGCACGGAGCGCAGGGTGTAGCTTCATTTCTCCCTATTGATCCTGGGCTTTCCGCCAGGCCGGGATTAATCTGCTCTTTGTCACT
Organism: Aythya fuligula; assembly: GCF_009819795.1. Lineage (NCBI taxonomy): Eukaryota > Metazoa > Chordata > Aves > Anseriformes > Anatidae > Aythya > Aythya fuligula. Next base: position 3,917,886 of record NC_045577.1, on the reverse strand, counting down.
AGATCCTCAGGTTTAGGCAAGTTTGTGAAGAATTTTTTTTTTTTTTTTTTTCTGATACCCGGCCTGCTGCCTGCGAAGGCTTCATGGGAAAGGCATCGCGCTGCTGATCTTCCTCATGGAGGTACTGGGTAATTATTTTTTCCGTTAATAAAGCATCTGGATCCAATCTGTACCTACTGGTGGGAAAGTATTTGGGAATTATTTGAAATGTTAATAGTTTTATGGCATCGCTCTGATTCATAGCAGGGTTATATTCGGGTTTTCTGTTCTGTATCAGTGCAGAGGCCACGATGGCAGGAATTACTGCTCCCTGTCTGTGCTGAAGAAACAAATACTTGCTAATAAGCTATCCTGATACTTATTAAATAGATGTGCAGGGTTCTCAGACGATACGAGAGCAACAAAATCTACTGGAAAAGATCTTAACTCCCCTGCTTCAAGACACCACCGAGATGTCGAGCAGGAGGAAACAACATGTTCCAAGATCTTAAGGCCAAAAAACCCTTCTTGGCCCTTAATTCCGAATAACTCAAGCTGTGAAACCTCTGCCAGCAAGCTCTCCACCAAGCCCCTTGGGTCCCTTTGTGCATCACGCTCCGGGGCAGCCCGCCCCGAAACACGAATGGCTCGGGGGGTGCAGCAAGAGCAGGAGGGGCTGCAGGTCGGTTCTCTCCATCGCTGGCCATGATTTGGAAGGAGCAGGTCAATTTTCCAGGGCTTGGCCACACGAGGACCAGAGGCAGGGTCTGGGAGCTCCGGGTGCCTCCAGCACCGGGACCCACGGGGGGACCGAGCAGGAGGCGCAGGGACGCGGCACCGTCCCCGGTCCCCGGGCGCACGCAGGGATGCTGCAACATTTTGGTCATGATGGGGCCAAGCTGCTGGGACCGTGGGGGAGAAAAACTGTCCTGGGGCTGGAGGGGATGGCCAGGAGGACAAGTAGCTCCATCCAACCCCGTGGCATTGCTTCAGCCACCGTCTCTTATGGTGCTCTGGGTGCTTTTGGACCTTGGTCGGCCGTGCGCTGGGCTGGGAGCTGCCCGTGCTGCTGTAGGTGGGACGTGGGCTTCTCGGTAGGGTGAAGATGTTGTGGTCGGTGTCGTGTTGGTGATAACGTGTGGGTTTGGGGCCCTTCTCCTGCCTGGGAGAATGCAGGCTGCCCCTCGCTGCGGTTGGCGTAAAGGCTCACAAATAAAATTCCCCGGATTCCCTCCAAGCCCTTGTTTCTGCCGCTTCAAATGTTCTGCCAGTCTCCGCTTTCCAGTTGCCCCTTTTAGTTAAACTCCTTTTTTGGTCCTGTTTTCCTTCAGCGAGCTAACGAGCCGCTGGATTAAAATACATGGAGGCCGGCCGTGGTTGTCCCTGAGTTTTTTGGGAGCCAGGGACCGAATCGCGGCCACGGGTTGGGAAGGACGTGTGGGACGGAGCGGGTGAGCGGTGCCTGCTCCTGGGCTGTGCTCACTTTGGAGGCTCCTGGAGAAGCGTGGGACCTGGTTTGGGGTCAGAAAGTGCTGTCCCCCACGGCCCCCACCCAGCTGGCTCCGAGCGATGGTTTCAACAGACCCCTATTAAATGTATAAATAAAATTGATGGACCCCGTTTGATTTCCTCCCGGTTAAAATTCTGGCTATAGGACTTGTCCGTAAGCGATGGCTGCTCTCGCCCATCCTGAATTGGAAAAAAAAAAATAGGAAAAGAAAAAGGAGGAGAAGGGCTTGCTTAACTTGACTCTCAAAGCACCCAGGGAGCGGGGATGGGGGCAGGTTGGGTCCCATCCCCATGTCACTGCCACCACGGAGCCCAAAGACCTGCTGCCACCTCGCTGCCAGCCGGAGGGAATCAGATTTAACCAAATTCACCGAAACCTTCACGGAAGAATCAGAAAACCTTTCCGCACCCTGATGGCTTTCCAAGAAGAAGAGTTGCAATTGCCCGAAGTCAAAAACAGCTCGATGCTGAATTTCTTTTGCCCCCAAAGCCTCACCTGGGGAGGCTGGGGGGAGGTTTTGGTGAAAGCTGAGCCCCCAAGTTTGTCACTTGTAACCTGGGGGGGCTGCCAGAGGCGTGGCTGGGGCTTTGGTTGATTGTCCAAGCCGGAGGTCAGAGGGGACGTCTGAGCAACCCCCCCTTGCCTCGGCGTATTTACCTTCCACTGATTACAATTTCCTCCAAAGGGAAAAAAAAAAAAAAAAAAAAAAAAAAAAAAAAAAAAAAAAAAAAAAAAAAGAAAAAAAAAGCATGGGGAAGGGGGCAAAATGGGGATACCATTACTGCCCAGCAAAGGATGGCACTGGGGAGGGCAGAGGGAGCTCAGCATCTCGCACAGCCCCATGGCTCACGGCACGACACGTCCCGATGGGGCCGAGCACCAGGGCTGCCACCACGGGCATCCCCCAAATCACTTCGGGACCCCCAGCCGTGCCCCCAAATTGTGCTGACGAGGGCAGGAGCCCCGCCAGGACCGCGTGCTGCTGGAGAACGGCCCCGCGGCAGGGGCAGGGGCAGGGGGGGAGCGCGCGGTCGTGGCCCATTTGCAGGAGCAGTGGCCCCAGCGCTGCTGGGTCAGAGCCGTGTTGGTTTAGCTGAGCACGGAGCGAGCCCGCTTTTCCGCCTCTTGCCCTTTTCCTCCCCGTTTTGACTCGTTTTCCGCAGGAACGACGTGCCGGGCTGTGAATTGGTGATCCGTGCTGGATTTCCACCCGGGCTCCGGCTTGGATTTAGGACCGTGGGGCCGTGCCCAGCTCCAGCGCTGGCCTCGTGGGGATGCTCGCGGGATCCTCCCCACCCTCCAGATGGATTTTGGTGCTCCTTCTCCTCCCGTGCTTTCCATTTTCCATCGCAGCGCCGACCCCGAGCCCTGGCCCGGCCGCAGTTGTCTGCCATTAAATTATTTCACACGTTCCATTTATTTGCAAGCCCTTTGCCAAGGCCCTTTTAAGCCTTAAATTCCATCCCCCCCCCAGCCAGATGATCAAATCTGCCGTACCATTTACTTTCCTGCTCCTCCTGGAACAGCATTTTTTTTTTTTCTTTCTTTCTTTCTTTCTTCTTCTTGGGTATAATTTAAGGGTTGAAATAGCCTGGAGGGAATTAGCTGTAAATTCTTCCTAAGACAAATAAATTCAGCCCTCTAAGTTTCTACGTTTCTCAAACTGTTGAGAGACGTTTTAGGTTTGTTTTACTTGAAATAATGATCGCGGCATATCTGACCCTCAGGCTGCGGCCGGCTCTAACCAAATAAATAGCTTTTATTAATTAAGGTTTATCCTTAACAAATAAAACCCCAATTTGATCTCGGCCGGCTGAATTAGCAAAAATAAACAACTGGTTCTCCGGGCACTTGATGTGGATTTAACAAATTAACGCTGGGCCTTCATCAGGGAAGCCGCAGGGTGGTGGAGGCCTTTTACAGCCAAGAAATCCTTTGGAAAAACAATGTCTTTCGTTTCTCCCATGGTCTCTCTCTCTCTCGGTAAACATGTGGACTGCCTTCATCCCGTTATATACTCGGGGGAAGCGAGGAGGCTCCAGCGATGACGTCCGTGCGCGGCCGGTTAACTTGTTCCTCGCGGCCCCGTAATTGGGGAGGAAGCGCTGCCCTCGGGGTCGTGCCGGGCTCCCTGCTCCGGGAATTTCTCCCTCTGGGGGTTTCCCCCCTGCCCTGCTCCGGATCCTTTTTTTTTTTTTTCCCGTAACTTGCGGCCGAGCTGCCCGAAGCAGCGGCTGGGGGCATTGGGGCTGTGCTCTGGATGGAGCCGGGTGAAGGATGGGGACGTGGAGAGGGGTCTGCTGGGCACAGGGCTGGTGGCAGAAATGATGCTGGGAACCACCCCACCTCTGATCTCCCCAAATCATCTCCGAAAGCCCAGGGAAGGTGAGGAGCAGCTGGAAGCTCCCACAGAGAAACCCTTGGGGCCACCAGCCCCGGGGTGCCGGCGCCCAGCTTTGCTCAGGATGATGCCGCATCGCCCAAACCCACCCCAGGACCACCCCACGGGCATGGGGACGGGGTGTCCCGGGGCTGCCAGCCCCACTCCGGGCTCTCCTGCTGTCGACACAGGGCTCCAGCCCCTGCCCCATCCCACCACCGCTCCCTGCGCCTCCAGGGCAGCCCCAGCTCCCCCAAAACCCCAGCAAAGCCCCAGCCTCAGCGGGGGGCTGGAGAGACCCTGGGGGGGGGGGGGGTGTCCAAATGTGCTGAGTCCGAAGGAAACTTTCCCGGCTCAAGTGGCCTACATGAAAAATTTAAGAGAGGGGCAAGTCTCAGCTACCGGAGAAACATTACAGCGAAATGTTTCCGAGGATGTTTCACCTCATTAATTGTGAAAAAACTGAAACGCTGACACGTTTTTACAGGCTGCCAGTTTTGCTGGGGGAAAAGTGTCTCCGTTAAAAAGGAGCAGCGAAAGCCTGTACCAAGAAAGAGGCCAAGGCTGTCCCGGGAGGGTCTTAGCCTCTGCTCACTGACAGGCAGCAGCCGACTGTTTTATGGTTATGGAGCCGCCGCCGCACCAGCCAGCAGCCACCCAGAGCCGTGGACACCCACATTTCGGCAGGGTCCTGCCTGCGGGGAACCCGGGAAAGGTTCTGGGGAAAGGGCAGCAGGACCTCGTCCCGCATCCCCACGGGGATGTGCCCAGCCTGGGCTCCAAACCCTCCGTCGGCTGCTAAGCGGCACCAAAGCCATGGTCACCCATCCCTATCGACAGCACGGTGGGACCGTGGGGGTTTTATGGGGTCTTGGGGCTAGAATGAAGCTGGAAAAGAGCAGCCCGGTCCCATGGGATGCTGCATCTCGTAGGGAGGGTCTGAGCCCCGCAGCAGCCACTCTCACAGCCCAGAGCCAGCCCTCCAGAAAAGGCAGTGATTTTCCTGCTGCAAACCCAAACGCCCCGGAGGAACGAGATCGGGACCTGTCACAGCGAGGAGGGGACAAGGAGCCGGGCAGGGGAGCAGCCAGGAGATGACCGGGATGCTGTGGTTTGGGGAGGACACCCTGGAAGACGAAGCCTGCGCTTTCATCCAGCTCTCCTCCAGCGCAACCCCTGGCTGCTCGTTGGATTGATTCGGGGACAAGGGCCTGGTCCTGCCCTTCCCTTCCCCAGAACAACCCCAGTGGGGACACAAAACTCCCCGGTGACACTCCGGGTGTGCCTCGCTCGCACAACTCGCCCGAGCTGCTGGCTGCTACCAGGACACAGCACCCGGTGAATAAATAAGCACTCATCCTGCACCCCGCTTTCCCTGGCGGCACGGGGAGAGCTCAGCAACTCGGGGGGGGGGGGATCCAGGCTCCTGGGGGCACACGGAGCCCTAAAAAACTCCCCGGTGCCAGTCCCGCTGTGGGATGCCCCTCGAAAATGCCCCAAATTTGGGCAAAAGGCTGACACGGAGGCTATCAGGACGCGGTGCATGTGGTGGGGCTGTGCCCGAGGATGCGCGCAGAGTGCACAGCGGACGGGGGGCTCCTCGGGGAGGGGGGGGGACGCTCGTGGCCGGAGCTGCACCGCAGCGGGTTGGTGGTGCTGAGCCAGGCCGAGCTCCGAGCGGCACAGAAGCGACAGGGGACCGGGAATTTTTAATTTTCTCCTCCCGAAAAAAAACTGCCAGCCCCCACGGCGGGGGCCCGCGGGCCAACAAAAGGCGCTGGCTCTGCCCCAGCCGCCGGTGGGGAGCCTCCCCGGCCAGGAGGCATTTTTTTGGGGGGGGGGGGAATTTTGCCTTCATCTGCCGGCCAGGAGAGCTTTAGTGGTGGGAAGAGCTCAGCGCAGGGTCTGTGCTGAGCCCCAGGGCTGCTGCATCGCCCTGCCAAGGGGCCCCCGGGCACCCACCCGGGACGCAGCCTCTCGGTTTCACCAGCACCACCGGTGCCGTGCAGGAAAAGAGCCGAGAGCGGGGCCTGGCAGCGCCCTGATGGCTAACAGATGTGGGAACGGGCTGCTGCGGGGAGCCAGGAGTCGGGGAGAGGGGCAGGAGAAAGCTGCAGACGTGGAGAGGTTTGGGGCAGCCCCGGGGGACTCCGGGGTCGGTGGCGGGGTGGGGAGAGGGGATGGGAACTGTGGGGTGGGGTGGGATGGGATGGGGATGGGGATGGAGATGGGATGGGGTGGGATGGGATGGGATGGGATGGGATGGGATGGGATGGGATGGGATGGAGTGATGAATGGTGCTGGGACTGATGATACTGGGACAGACAATACTGGGATGGAAGATAATGGGATGGATGATACTGGGATGGACGATACTGGGATGGACGATACTGGGATGGACCCTACCATCCTGCACCCAGGCCGATGGGGCCAGATGCTGCTTCCCTCCCACCCCACAACCACTTTCAGACCCACTTGGTGCACCCAGAACCATGACCCTGCAGCTCCCCGGTCACAGCCACGGAGGTGCTAAAACCGCTCACCTGCCCTACCAGCAGGGCACTGGGCATGTGCAGCTCATTAACGCTAACGAGACTCGTGCAGCACCCACCTGCGATCGCAAAAAACCTGCTGAAAACTCCTCTCTGACTACAAAGTGGATTTACCCGGGGATGGGGGGTGGGTGCCCTGCGTGGATAGCGCCCGGGGAGTTTTGCAGGGTGCTTCGAAAATCCAAATGCTTGGGGATGGCCGCGCAGCAGGAACGCCGTGAAGGGGGCTGGCCCCCAGCCAGAGCCCCCTGGCATGGCAATCGCAGCCTTCCTATCCCCCCCCGGAAAAAAAAAAAAAAAAAAAAAATTAAAAAAAAAAAAAAAAAAAAAAAGTGGTTTCTTGAAATTTAATAAGCAAAAGCCCGTAGCGAGCCAGCCCCAATGGCATCTGGCACTGAAACCCAACACCAGCCCTCCAGGTTAGAGCGCAGCCCTAATTGCATTAGGGTCATTGCCAAGACGGGGGGAAGAGGGCGTGCAGGGACCGGGGGGGACGGCGCAAACCCCGCAGGACCCCCCCTCAGGCCAGCTCTGGGCACCGGGACCAGCCCCTGGCACCCGTCTGCCTCTCTGCTCCTTCCTGAGCCCGGCTGGGGGCTGAGATGCCACCGAGCGCCCGTGTCACCAGCAGGCACCGACACCAGCACCTGCCAAAAACCCACCCTGCAGCCCACGGCCACGGGTCAGGGTGCCAGGACGGGGCCATCGGCAAGTTTGGGTGGGCGAGGGCCGGGCACGAGGTGCCTGCAGGGACCCCGTCCCCCCCCCTCCTGCTCCGAGGAGCACCCCATGGGCGCCTGCACACGCATTCATCCTGGAAACCCTCGCCAGCCAGCAGAATTGCTGTCCTTCGGTCTGGTTTTCATTTGAGGTCGGTGGCCTCTCGCCAAATTTATTGTAAAACATTCATTTTAATAAGTGGCTCGTATCTTTTTTCTTTTTCTTTTTTTTTTTTTTTTTTTTTTTTTTCTCAACCCAGCCCATTTAACCGTTTCCAGGTTAAGGCGCAGGGTCCTGGATCGGGATCCCCGGGGGCAGGTGCTGGCTGCGGGAGGATGCTGGGGGGGGGGTGCTCGGAGGTGCTGGGGTTGGGGGGCTGCTTCGGGGTCCTGCTCTGGAAAGGGTGGCAGAGCCAAGAGCCTCGCGTTCATCACACCAGCACCGTCCCCTCTGGTTCCTTGGGGAGACAAGCGCCTTCTTGCCATGCTTGGGACCCCAAAACCCATCCAGGAGCGCAGTGGGGGACACATTGGGGCTGCTTTTTGGGGTCCTGGGGCACCATTCAGCAACCTCTGGGTTCTTTTCTACGAAACTCGTTAAAATGTACGACCCGATGGGTACCCTGGTGGTGCCGGAGCCAACGCACACACCGAGGGGACAGTGCCTGGTAGTTCAGTTCTGACATTTGTTTTAGGTTTCACAAACCCCTAATACTAATAGAAATGCTGCAGTGTCTTTTAATTTAAACGAAAACAGTTATTTTTTTAATTTAGGAATCCCCCGGAGGTATTTACAACCCCCAAATTACAGCCATGTGGCCGGCCGAGGATGAGAAAGTGAAATCGGGGAGGAGGCAGCGTCCCACGGCCACGGCCGTGCGGGGCTCGGGGCGCGATGCGGGGCTCCCCCATCACCGATCCCCCCCGATTTGGGGTGCGGTGGGATCCACCCACCTCGAAACTCCTCAATCCCACGCACCAAGGGGCTGTGCTGCGATGCTCCTGCCCCTCTTGCAGCGCCTGCATGGCTCGGGGTTCAGTGCCACTCCCCCACGGTGGCCCTGCAACGTCCCTGCTGGATTTGGGGTACGGCTTGGGGTGCGCTGCAGCTCCCCACCACCACCACCACTGCAATGCCCTGCGTGGCTCAGGGAGCGAGGGAACCCCCCCCAAAAAAAATCTCCTGCAATGGCTCGGGGGGCAGTGCAAGCCGCTCGCAAACTCTGCCATGCTCTGTATGGCTTGGGGTGGTGATGCCACCCCCAAAAAATGCTGTGGTCTGTACATCCTGGGGGGTGATGCCACCCCCCAAAAAATGCCATGGTTCTGTATAGCTCAGGGTGCGATGCCACCCCCCCAAAACCCCCCTGTGCTCTGTAGGTCTCCTGGTGCAATGCACCTCCCCAAACAGCCGTGCCCTGAGCACCTCAGGGTGCGACGCCACCCCCCAAAAACCCCCAAGCTCTGCACATCTCCTGGTGCAATTCCCCCCCCCCCATAACACCGCCGTGCCCCGCACACCTCAGGCTGCCATCCCACCCTGCGTTAACACCCCGCAGACCCCGGGGTGCAGCCCGCACCTCGTGGAGCCACCGCCACGGCCACGCTGCCCCCTCTCCGGGTGCTCCCCCCCCAGGAGGGGGGGGGACGCCGGGCTCTGCCCCCTCCCCTGCGCTGCCATGTGCTCCCCGGCGCTCCCCCGGCTCCCCTGCCATGTGCACTCCAGTTTCCTTGCGTGTGAAGCCTGCAGCCTCTCAGATTCAGTGGCTGGAAAGGATGGCGCCTCCACACATCTGGTTCAATGCGAGAGCCTGGCGCCTGGCTTAGCCACAGTCTCCATTCAGAGACACACAGACTTTAATAGACTCATACAATTCTTCCTGATCTATCGCTGCAGCCGCAGCTGAAAAGCTGCTTTATTATACCCGCTCCAAAAGGGGGAAGAGGAGGGAAGGAGGAGGGGGCCGGCGGCTGGCGCTGCCGCTCTCTGAAGGCTCCGGAGCCCCCCGGAGGTTTCGCTCCCGCTCCCCCAGCCTGCCCGCTGTCCCCCCAACCTCGGGGGCAAGGAGCAGCACGGTGGCGGCCTCGTTAGGTCCTCTGCTTAATTAGCGCCTGCCCGGGGAGCTGCTGTTTGCAGCCCGGTGCCAGGCACAGCTCGGTTCCCGATGGGGACCCCGCTTGTGCTCCTGGTGTCCCCAGCGGTGTGCCCTGCCCCGAGGTGGGACAATCTCACCAGATCCTCCAGAGCCAGCGGCCCCTTTACCCCCTGCCCCACTCGGGGGCACACAGGAGGGTCCTGTCCCCACAGCATCCCCCGTTCCCTGTGCCAGGGGGGGGGTCCCTGGGGCAGGGAGGGATGCTGCTGGTTTCGCTGCGCCGTGGGAAGGTCGCCCGCAGCCACGCGTCCCTTGGGCTGGGAACGCCTCGAGGGTGAGGGTGTTTTGTTTGTTTTTTTTTTTAACAAATTCTCAGAAATTTGGGGGTGTCCAGAGAAAATAAAAACAAAACACACAAAAAAAAACTTTTCTGCAGCACGGTGGGAAGCGGGTGATAGATCTCGCCCTGAAAGCCCGAGGCAGCCCCTTCCCAGCAGGAGGGCTGGCTGGCCCCATCCTCCCTGGCCACCGCCAGCCCCACGCAGGGGATGGTTCCTCGTGGCCACCGGTGCCCGGAGCTTCTTCCCTCTTCCCCGCTGCTTTTTCCAGACGGGATAAAACCCGGCCGTGTTGGCCCTGAGCTAAACCCTTCCCCGTTCCCAGCTCAGCCCCCGACCCTGGTGTTTTACAGGATGCTCCGGGCTTCCCCCGTGGCACGGGGATGCTGTCCCAGCCTCGCCACCCCCCGCGGGATAAATCCTTCCAGCTGCTGCTCCCGCCGAGCGCGCCGCAGGCAGGGACACGGTGCCAGCCCGGGGGACGCCCAGGCTCTGCCAGCCTCGAGCCGCCGGGGGCTTAAACCGCAGCAAAGCACCCGGGCCCCATCCTGCCTCCAACCCCATCCCTTCGGCTCAATCATTTCACAGCCCCCCCGGGGGGGTAAAAAATTGCCTGTTGCCAGAGGAAAGCAGCCCTGGGAAAGGGGGCGATCGCCCCGCTCCCTGGGAGAGGGGAAGGGTTTCTAACGAGGCAGCCTCAAAGCCCTAAATCATTTCATCAGCCTCCCAGCTACAGACACACGCCCAGGCTCTCTTAAAATGCTGATTCGCTGAAATTCGCCCATCTTGGCCGTGCGGAGCCGAAAATTTCATATTTTTCCTGTGAATCAGCCCCGTTCCCTGAAATAACAGCCCAAAAGGAGAGGGGAAATAGTCTCGCACTGAGCTGTTCCTGGTCATGCTAGACATAACAGCCTGGGGGGGGCGGGCAAGGTGTCCCCATGTCCGGGCTCCCCCAGGGCTGGGCACGGTGGCACCGGGCACCCGGAGCTGCTGGGGGGGCTCTTGATGGAGCAGGGCAAAGCCCCGTGTCCCCAAGGCACGCAGGACCCCTCTGTCCCCTCCGGACCCCACCAAGAAAAGGTCTCCACACCCGTTCCTTGCTGGAAAGGAGGGGGGAAGGAGCATCCCCTGCGGCGCTGCCACAAAAACCCAGCTCGCTGGGGGCGCAGAGGGGAGAAAAATCACATCAATAGGGGAAAAGGGGGATTTCCAGGTGCTTGGTTTAGGATTTTTTTGTCTTTTCCCCACGGCAATGGCTTGCTTTACCCCGCCACAGAGGCGAGCAGCCCCGCAGAGCTGTGCAAACGCTGCAGGACACGTGCTGGTAGTTCTTTGCTGGGAAGGGCTCTGAGCGCACAGCACCGCTGCCAGGGGCTGCAGATCCCCGAGCTGCGAGGTGTTCACACCGGGAGGGGGGTCCTGGAGCCCAGCTGGGGGAGTTCGGCCCATTTGTGGGCAAATCCAACCCAAACTGGAGCCCAGGTGCCACCGGTCTGCAAGGGCTTGAAAGCAGCCTGGGACTGGGAGCATCCTCCCAGGGCATGGAGCAGAGGGCGATGGCACCCTTGGGAGCTGGAGGAGGATGGGGAGCAGTGGTTCTGGGGTACCCACACCCGAAACCCCATTTGTAGCTGGGGTATCTCGGTGCCTGGCAGTGGTTTGTGCTGTTTTGGGGTGGTTTGCAGGGTTTTGGGATGCGCAAGACCCGGGGACCTGTCCCACTGCACCTGGGGGACCACCAGGTAGGATGGGGGGTCCTGCAGCAGGAGTGTGGGGTGACCGTGGTGGGGGGGTCCCCATTTGGGGAGCGGGTGTCTGGCTGTAGGGTCTGTGCTGCAGACTGGGGGGTTAGGGCCAAGGTGGGTCCCTCCCCGTTATTTTTTTTTGCCTGGGATGCTCTCAGATCCTGCCCGTGAAGCTGGCCAGGATTAATTAATTGGCAATTAATCAACCTGCACGATGGATGCTGCACCTCTGGGGGAGTGCTGGGCTCCGACACCCAGCCTGGTGGTGCTGTGCCCCCCCCCCCAGCTCCACGGGCAGCACCCCTGTGCGGACACAACCCCTCGCCCTGGGGTTTGCATCCTTCCCTGCAGGGCAGGAGATGTCCCCACACCCTGGGGACAGCGACGGTGGCACGCAGCCCCTGGACACCACGGCCACGTGAGTTTTGCTCCTGTCCCAGCCCCGTGTGCCACCCGTGCTGGCTGTGCTGGCCTTACAAGGACCGAAGCAGCTCGCCTCCCCCGGCACCCCCAGTGGGGGAGGCACAGGGGAAATTTCTGCAGATTTAGGGCTGCGATGTGCCGGTCCCCACGGGCCTGTACTCCCCTGGGCCAGGCGCAGGGGTTGGCCATGAGTTAACGCTGCTGTCCCTAATTGCAGCCCTGTGCACAAATACCCCAAGGAAGGAGCCCCCAGGGCCTCAAAGGCACAAACCAACTCTTTTCCAGCAGCCGAGGTGTCCCCGAGCTGTGCCCCTGTCTGATGGGGACACGCAGCGTTTGGGAAGGCAGGAAAGGCACGGCACAAAATGCGTTTTGTGACCTAGGACCCCGGGAAATTTTGGGACTGCTTGGGACAACCGGCCGGCCCCTGACCCCAAAAGCGAGCCCCTTGCTGTCACCAAGCCCCTGCTTCACCTCTCCTTTTTCCATCTGCCCTTGTTTGTGTAATTAAAAGGGATTTGCTGTAACATCCATCACCTCAACCCCCCTCTGCCCCTTTGGGTGCAGCCTCTCGCTTCACCCCAGGACCAAGGGCGATTCGTCCACCCCACATCCTGGCGAGGGGACGGGGAGAGGAAGGGTCTGGACCTGCTGGTGGGGTGCCCGGGGCTGCCACCCAGCCCCATCCCATCGCCCGCTCCCATCTGGGACCAGCCAAAATCTCCCGGCGTGCAGGCGATGGACACTTTCTCCCCCACCCCACCCCATCCCTGGGGATGCTCCCATGGGGTCGCAGCCCTTCCCGGAGCCCATGACAACCTCGGCTCACGCCAAGCTCCCAGCCAGCCCCCAAAGCATCCCCCGGAGCCAGCGCCCGACCCTCTCCCATCGGCAGGCAGCACCAAAAGGCCGCTCATTGTTTGAAAAGCCATCAGTCAGGGCCTGCTGGCTAAAATTACCCTCCTGCTTTATCATCTTGAGAACATTAAGGGCTGTTGTTAACAGATGTTTCGCGTTACACATTATTTGTTAGTCTAATGAAAGGAGGTGAACAAGCTTTCAAGACCTCAGAAGTTGTGCGGAAGGTTTTCGCCGGGAGGCTGCCGCGCCGCTCCGGGGGAGGACGGGGATGGGGATGGGGACGGGGATGGGGACGAGCCCTCGCTGCCCCCGTGGCATTTCCCATTTCCTCTGCCGCTGTCCTGCCTGGCTTGTGGGGTTTCTGCCTCTTATCTTTGGGGAGAAATGTGTCGCAGAGCTGTTATCTGTGCCCAGCCCTCGGCAAGGATGCGCTGGGTGCCCTCGGGGCTGGGTTGGGGCAGGGGCTGGGCAGCCCAGGTCCTCAAATACAGGGCTGTGGGACTTGGGGTGCTGAGGAAGGGCCCAGATCCTCCTCAGGAAAGCATAAAACCCTCCCTTTTCCAGCATGGTGAGCCCTGCACAGAGGATGGGGTGCCTGCAGCAGGTTTGGGGCCACCCTTCCTCAGCCCAGCAGCGCAATGACCCCAATAACCACCGCCCAGCCGGACACCGAGCTGCACCCTGCGGAGAGACATCGGATACAGGGCTCGTTTGCACTGATAATTAACCTGCTGCCACCAACCCGTGGGGCTCCAGACCTGCACCCAGCAGGAGGAAAAAAAGCGAGGGTGAAGAGGAAGAAGAGAGAAGACGCCAGGAGCCCGTTTCGCTTTAGGGCGACGACAAAAGCTAGCGCTACCAGAAAAAAACTCCTCTGCTGTCATCACGCTGATGCATGGTGAGATCTGAAGGGCAAGGGCAGGGCTTTCGCCTGGTATTTGGTGTTTCCCCATCCCGACTTCGGAAAGTGCATCCCAGCCCCGGCGGTGCCGGTGGTGGCAGCCCCACAGGTCAGCGTGTTCACGCACTGGGGTTTTCTCGCTCCGTTTCCTTGCTCGTCTTCCTGCTGCTTTCAGCTCCCATCCCTCAGGTATTTCCTTCCCTCTCCAGGTGGGATGGTGGGGAGAAAGGTTTCCATTCCTGCACGCGCTGCTGGTGCATCCCAGGTGCCGATGGTGTCTTCGTCCCGGTGCCTTCGCAGAAGCAGGTGCCAACGGGAAGCATCCCCCTCCTCCAGCGGTGCCAGGATCAGCGTGCCAAAACCCACGGGGCTCTGCCCCGAGAAGAATGGGCTTTCAGGGTAAAAAAATGGGCTGGTGAGGATCAGCCGGCCCCCTTGGCTCTCTCTCTGGTACTTGCAGCACTCCTGGTCCCCGCTGAGCCCCTTTGGGGAGTGCTGGGATTTCAGCAGTGCGGTGATTTCTCTGCCCTTCTGCAAATAGCCCCGCGAGACGAGCTGTAGGATGGGATGGGGGTCCGAAAGCTGTGCCCGCCCCGTGCTGCCTGCAGCCCCCCCTGTATGGTCCCATCCGTGGGCGAAAACTTCCCCCGTGGTCCCAAAGGCAACGTGAGAAACGCAAACAAACCCCAAGGGAAGGGGAAGGAGGATGGAAAACACCACCAAAAGTACCCGAAACCACCCCAGAAAGCAGCCCCCAGCCCTCAGCACCCCGAGGAGGATGGGGGGCTCTCCCTGCAGGGGAAGGAGGTTGTGCAGGGAATAAGTTGGGGGCAAGAAGGGTGCTTCAGCCCCAAAGCATGCACACAAGGAGGGGGCACGGGGAGCACCCTGCTCCCATCAGGACCCCTCACTGCAGCTCCGGGGGGGCTGAGCCCCCTGCCCCTGCCCAGGCACGGGTCAGGCCCTGGCCAGGGCACGAAACAAACTGGGAGTACCCGAGCCCAGCCCGGCAGCAGGTTTGGGGTCTGCGCCTCCACCCCGAGCTTCCCCAGCCCCTTCTCCCATCCAGCACCCCGGGGGGGCTTCCAGGTACCCCAGGAGCGGGGCCGTGCAGCGGGGACGGGGCCAATCCTGCTCGCTCCGGAGCCGGGATGCGCCCGGGTGGAGCGGGTTTGTCCCGGTACAAGTGCTCCTCCTGCTCGGATCGGACGAGAACCGGGGTACCGGGACCTTCCCCGGCCCCAGCCCCGGCCCCAGCCCCCCGGGACAGGATGAGACCCGCTCCGGGGGCTGCGCTCCGGGGGCTGCACCGGCTCCCACCTCTGGTCCGGGGGGGAGCGCACGGACAAAGGCCGGTCCCGGGGCCGGTCCCCCCGCTCCCCCCGGGGTCGCCTCCGCTCCCGAGGCGCAGAAACCCACCCGGGGAGCCCCGGGATGGGGAGGGGGGGGGGCGCGCAGCCTCGCAGCCCCGGCACGCACCGGGAGGGAGCTCGGCACCGGCACGCCCGGTGGCAGCGGTGTCCCCAAGCCCCCGGCGCGGTGTCCCCGGCCGGTGCCGTGCCCGTGTCCCCACTCCTCGACCTCCGGTGCCCGGTGCCTCCCCCCCCCGGCGCGATGTCCCCCTGTCCCCGGTGTCCCTGTCCCCCTGTCCCAGCCGTCGGGGGCTTTCGGGGCGGCGGCGGCTCCTCTCCCACCGGCATCCCGGAGCGCCCCCCCGGTCGCCCACCTCTCCGACGGCCCCCCCTCAGCCTCCCCCCGCCACATCCTCACCCCCCATCCCGCCTCCCCCCCCATCGGGGTACCCCGAGCCCTTTTGTCCCCCGTGCTCAGCGCTGCCCACGGGCCGTAACCTGGCCCGGGGGGGGGGGGGGCCAAGAGGTGCAGGGGGGTCACCCCAACCCCAAGGCTACCGGGGCCGGGGGGGGGGGACATCCCGGGGCGGCGGCACTCACCGTCCTGGGGCGCTGCTTCGCTGCCGCTGCTGCCTCCCGACGGCTCCGGCATCGCCTTGCCGCCCCCGGCGGGTGGGGGGCCGGCGGGGGGGGTCCCGTTCATGCCGGCCGCCACCTCCTCCAGGTCGAGGAGGTGGCTGACGCTGAAGTTTTTCCGGCCCTGGGGGTTTTCGGGAGGCTCCGGAGCGCGCACGGTGCCGGGGGCGAACGGCTTGTCCATGGCGAAGGCTGGCGCCGAGTCCATGGCTCCCACCCCCAGCCCACCCCGAGGTGCCGGGCCGCTCCCCGGCCCCTTCCCCTTCTCCACCCTCCCCCCCCCCCACGCCCCCCTCCAAGTAAATAATAATAAAAAATTAAAATAATAATAATTAAAAAGGCAAAAATAAATAAAATAAATCCCGGCTGCCCTGCGAGTCCGGCTCCCTCCCCAGCCCCTGTTCCGCCTTGTGCTGACGTCTGGGGAAAAAAACCACGCTCCCAGCCCAAACTTTTTTCCCCTGCTCTTTGCTCTGGAGCTGTTCAAACAAACGCCCCTGCTCCGAGCCGAGCGGGGCGGCCCCTCGCCCCTCGCCCCTCGCCCCCCGGGCCGGCGACCTGCCCCCTGCCAGGGGCCGAGCACCGGCGGCAGCGGAGCCCGGGGGGGGGGTTAGGGGGAAGGTTTATGGGGAGAGGGGGGGGGCAGAGCCCCGCTATCCCTTCTTTGCCCCCCCCGCGAGCCCCCCCAGCCCTTCTCCAAGTGCTTC
This sequence comes from Aythya fuligula, assembly GCF_009819795.1. Lineage (NCBI taxonomy): Eukaryota > Metazoa > Chordata > Aves > Anseriformes > Anatidae > Aythya > Aythya fuligula. The sequence goes on along the minus strand of NC_045577.1, from coordinate 3,901,684 downwards.
TATCAACAAGTGGAAGCGGCCGCGCTCCGCGGGGGGGGGGGGGGGGTGCGCCACCCCGACCCCAAATGGGGCTGGAGGGGGAGAGGTGACCCGCGGGTGACAGGGGGACACGGCCCCCCCCCCCTACCCCCTCTTTTTCCACCTCTACCCCCCTCCTCTAAGCCCCAGCAACCCCGGAGCAAGGTCACCTCTCCTGGGAAAAGCCTGGCTCTCTCGCCTTAATGAGATAATTACGTCCTGCACCACAGTTAAAAACTCATAGGCTGCTTCCCTTGGGGCTGCGAAAGAAACCTCCCTAATGAAAACCAGCCGCCGGGAGAGGAAAAAGGAGTTTTTCCCCCCTTCTTTTAAAATCCAGTCCCGCTAGGGGTATACGTGTGTGTGTGTGTGTAGATGGAGGAGGCGATGGGAGAGAAGGGGGCAGAGCTGGGGGGGGTTTGGGGCTGGGGGGCGATGGGGCTGCGGGCGCACGCGGATGGTGCAGGGCGCACGGGGGTTTCGAGGTGAAACCGTGCAAGTTTGGGTGCTGGAGCCCGGCTCTGAGCTCCCAAAAAGCCCCGTCCCGGGGAGGCGAGCCCCCGGCTGAGTTATTTTAACATTTGTCGCAAGCTTTTTCCTTGCGCTCCCTCTCCCCTTCAAGTCGGAGGCGTGCGGATTTCGAAGCGAGCCAGCGCTGCCAAATCTGATCTCCCTGACGGGGGAAGCAGCTTCCCAGAGCTCGGCAGATTGGAAGGGGTGTAGCTGAAGGCAAGATTTTGGCTCTCCGAGTCCGCGGGGGGGCTCCCGCAGCGTGCAAAAAAAAAAAAAAAAAAAAAAAAAAAAACGAGCCAGCCCGGCCTCCCAACCCCCCTCCTGCTTTTTTTGGGGGCTGTTTTACTGCCCCTCCTGGCCCGATCTGCTGGCCCCAAGGTTGAATACAGGCCGGAATCAGCTCCGGATCCCCATCCTCCCCTTGCCCGTGTAAACCTGGAGGTGGTGTCACTCCGGTTTTGCCGTGCCACCCAGCATGGCACGGGGCACACGGGTGGCACACGTCGCCACCAGCCCTCCAGGCAGCTTTGGGGGGCGACGTGCCACGTGCTGGAGCTGTATGAGGAGCCACCACATCCCCTCCTTGGCCCAATATCCACATTATTCCACTTTTTTCCCCGCAGTGGCTGCCAGGACGTGCTGTCCCCAGGATGGGGGGGACACCGGGTGCCGCACAAACGGCTCCAGGGACAGCCCGGCCCCTGCGGATGGTGGCGACCCCTTGGAGCTTGGTGTCCTGGTGGCGATGCGCCCGGCTCCGTCGGGGTTTTGGGGGTTATCTGGGGGGCTGGGGAGCTTGGGGGTTGTTGGGGTGGGAGGGGGCAGCCCCGGGCACTGCCCCCCTGCCTCCTCGCTCAGGGCCAGAGCTCGTTCTGGAAGCGTTTGGCTCTTCCAGGGGAGAGGCCTTTCGCTCAGCCCCTGGCATTAAATAATTAAACGGGGGGGAATAATCGTCGGCGAAACCCCCTCGGGTTCGCACTTCCTCGGGCCCTGTGATTGCCGATATTTTTTTGGGTGAAATATGACCTTTTTTATGATCAAAGGGGATCGGAGTTCCAAAGGAAAGTGAAAAAAAAAAAAAAAGAGAGAGAGAGAGAGAGAAAAAAAAAAAAAGAGGGCAAGCATTTTCTTTTTCCCAATCCTAGCGGTCTGGTAAAGTTTCTTTAGACATGCAAAGATTTACACACCTTTCTGCAGGGTGCCTTAAATTACCCTCCGACTCTTTACACATTTCCATGAGCAGAGCAAGAACAGTAAGTCATTGAGAAATTAACTGGCCTTTCAGTAATATCCCCTGTCGGCCTTTCAGAAGGAGAATGTCTAATGACTTTTTTGAAGTAGAGGTCAGGGTTTGCTTTTTTTAAATAAAACAATCTGTATTAATGCAATTTCCTTTTTAGCTCTAGGATTTGCTTTTTTTTTTTTTTTTTTTTTTTTTAAGCATCATTTTTTTTTTTAACTCCGCCAGCCACACAAGGCATCTGAAGCTAGACCCATTTGTCTGAAACCCCCTCTCCTGTCGTTCCCCAAGCCTCTCGTGTGAGATCTTCTCCTTTTTTTTTTTTTTTTTTTTTTTTTTTCCTGAAAAATGCATTTTAAGCGATCAAAACTGGACCTTTGGAGCTGGCAAGGTGGCTCTCAGCCGTGCTGAGCAAAGCATGTTTGGTGAAAACGCAGCCAAGCACGTTTGCTGTGCCTAAACCCGAGCGGGGTGAGCGCTCCGACACCGCCGAGAGGGGCTGGGGGACCAAAGCTCAGCTCCCTGAGGGTGCCTTAAAAAAAACAAAAAACAAAACAAAAAAAAGGACAACTTAATTTGGGTTCATCTCAATTTATGTCCTTCTAGGGGATTCCTGGTGTTCCTGAGCCACCTCCCGTGGCTGTGCCGTGCTGGGTGGGAGCGCCGCGGGCACCGGTGCTGCGCAGTGCACTCGGGGCTCCTTTCAGTACCAAAATGCTCGTTCTCCTCGATATTCCCCAAATCTTGCCCTTTCTATATTATTCTGCAAAGAAACTGGGTTGGGGTGCCCGCATCCCCAGGGTTTCTGGTTATGTGCCCCGTAACGAGGAGGACACACGGGATGGAGACGGGGGCTGACGGTGCCTGGCCAGGACACGGAGAGGGTCCCGGGGTGGGTGGCACCACTGTGCCCTGCTCCGTGCTGAGCCCCCTCCCCAAAATTAGGCTGGGACAGCCTCGGGATGGCACCTCTGTGCCCCCCCCCAGGGGATGGGGTCAGCCGTCCCCACATTAGCACCCCAAACCTCGCAGCGCTGGAGGTGCAGAAGGGCCCTGTTGACCCATGAGGATGGGGCAGCTCGGGGCCAGCTGAGCCACCGGGGGGGGGGCATCGGGGCAAGCACCGTGCTCGGTTTGGCCCCCAAAATATGGGCACCCCCCCCCCCCGGCACCGCAGGGGTTTCAGCATCCACAAGTGGCTCCCAGCCCTGCCAGCACCCAAGGGTGCCTCATGCCCCACCTTGTGCCCCATGCCTCATCCTTGCCCCCCCCCCCCCCAGCTCCTTGTCCCTGGTGGCATCGTGCCCCCCCCCAGCCCGTGGTAAAGGTTTTTCTCCTTTTCTCCCCCATTCCCCGTTCCCCCCGGTTCTGTCTCTTTCTTTTCGCTCATTCTTTCTCTCGCTCTCTTTCTTTCCCTGCCAGGAATCCCAGTCCCAGATGAACCAATACTCCGTGGCTCTGCTATTTCCCTTTTATTCCCCCCCCCCCTACAGCCCCCCCCCTAACCCCCTTCAACGGCGAGATGGGAAAAGAGTGAACTAAAAAAAAAAAAAAAAAAAAAAAAAAGAAAGAAAAAAAAAAAAAGAAAAGAAAGAAAGAAAGAAAAAAAATCAAAGCTGCACATATTGGATCCAGATGTGCTCACAGCCCTTTCCAGCAATTTAATTAAATTCCCCCAGACAGCCAGGAGGATTTCTTAATGATCAAATTTCCCTGGCTTTCCTCCTAAAATGCCCCTCTTTCTTCGGCTCGCCGCTGCTCTGTCTCCCTGATGGATCGCCAGCTCGCATTCTTCCCCGGCCGCCCCGCCAAGGCGCTGGGGAGGCCGGGGCTGATCCCGGCCGGGCACCGGCACGACGCCCGCCGTGACCCCAGGGGGGGTCTTTGGGGTCGGGGTCCCCCTCGTGTCCTGCTCACCAGCGTCAGTTTTTTTGTCTCAGCCCCCTTTTGGGGTGAATTCCCTCCAAATGGGGAAATTTCCTCCGGGGGAGGTTGGGTCTAGGAGGTCTCCAGTGGTGCTGTGCGCACGGGGATGGTGGCGATGCCTGGTCCACCAAGGGGTTGGGGATCCACGGAGGATTTTTGGGGGGGTCCATGGAGGGTTTGGGGGATCCATTGAGGGTTTTGGGGGGCCATGGAGTGTTTTTGGGGGATCCACGGAGGGTTTTGGGGATGGGGGCAGGAGAAAAGCGCCCAGGCAGGGCGGCCTCCTCGCCCCCCCTGCCTCACGCCGCGAGCTGGAAGCGCCCCGCCAGAATGAAAGAAATCCCCCGAATAAATTAAAATAAATTAAAATAAAATAAAATAAAATAAAATAAAATAAAATAAAATAAAATAAAATAAAATAAAATAAAATAAAATAAAAGTAAATAGGAAACTTGAGGCGGCTTCGGTTAGGGCCAGCTCTCCGGAGCTCCATGCAGCTGGAAATTCCACCGGAATAACAATAATAGTAAAAATAATTATTAATAATAACAACAATAACAATAACAAAACCAACAATAATAATAATAACAATAATAATAATAACAATAATAATAACAATGGCAGGGAGGGGGCACCCGCACCCTTGGGTGCTTCCTGGGGGATGGAGCAGGTCGGGGCACGAGGGGGGGGGGTGTGCATGGCTGGGTGTGCACGGGGTGAGCGTGCACTGGGTGTGCGCGTGCACGGACGGGCGTGAGCGTGCACTGCGTGTGCACGGAGCAGTGTGCAAGGCGGGGGTGCGCGTGCACCTTGTACGTGCACGCGCCCGGCTGAGCACGCCCCCCCCCCCCCCCCCCCCCCCCCCCCCCCCGTGCGCGCCCCCGCCGCCGCCGCTCCCCCCCCCCCTCCCCGCCGTTCCCCACCTGCCGCGCGGCCTCTGCTGCCCCCTGGCGGGCACGCGCACCAGGCCACGCCCCCTTCAGACCACGCCCATTCAAGCCACGCCCCCTTTAAACCACGTCCCCCCGAGACCACGCCCCCTCAGACCACGCCCAATCTGCCTCCCACCCAAACCACGCCCCACCTACGAGACCACGCCCTCTTATAGACCACGCCCCCCTTTTAGACCACGCCCTCTCCGGCTTAGCCGCCGGCTTCCGCTTCCGCTCCGGGCAGTGGCGGTGGCGGCGGCGGGCAGGTGGGGGCGGCGGAGGGGTGGCTGCGGCACCGGGACCCCCCCAGGGGCCTTGTGGGACCCTCGGGAGCCTCCGGGGGCGGCTGGGAGGCCCCGGGGCCGTGCTCCGGGCTCTGTCCCGGGTTTGGGAGGGTTTGGGGAGGGTTTGGGGGGGGTTTGGGGCTCGCCCCCCCCGGTGAGGGGCCTGCAGGGCCGCGGGGCCCGGCCCTGTGTGTGGGGCCTGGTCCTGTGCGGGTGGGGCCGGCCCCGGGCCCGGCTCTGCCCTGTGCTGCCAGCAGGAGATAAGGGCAAGGGGTGTGGGGGGGCTGTGCTGCCCTTTGTGGCCTTTTATAAAGCTACAAGGCGGCTGGGGGGTGTTTTTTAACTGTTAAATCTCTCAAAACCCGCGTTTGTTTGGAAACAGGGGGAATCCCGTGGAATTCAGGCCCTGCTGGCGTCTGCCCTCCACAGTCCTGCGTGGGGCAAGGCGCCACTGCCATGCAGGGGCCCCCCCGGGCGGCAGCAGCATGCCCTTCCTGCACGGCTTCCGCAGGATCATCTTCGAGTACCAGCCCCTGGTGGACGAGATCCTGGGGCTGCTGGCGCTGCAGGACGCGGCGAGGTAGGAGCGAGCTGGAGAGGTAACGGGATGGGGCTGGGAACGGAGCTGTCCCGGGGGGCTGCCGGTCCCAGGGACCCTTTGGGAGCGTGGGGTTGGAGCAGCGCAAGCACGGGGCTGTGTATGCTCCCCAGGAGCCTGCCTACGTCGATAAAACCGCACCAGGTTGCGGGACAAGAGGAGAGAGCAGGGCTTTTTCTTTCTCTTTGGTGCTGCTTTGACCTCTGCAAACCCGTCTGAGATGTGTGATGCTCAGGTGAGTGACCGTCTCTCTCTCTGTGCATCCCCAGCCATGCCTGCCTGGGCAGCGACAGGAGCCAGCTCTCGGCTGTGAGGCGAGTTTTGGAGAGGGAGACCCACTCCCCCTTCTACCAGGAAGGCGTGAGCTATGCCCTGCTGAAGGTCACCGAGCTGGGGCTCGTCACCGCCGCGGAAATCCTCCTGGAGTTCGGCGCCGACCTCAGCTTCGAAGGTACGGCCGCTGGGAAGGGGGGTGGGGGGCGTGCGGGGCTGCTCCCTTCTCCAAAAAACACGGCGTGTTTTTGCCCCCAGACCCCGTCACCTACTACACCCCGCTGCACATCGCGGTGCTCCGCAACCAGCCCGACGTGGTGGAGCTGCTGGTGCGCCACGGGGCGGACATCAACCGCAGAGACCGGGTATGGACCTGGCTGCCTGGGGACAGCTCCCCCCTCGGGTGTCACCTGCTCTTGGTGGCCTCCTGAGACGCTGCCTTTGGCCAAACAAACCCGTCCTGCTGCGGTGGGTGGGAGGAGGTTGGGTTAACCCAGCTGTGGCCACGGGGATGCTGTGGAGGGGCTGTCGCTCTTGATTTTAATGGGATGGGGTGAAATAAATGCTCTGATGTTGGCCGTGATGAAGCCCTAGCAGGGGTTTTATAGAGGAGCTCACAAAGAGGCGTTAATGCTTGTGTTTTTCCCCCTCGATCTCTGCAGATCCATGAGAGCAGTCCCCTTGATCTGGCCAGCGAGGAGCCCGAGCGGCTGTCGTGCCTCCAGAGGCTGCTTGAGCTGGGGGCTGATGTCAATGCAGCCGACAAAAACGGTGGGTGTGCCCCCCCGGGTGCTCCTGCAGAGAGCAGGGAGCCGCTTCTGGGGTGAGCATTTCTAGGTGGAGCTCTTTTTTTTTTTTATTATTTTTATCTGTCTTCTCCCACTGCAGGAAAGACAGCCTTGCTGCACGCCCTGGCCAGCAGCGACGGCGTCCAGATCCACAACACCGAGAGCATCCGTCTGCTGCTGGAAGGAGGTGAGGAGAAGCTCCCCTCTGCACACAAAAAGCCCCTCCAGGCTGATTCTTTGTACAGCAGCGGGTGCTGCCCTCCCGACTCTTTTGCATTCCTGATTGAGCAAGAGTAAAGCCTGGCAGAGGCAGGGTTAGGGCTGTCCTGGTGTCTCTGGCTGCGTTTTTTCCAAAGGATGCTTCCCAGATAAACGTATCAAATGTAGAAATCGTGCTCTCTGCTTCTTGCTTCTGGCAGGAGGTAGAATAGGATAAAGAGAAAAGTGTCTTTCTCAGAAATCACAGCCTGCAGCGTGGCTCCTCGTGGAGCACGTGTTGGGCTTCTCATAACAGGGAGACAACGATCTTGTCCTGGTGTTTAAATTCTGCCTGGGGCAGGCAGCGGGGAGGCCCTGGGAATTCTGTGGTCTCCTGGGCTCGTCCCTGGAAGGAGAAGGGAGCAGAGGAGGGTTTGGTGCTGGGTGCCCTCCGTTTCTCTGCGTTCCCAGTTCCGTTCTCCGTGTCTCCCCCCCAGGTGCAGACGTCAGGGCCACCACCAAGGACGGCGACACCGTCTTCACCTCCCTCATCTTCCTGCTGGGCGAGGGGGTGTGCAGCAGCAGCACGGAGGAGGCGCGGGTGACAAATGGCTTCTGCTTCCGCGTCGCCCAGCTGCTGCTGGCCCACGGGGCCAACCCCAGCGAGTGCCCGGCCCCCGAATCCCTCACCCATCTCTGCCTCAGCAACTTCAAGCACCACTTCGCGCTCCTGCGCTTCCTCCTCGAGTCGGGAGCTGCCTACAACTGCTGCCTCCACGGCCCTGCCTGCTGGTCGGGCTTCCAGCTCGTCTTCGAGTGCCTCTGCTCTCACCTCAGTGTCTCCGAAGAGGACAGCTTCTACGCGGACCTCCTGCAGAAGGGTCAGACTCTGCTGGAGCTCATGATGGCCAGCTCGCAAGCCATCCGGCTGCCCAGCAACTTTGAGGTCAACACCAGCAGCTGTAGGTACCACGGGGACAAGGTCAGGACTCTCTTCTGCTCCCTGAAGCAGCTGGAGCACACCCCCCAGGCACTGAAACATCTCTGCAGGGTGTTTATCCGGCAGCGCCTTAAGCCTTGGCCTGTAGATGTTAAAATCAAAGCTCTACCTCTTCCGGACAGGCTGAAGTGGTACCTGCTCATCGACCACGCTGCTGTTGGGCACGAGGACCTCTGAGCCTGGCTGGTGCCTCTCCACCTCCCCTCTCCACGCTCGTGGTGCCCGTGGCCAGCCAGCAGCTCGCTGCTCTGCACCGGGTCTCCCTGCAGCGAGGGGTGCTCACGGGGCCTCTCTGCTGTGTTTCAGGGCCGTGCTTCTCCGTGCACGGTGCTGCACGTGCGTCCGTGGAGGCTCTGAGATGAACACGTGCTTATTTTGATTTAATTTTACACCAGAAGGAGCCCAGGGGTACTCCTGGGGCACCTCGTGGGGAGGTGGCCCTCTGCGGGTGAAGAGGGCTGCTGGAAATCAGGGAGACACTGGGGAGAAAGGTTTGTGTGGGTGTTGGGTGAAGGGCCAGTGTGGCTGCACAGCTCCCCTCCTTCCAGCCCTGCTGGCTCTGCGGTGGGCGAAGCAGTGCCTTGGACGAGGGGCAGAGCTGTGAGATGCCTCAGGGTGCTGAGAGAAGAGGTGTTGCCTGTCCCGGGGGCTGAGCAGCAGCACGGAGAGGTGCCAAGTGCAGCCAGACCCCCAGGGGAGCGCTGGCATCCAGTTCTGTGCCTCCTGCTCTGCTGTGACGGGGGCAGGCCCTGGTTCTGCGCCCCGATGTGGTGCTTTCAGCAGCCCGGCTGCTGAGCGCCCTCAGAGCTTCTGCCAAGAGCACTCGATCCTCTCGGCACAGGGGATGCGTCTTGGAGGCGCTGGGCTCCGAGACAAGTGGCTGTTTTTCGGTGTTGTGCATGCAGGGAGGAGGATCGGGCAGCTAACTGCTCCGTGCCTTGCTCCTCCCTGTCCCTGGGCCTTCTACATGCTCCTCTTTCACGAGCTCCAGCGCCTCCTGCCCAGGAAGAAAAAATTGCAGCAGAGCTCGGGGTTTTCTTGCCAGGCTGCTACAGAAAGCCCCGACCTTTGGAACTGGGCACGAAGGTCTCGTGTCCCAGCCTGCTGCAGCCGTCTGGCAGCTCCTGGGCATCCCTGTGAAGTCCAAAAGATGCCGTGGAGCTGAGCCTTGCCCTCAGAACGGATGCAGAAGAGGAAGGAAATCATCTCCTGTGGGCAGGTATTCACAGCAAGCAGAGCTGGGATCTGCAGGGGTGTCTCCCCACGCTGCCCTCCCGGCAGCTCCTGTGCTTCACCTTCTCCCACCCTGTGGAATCCGGGCTGTGCGTCCCGAGGAACTGATCAAAAACAAAACAACAAAAAGTGAAATCCCTTGGAAAAAAGCGATTAAACAAAGCCTTTTGTAACAGCAGCCAGGGGCTCGTTTCTTCTGCAGGGGGGCTGGGGTGGTGATGAGGGCTCCGCGTGGGACCTGCCTGCTCGTTTCACCTCTGTGCTGGGTGGGAGGAATTGCACGGGGTGAGGCTTGGCAGAAATGCTCTGGATGTGGCAGGGGAAGAGCTGGGAGCGTTCAAAGCCGGGGGAGCAGTGCCAGGGTGTGGGGGGGGCAGCTCAGAGCAGGTGCCCTGCTAACACCGAGTGCTCACTGGATCTCTCCTCAGGGTCACTGGGGCTGGTAAAAGTGTTCCAGGAGGTAAGGCAGGGCTTTGTCTGCGCTACCACATCTCTGGAGAACACGAGCCAGGATTACAGCTCCCTTCTCTTTTGCTGTGCACCTGGGAGGCCTCCTGATGGGTTTAAAACCCACCTCAGAACCCCAGAAGCCAAAGCCCACTGCAAGGAAACACCGGGGGGGTTCTCCCATTTGCTTTACCCAGCTTGTTGCTGAGTTAAACCCTCATTTCTGTGAGCAGCAGCGAGCTCGGGAGTGGGAAAAGGGGCAAACTCCCACGCGAGGAGGGGCGTCCAGCCTGTCACAGCCACACCAAGCCCCTGTGCAAGCAGGGAGCACCCATGGGTGCCCAAGGAGCGAGCAGTGTTGGGCAGAGCCCCCGAGCGTGGCCTCAAACCACGGCGCTGCGCCTGACAAAGCCCACGTGCAGGAGTGCGACAGCAGGAGCGTGTATTTGGCAAACACCTCTTTTTTTTTTTTCTTTTTTTTTTTTTTTTCCACAACCAGCAGCAACTTTGGAAGACAAAGCCCCGTCCTCGCCACCAGCCCCGGAGGAGAGGAAGTCGCGACGCCCTCGCCGCTGGCCACCCCCCGGCGGTGAAGGCACGGTCCTCGCCCCCTCCCGGCCCCGGCAGGACCTTCTGTCCTTGCCCTTGTTGCTCCGAGCTGGCCTTGGAGAGAGACCCACCCCCTCTCCGGCCGCCGGGCAGCCTCATCTCATGGCGAAGGTGTAGACGTGGTAGATCTCGTCGGGGAAGTTCTCCTGGCGTTCCTCGGCCAGGAGGTGCAGCCCGGCGCGGCGGATGATCTTGCGGACCACGTCCAGGTCCCTGCAGACGCTGCTGTCCACATCGTCCATGATCACTCCCTCCTGAGCCATGTTGTCCTTGATGACCACGATGCCGTTGGGCCGCAGCCCGGCGCGGCAGCGCTTCAGGAAATCGGAGAGGTGGTTGTCCGTGAGGTGTCCTAGGGGGGGAGCAGAGCAGAGAGGGGGGTTAGCGGGTGTGAGATCACCCCTCCCCGGGTAGCGTGATGGAGAAGGGGAGGCTGTTAGGATCCCTCCTGCTCCAAGCAGTCAAAATATTTGAGCTATTTTCAAGGGAGAGCTTACGGGGGGGTCCAACTTGCGTCTCATGGGCTCAGTCCAACTCTGTCCCACCCACACCCTGGGCCTTGAGGGTTTGGGGGAAAAAGACCCTACAGTGTGACACCCTCCACGGGGCAGATCCCAATCCCAGCCCTCCCTGGTGCCTGTGGGGCTGGACGGGGAGAGGACAGGCCACGGAGCGCCCCTCACCGATGACCCACTGGATCCAGATGACATCGTAGGAGTTGGGCTCGGGGCTGAAGTCCTGGAGGCCGCAGCAGAAGTAGTTGCGCACCCGCCTGCCCTCCTCGCCCAGGTAGCTCTTGGCCTTGGTGAGGAAATCCTCCGTCACGTCCACCATGTCCACCGTCTTGAAGAGGGGCAGCAGCAGCCGCTTGGTGATGCGGCCGATGCCCGCCCCGCAGTCCAGCGCGCGGCTCGTCCCCGTCCTGTTGGGGCCATCCTGGGAACGAAAACCACGAGGGGCTGGGCTCCCCGGAGAGGCAACCGAGCAGGAAGAGCCCAGAGGGAAGAGCCTTGGGCTTTGGGAGCACCTCGTCCCGTGTTACCTACCCGCAGGAAGCGCTGCAGGAATTTCCTGGAGCTGTTGATGTCGATGCTGGAGATGTGGCCGTAGCCCCCCAGCATGCCGTCCACCGTGGCGGGCACGTCCTTCCAGTACTTCTCCGCCTTGGAGTAGAACTCAAACTCGTCCTCCACCACCTCGCTCGACATGCTGGCCCAGCGGGGGACTCGCTGCTCTTCCAGGAGGGGAAAAAACACGGGTCAGGAACAAAGAAGCCCCCCAGCGTGAAGCCCCCCCAACCCAGGTAGGGCTCCCGGTGAGCCCCACAGTGGGACAGCACCACCGCCATCCCCAGCTCGGTGTCACGGCTGTGGGATCAGCTCTCTGAGCGTCCCAATATGTGCCTGACACCCCTTTCCCTCCCACCAGGGCTACTTCAAACCCTAAAAACTTCAAGGAACAACAAGCAGGAACAAGGACCTCAATGCTGGAGAGTTTTGGAGCCCCTCCTGGGCAGGAAGGATCTCCAAAATATCCAACATACCCTAAAATCCCCAATTTTATTTTTTTTTGAAGGCTGACGCACCCATTTCACCTCTTCTGCCTCCTCTCTTCCCATTTTAAGAGCATTACCAGATCAAAACCCCCCAGGTCCAGGGGGAGTTGCTGGAAGTCCCCCCAAGCACCTCCCCAAGGGCTGTAAATCTCAGCCGTGCCTGTGAGCTAAGATATTTGTGATATAACAAAACCAGGCTCTAAATCAGCCCTATGAGCCATAAATCCCCCCGGACACCCCATAACTCACCCCCCCTGGGTCTGATTAACGCCGGGGGGGGATTAGCAGCAAGATTTGAGGTGGCCCAAGGCTAAATTCAGCCCCTTCCAACACCTCCACAGACAGAAATATGAGGGGTTCCTGGTGTCACAGCACCCGAAAACCTTCCCCGGGGGGGCTCGGGGTGGGTTTGGAGACCCCAAAGACCTCACCTCACTCCTGGGGGGCCAGCTTGGCGTGGAGCCGCTCTGTGCTGGGCTCTAGGGGGAGAAAAAAAAACAGGTTTTTAGCCCCAAAATACCGCAGTGCTGCAGGTGGGGGGGGGGGGGAACCCACCGTGGCCCTGAGGAGGTGGAGGTGAGACCCCCCCCCCCCTCTCCCCGACCCCATGGGGACCCTGTGGGCACCCCCTGGCCCCACAGCCCCGTTTTGGGGGGGAATCCCCAAATCTGGGGGGGCTGCAGGCCGGGGAGGGGGCCTGGTTTTAGGCCTGGGGACCCCCCCCCGTTCCCTACACCCCCACCTCGGGGGTCTATGGGGGGGGGGGGTCCCGGTAACCGGTGCTGGGGGTGCCCCTGCCCCCCCCCCACCCACTTGGGGGGCGCTGGGGGGGGTTCCCTGTGCTGGGGGAGGGGGCACAAACCGGAGGGGTTGGGGGGGGGCTGGTGAGAGGCAGCGAGGCCTAAACGGACCCCCCCACACCCCCCACCCCCCCCCCAGCTCGGTGTGGCCCCGCTGTGTGCGGGGGGGTCCCGGTGGCAACGGGGGGGGTCCTAATTTGAGGGGGGGGGTCCCGGTGTGGGGCTCCCGGTGCTTCCCCTTCTCCCCCCCCACCCCCCAATCCCGTACCCGCTCCCCCCGGTGCTCCCCCCCCCCCTTTTTCCCCCAAAATCCCCTCTTTTTCTCCCCCCCCCCCCCCCCTCACCGGGCGGCCACGGGCACCCACCGGGCGGCGGCGCTCCCCGTGACGTCACCGCGACGGGGGGGGGGGGGCACGGGGGGGGCGGGGCCTCCCTCCGTTACCGGCGGGGGGGGGGTGGGGGGGGGGGAGCACCGGGAAACGGGGGGAGGGGGGGGGGATTAAGGGTGGGGGGGCTGCGAACGGGGCTCTATGGAAGGGGGGGGTCCGGTGGGGGTGGGGGGGGCCCCGTGGTCCCGGTGCTGTCCCGTCCCCGGGAGCCGTGCCCCCCCCCGGCCGCGCGGTGCCGCTGTTGCCCCGCTGGAGGAGGAGCGGGGGGCGCCGGCGGGCAGCGGCTGCTGCTGGGGGGCGGCACGGGAACGGGGGGTGTCCACACGCGGAGGGTGTGCGGGTGGCACTGCAAGGATTAAAAGACCCCCGCCTGTCACCCCTCAGTCTGTCACCCCCCAGGCTGTCACCCCCTGGCCTGTCACCCTCCGTCTTGTCACCCCCCGTCCTGTCACCCCCCAGCCCGTCAAGCCCTGGTCTGTCACCCCCTGGTCTGTCACCCCTCACTGTCACCCCTCAGCCTGTCACCCCCCATCCTGTCACCCCCTGGCCTGTCACCCCTCACTCTGTCACCCCCCGGCCCGTCACCCCTCAGCCTGTCACCCCCTGGTCTGCCACCCCCTGACCTGTCACCCCCTGGCCTGTCACCCCTCATTCTGTCACCCCCTGGTCTGTCACCCCTCACTGTCACCCCTCAGCCTGTCACCCCTCAGCCCGTTGCCCCCCATCCTGTCACCCCCCAGCCCGTCACCCCTCAGCCTGTCACCCCCTGGCCTGTCACCCCCTAGCCTGTCACCCCGTGGCCTGTCACCCCTCATTCTGTCACCCCTCTCTCTGTCACCCCTCATCCTGTCACCCCTCTCTTTGTCACCCCCCGTCCTGTCCCCCCTCATCCTCTCGCCCCTCATCCCGTCACCTCTCCCCACAAAGCCCACCTTCTCCCCCCATCATGCCCCAAACCCCCCCATTTTTGCCTCCCCTCACCCCATCCTGCCGCTGCCCCCCTGCTGCCTCTGCAACCGTCCCACCCCCGACACCCCCCTTTGCTCCCACAACCTTAACACGGAGGCCGGTTTTGGAGCCTGGCCCAAAATTATGACAAAAACAAACAAAAAACAAACAAACAAAAAAACAGAAATAGAAATGGGTCGAACACCCCTAAGCTCCCATGGACACCCGGACCAGGACAAGGCCCCACATATACCACATATACCCCACAATACCACAGGGCCCCAGCACCCAGTCTGAATAATGGGGAATTGCCCCCAAATTGCTGCCCCCAAAACCCCGAGGGCTGTGGAGACCCCCGAGGGCAGGAGGGGCGGTGGGGGCTTCGCCTCTCTGAATGTGGAAGGTTCCAGAAGGCAGCAGCTTGCTCTCCTCACCCAGCGCTGGCTGTGCCAGGCCAACGGCCCTCACGATTTTACTCAACAGAAAGAAAAAGCTATGCATAGAGTTGTGTTTCTTTTTTTTTTTTTAACGAAAATCCCCCATTTCACAGCAAACCCAAAATATCCCCTCCCCAGCCCAAGGCCCTGGCCCTGCGGCCCATTTTGCCCCGCTCCTGGCTGGGTTGTACAAAACCCAGTGAACCCCCCCCAAACACACTCCAGGTGCTTAATCACCCTTATTGCCCTTTTCTGATGAATTAATTCTAATTCATTTTGCACCAGCATTTGGAGGAGAGGTGACCAGGGCAGTGTGAGCTGCTCCAGGTGATGGGCAAGGCGCATCCCTCCGCGTGCCCTGCTCATGATCTGAATAACTTGGGGGGCTCAGAACAACTCGGGGGGCTCAGGTCTCACCCCCTGCAAGCCCCCGACTCCATCAGCCAAGGCCCGGTCTGGGCAGTCGTGATGAATGAGCTCGGGATTCTCCCCACACCGGTGGTGATGTGGGTGCCCCAGCACCGGCCCCAGCAGCTCCAAGCCCCCCCAGCCCCAGTGCCGGTGTCCACCCGGTGCAGCCAGGGCTTTGTCCCCGCATCCCCAAGAGCCGAAATGTGACTGGTTTGGGTGACCCTGCCCTCACCGTGTGAGTGCCTAGGGGCAGAGGTCATCGTCCCTTTGCTGTTTGTCTGGTGCCCGGCAGCTTTAAGTATATAAAATCGATTTATTACATGAGAAGTGTAGTCTATGCTATGTGCTATGTGCTATGTGCTATGTGCTATGTGCTATGTGTTATATGTTATATGTTATATGTTATATGTTATATGTTATACACTATACACTATGCACTAATACACTATACACTATACACTATATATATAGTATATAGTGTATATATATATATAGGTATATATATACTATATACCATATACTATATACTACATACTATATACTATATTTTACTTTATACTGCCTTATACTATAAGCTATATACTATTTACTCTATACTATATGCTATACATTTTATATTATAAGCTATATATGAGATACTTTGTACTATACGTTGTATACTATTTATACGTTATATACTAGATACAGGATAATAGATAGCATAATGTATATATATATAAACTATCTACATAGACCGTGTGTATAACATTATGAGTACAATACCATGTATATGAGTGCATGTATATACATACCCATAGAGCAATTGGACTATGTATATCCATACAAATACTTATGGATACATGCATATACATGTATGTAGATGTACTGTATACACCATGCGTACATACAGCTATTTTTATACACCAGATAGTCAGATATACATGTAAGTATATGGGTACCTGTATACATATGCATATATATACACAGAAACTATGTATACATATATAAAACTTTTTAATATGTATGTCTGGTGTGGTGGGGAGGGAGAGAGAAAGAGCAAGCGAGCAAGAGAGTGCGCGTAGGGTGCAGCATCGTGTCTGATCAGCAGAGCCGTGGTGAGCACTACGTGCATCCCTCGTGTCCCAGCTCGGTGACGGTGACACGGCCCCAGCGCGCGGTGCGGGGCAGAGGGGAGGGAGAGGCGGCGGCACAGAGGGAGAGAGGCGGGCGAAGGCAAACTGCTCCGAGTTACAACGCTCCCTGTTTGATTAATTGTACTTTCTGTTTGATAAATGTTACTCGTGAGTATAAAATATGCAAGGCACTTAGCAAGTTCACACTGTTTAAAGAACTCAACTAACCAAATTAAAATTCTATGCTAGGAGCCGAGCCGCTGCAGAGCAGCGTGGGGAGGTGACGCTCGGGGAGCTGACCCCTGCCCGTGCCAGGGCCACCCTGCAGCCCACGGGAAGGCGCCTCAATCCCCTGGGGCTTTGGTGAGGCCGTGGGCAAGGGCTTCTCATGCAGCCCCTGTGCTGTATGTGACGAAGCTGACCACTGCCAGCACGCTGGGGCAGGGGCACGATGCCGGCTTGGGTGCAGGACTCAATACTTCGCCCTAATTCCCAATCATTTCAAGTGGCGGCAGCCAAGTGCTCAGAATCTCCCCAAAATATGTGTGGCTCTGGTGGGGCACCCAAACCCCCAAAACAGGGGTTTTCCTCCACTTCTGAGCCCTGATGCAGCACATTTCCCCCCGTAACACGTCCACTGAGCCATGGCATCGTGGTACCCTGGCAATGTGACACCTCCCTGCGTGCTCACATTGCTCTGTCCCCTTCCGAAACAGCAAAAACAGCACCCTGGGATGAGCAGGAGCCCCCAGCTGACCAAAGTGAAACGCATTTTGCAAAGCTTCCCACCACTTTTGGGTGCTGCACGGAGGAGTCAGAGCGTGGCCCCCCGCACCTTGTCAGCCTGTCCCTGCAGTCTGAGCAATGCTTTAGCACCCATTAACTCATGCGGCAGTAAATCCTTGCTCGGGCAAGCCCCAAATACTCATTTCGGGCGCTGCAGTTTGTGTCGTTTCAGCATTAGCATGCACACTCTTATTAATTAATACTTGCTAAACCGGGACTAAAAATAAAGCGCTCGGCGTCTCCTTTCGGCAAACACCTCCTGCCCTTGCGGAGCAGCGTGCCTGGGCTTCGACGGGCTCAGCACACGGGGCTTTATCCCTTCCACAGCCAGAAAAAAAAAAGAAAAAAAAGGCTTCACGGAGCCAGGAATGCCGATAAAGCAAAACCTTCTCCTTCCATCCAGGCAAAAGCGCCCGTGGCAGCTATTGCTTCGGCACGCCACAGCGTGAGGCTCACGCTCATCTCCGTGCCTGCCTGGGATGAGCTTTGGGGTCAGAGGGCTGCCGCATCCGGGGCGGGGAGTTAACGTTCCTTTTCCATCCCAACTTAACTTTTTTTTTTTTTTTCTTTGCTGCTTTTTTCCTTCCTGGGCTGGGCTGCTTTGGTTGCACTTCCCACTCGGAGCTGATCGCTGGATTGCCACTGAGGGAAGGGTTTAAGGGTGCTGCGGGTGGGTTTGTGCACGCACGGCTGCTGGCTTTGATTAAACTGAAGGCCAGCGGTTGTTGCAAAAGTCCCTTTTCCCTGCGAGGGGCTGCTGCTACCCACCGGCACCCCCCTGATTGCAAAGCTGCTGCATCCTTCACCCCGTCCCAGCTGGGAGCAGCTTGGGCTGTGCACAACACGTGGATCTGGGGGCACAGCTCCGAGATGCTGAGATGGGACAAGGGAGGACCACAGGGATCAGGGGGACGCGATGGAGCCCCCAGGACAGCACCGTGGAGGGGACACGGGGAAGGGGCAGGTGGCATCTCGGGGCCGGGGCTGGAGGGCATCGCCGCGGGCTGGGGTTGTGCAGGTGTTGCAGAAATCGTGTGAGTTATTGCAGGGGGCAGCAGTATTGAGATAATTATAGTAGTGGTAATAATAATGGTAATAAGGAATTAATTCATCTTTATTAATCTTTATTAAAGAAAAAAAAAAAAAAGAAAAAAAAGAAAAAAAAGAAGCCCACAACTTTGTGATTCTGTGATTCTGTGAACTTTATGCAAGGCCGGGACAGCCCAGGGCCACCAACCTGCATCACATAAAACTCCAACTCCTGCAAGATTTAGAGCTGCTCTTTCCCCCCAGCTCAGGTCCCATCCCCAGAGCACTTTGGCTGTCATTTGTCCAAAACCCCCAAGTTTCCAGCCAGCCCAGAGGCTGCAGAGCAAAGCCTGAAGCCAGGATCCCCCTGGGCACAGCCAGGGCTGAGCACCGCTAGGAGCACCCTGCTCCCCTCCCCGCTGTGCCCTTCGTTTTCCTAAAAGACCGGGGTGGCAAAAATAAAGCAGCCCCCTCCAGGGGTGAGGATGGGGCCAGGTGAGGGTGCCTGGAGGGGTCAGGGCTGGTTCCCCTGTCCCTCGCCCCCCCGGCCAACGCCAGGCCCCGCAGTGAGGGCTGCGCTTGGTGCTGCAGCGCGGCTGGCTCGCGCCAGGAGTGAATGTTAATGGTGCCGAGCTCCTCGGAGAAACGCTCAAATTCTCCCTCTAAACCAGGGAGGAAAAGAAGGAGAAGGGGGGAGGAGGGGAAACCAGCTCCGCAGATTAATTCTGCTGATGAAAATTAAAATCAGGCATCTCCAAAGCGAGCCCAGAAGGAGCTGCCTCAGCGCTGCAGCCCCTGCGAAAACCCAGCTTGGCTCCGGTCTCCTCCAGGGTCGGGTCGTGTGAGCAGGCATTTGTCCTGGCTTTGCTCACGCTTGGCCCACCAAAGACGTGCTGAGGCAGCGGCTCCCCGTGCAGGTAAACGTGCTGCAGGTGGTAGGGCAGGATCGGGCCCCCAGGATGCTCCGAGCTGGCTGTGGGCATGGGGAGGGCGCACGCCTCCTTTGGGAGGGCAAGTCGGCCTCCCGAAATCTTGAGGTTAGTTGCAATGCCAAGGGTTTAAAAAACAAGCTGTGGAGGGCTTTTTTATAATCGTCATTAACTTTCTGGGCTTTGGGGCTCTGCGGTGTACTTTTTAGTCCCTGTGCTGGATGGTGAGGACAGCTCCAAAGATCCCCCAGGGTTGGGATGAAGGCAGAGAGCGCGGGACTCCGGGAGCTGCTGCTTTATAAATGAAACCATCCGGGCAAGGTAAGCGCTGGGAGCTGCTGCAGGATCCGACCCTCCTGGCCAGCACCTCCCTCCTGCTCTGCTCCCACAGAGCTGGGAAACCTCGCGGGGTGTCCCTGTGGCACGGACACAGCTCCGGGAGGGCAGTTACAGGGTGGCTGTGGGGACAGGAGGGGACTTTCCTCTGCTCGGACAGCTTTGGGCACATGGGAGGGCAGCGGGCACTGCGGAGAGGGGCCTCGAGGTGTTGGGGTTGGGCACCCAAGGGTGGGACCCCTGCTGTGCACCCCGCTGCGCCCCACCTTGTGGCTCCCCCGGCAGCGTCCCCGCTCCCTGGCTGCGAGCTGGGTTTTATCTCCGGCTGCTTCCCTCCTCCCTCCCTCCGCCCGCTCCCTTCTCCTCCTCACTGCCAAGTCCGCAGGTTTCCTGCTGTGACCTTGAGCTCGTTCCTGAGCTGGTTGTGGGCTTCTTAAAGGAGCCGTGTGGGCAGCGGGGCCCCCAAAAGCCCCCTCCTGATGTCCCCACCCTCACCGGGAGCCCCCCGGGCCGGGGGGCACCGGGACGAGAGAGCAAGGTGGCCCCTGAGCGCACCAAAACTGGGAGAGGGTGCAGGTGGCCAATTTGGCATCCCCAGGGCCATCGTGGTGGTGCTCCCCCAGTGCTGTGCAAGGGGTTTTGCCACCAAAATGCACATGCTGGGGGTCCCAGCAGTGCCAAGACCCCCAGGGGTGGCAGTGGCATCAAGAGGCTGGGGGTGCGCCCACCGCCCCGCACCAACACAGACGGGTGGCCGTCGATGGCACCGTGGTGGCCCTAGGTGGCAGCTCGGTGGCCCTCGATGGCAGCACTGCTTCTGACAGTGGTAAAGAAAAAGTTTGAAAGCTGTGTCCTCTGCTCCCAGCTCCGCTCGGGACCCCTCGAGCATCCCCCCGGGGGCTGTTGGTGCCACTCAGGAGCAGCACCCGGAGCCGCAGCGAGGCAGAAAGCGCCCCGGCTGCCCTCACCCCGCGTGCCAAGCACACAGCTCGGACTCACCTTCCAGGAAAATCCTTCTCCGTGGGAGACCCCACCTGGGGAGCTGGCCTGGGCTCAGATTTAGGAGCCGAAAACCCAAGGGGAAGCACAGCCAGCATCCCATGCCACGGAGGTCTGAAGCTTGGTAAGCTGGATGGGCTGAGGTTCCAGCCTTGCTCAGGACACGCTAAAAGCTCCATCGGCTGGAGAGGACCCCGATCAATAAGTGCCTTGGAGGCACGTAATAAAACTTTGAAATTATGCAGGCGTCGCCTGGCGCTGCGCAGGGAAGGCGGTGGTCAATTCACAGGGGTGCCCCTGGGGAGCCAGGGCTGAAATTAGGGAGCTAGGACGAGGGCCCCAGTGCTGGTTTTCTGTGGGTTTTGCCACATCAAGGACTACGTTAGCCATAGCCCTGGAATTACGTGCTGACAGCCATCCTTCGTGCTATCGGGCAGCAACCTTGGTGACTTGTAGCTGCTGGCCAGGTGGTGCCAGGGCGAGATCTGCAAGCCTGACACAGCCAGGGAATGATGCGAATTAAAAAATCAGCACACAGAAAGAGGGTTAAGGGAAATAGGAATCGTAGGAGTCACCAGAAAGGCATGAACCTGCCCGGGGGGGGGGATTGTGCACCCCTGTGGCACCATCCCCAGGCTGGAGCGAAGCACACGGGGGGTGCTGCATGCCATCGCTCCCCGGGTGCATGGATTTGGGGACCGTGGAGATCAGCGTGGGGATCCCAGGGCCTTTGAGCTGGGAACCAGCCCCGGCTCCAGCCCCAGGCCCAGCCCCATCTGGCTCGGGGTGTTCTCAGCACCAGCTCTTACAGCTACGTGTGGGGAAACTGAGGCACGGTGCAGTTACAGGTGGAGAAGGACTAAACAACAGGGGAGAACCTCAGCAGGGCTCATGCCCTAGAGCAAAACAACCCCGCAGAGGATGATATCTTACAGCTTTCCCTGTGTCACTGAAAATACAAGGGCCATGACGTAAAGGCTCCCAACGGGCCACTAAATTCCCAGCCCGCTAGCCAGGACACCCGACGGGAGCTCATCATCTCCACGAAGGAGAGGTGAAAACACCCCTCAGCGATCCTCAGGCGGGGTGCTGAGCCCCATGCTCAGTGCTGGCCCACGGGAGATGGGCCCAAACCTCCAGGGCTGTGGGATGGCATGGGATGAGCAGCCCAGGGCTGCCACCGAGCACGGGGACGGCTCTACAAAACCCCATCCCGCACCCCGCTGGGACTCAACCTCCACCTTTCCCAAGCCCTTCTGGCAGCACCAAGCCGGGGTTAGGCGGGAGGGAGCCGGAGGAGGCTGGCGAGAGGGAAGAAAAAGAGAAAAATGAGTTTTCCTGCTGCCCCAGCGGTGTGGCGATTGATCGGGTGCAGGTTAGTGTGGAGCGGTGCTGAGAGCCTCATTCCCAACCGCCGGCTCACAATTATTGGAAAAAAACCCGCGCTGCTGCTGCAGCGAAATTAGTTATTGATCTCTTGTCTGGGTGACGAGCGCGGCGCTGGGGCTGCGGGGCTGCTCTCCCCCGGGGGGCTGCAGCCTCCCCGCTGTGTTCGGATGGGGTTGGAGGGCTGGGTGCTGGGGTGCTGGGTGCTGGGGTGATGGGTGCTGGGGTCCTCAAGGTGCTGGGGTGCTCGGTGCAGCTCCAGAGCAGCTCCCTGGGGGCACCCAGCCGCAAACTCAGGGGATAAAAAGGCTCCGAGCACCCCCAGCTGCCCCGTGCCAGCCCCCAGCAGAGCTTTGCCGGGGGTCCCAGCCCTTAGGGAGCCGTGTCCTGGGGTATCTTCTGCCTCCTGGTAATGGGGAATCACAGAGGTGGGGGGGATCCGGGAGGTTTTGTGGCCCCAGAGGCTCCTCGCCCCCCAGCCCCAGGCTGGTTGGAGAGGCTGGAGCATCGTCAGCGCCCCCAGCACCAAGGGGATGGGGATGGGAAGGGGGAGCTGAGGTGGGACAAAACCTTTCCACCCATCCCGGGGCTGCTTTCACAGCTTCGATACACACACACAAAACCAAACTAACAGAGGTTTATTTTCTGTGATTCCAGCTGCAGAGCAGGAGCAGGCAGCATCCGAGGTGCTCCCATCCAGGGGCTGCCCTCCGGAGGGTTCGTTTCGGGTCTCACCTTTTGCTTTTGGTTAATTCTGGAGGTTTTTGGGGTTGTTTTTGCACAGCACAACAGCATCACGGGCAAGGGAGGTGGCTGGAAGTTTCCATGGGCATATCTGGGTTGTTTCACCCTCCGAAGGTTTTATTCCCCCCAGCTTTTTGCCCCAGAAGGAGGCTGCCTGAAGTGACGCCTGCCCAGGGCGTTGGTGCCTTGGCTTTTGGGATGCGAAATAAGAAGTGACCCGAGGGGCTCCTGGTGGGCAGGGGTCTCTGCAGCACCCCCAGGCTTTGATTTGGGCTTTTTCCATCAGGACGCAGCCAGTGCCCAACTCCTCTGAGGTCCCATGGGTGCAGGGACCCCCTCACATTACCATCTGGGGGTGCCCGGGGGGGGGTACCCACGTAAAGACCCGAAGGCTGGTGGCGATGTGACACCAGGAGGGGACACAGCGGGGACAGGACAAGCAGCAGCTCCCTTCTCCTGCCTCCAGGGACAGGCAAAAAGGGCCGGGGGGGGCCTCCTGCCTCAGGCTCAGCACCCCGGGCAGCTCAGGACCCCATCCGCATGGGGGTCCCTGGGGGAAGCCGGGGGGGTCCCGGCCCCTTCCCCAAACAAAAGCCTGGGAACAAAAGGCTGCTCGAGGCGGGGAGGCATCCCCAGGCCGGGGGGGGGGTTATTTGTTTAACCCACGGGGGAGATGGAAGGGGGAGAGGAAACTGCATTTCAAAGCCTCTCGCCCTTTGTCAGCCCCTGGCAGCCCCCCCTCGGCGCAGGCATTCCTGGCGCAGGGCCGCGCAGGGGGGTCCGGTTACACAGCGGCCCCCTCCCCACGGCCCCTGCCAGGGGGTCCTGGCCCCTTCCCACAGACCTCCTCTGGGGGTGGGGGGCACAAGGGGAGAAGGAAAAATGCAGCTGGGAATGGGGCAGAGCGGCCCCAGAGCGCATTTCCCTGGCTCAGCCCCGTTTTTGGGGTGCTGAAGGTGGGGGTCCCGGCTGTGCCACTGGCCTGGGGGCCCCGTGCACAGCCACACGATGAGGTTTCCTGGTTTTTGGGGGGGTTTGGGTGGACTAAAAGCATCCCTTTGCCCCCTCCCCAAGGCTCCTGGTCCAGGTGGGGAGGCTGAACACAACCCCCCCGGTGCCTCCTTGGAGAGGCAGCTCCCCAGTTTGGCACTGGGCACCTTGCTGGGGAGAGCCGAGCTCATCTCACCCAGCCCTGGCACCGCACGAGCACAGCCCCAAAACCCCCAAAACCCCACCGCTGGGATCCTAAAACCTCCTGACAGCCTCCATGGAATTAATAATGAACAAGGGGCCCCGAAACAACCCGCTGCATCGCGCCCCTGGCACCCGGGGTTTGCCGGGCCAGGCCAGGCTGCTTACACCCCCAAATGCTTTCCACCCCACATTCGTCCACCCTAAAGGCTGCCCTGGCTGTCACGGCTCCGTGTCACACAACCAAACACAGGGACAAACACAGAACGACAGGGACAAACACCACCCCGACCCCGTCCCCATCCTGCCCCGCTCGTCGGAGCTGGCTGAAGCCGAGCCGGGGCCGAAAGCAGAGGCTGGGCAGATGGGAAGACCAAATGATGGCTTTGCAGGGGGGCTCGGATTTGTTTGAGCCGTCGCTGTCTCGGTGAGCGCCTTCGAAGAAGGGACACACTTGAGAAAATCGCCATCTGCTCCCGGACCATTGGCAACCGGAGGAAAAGGTGAAAGAAATTCAGCGGCTGCAGCACCCGCCCGGCCCCGACGCCGGCACCGGGGTTGTGCTTTGTGCCGTGTCCTGAAAGGAAACGGGGAATAAGAGGATGGTTTTGGGGCGAGCAAAGCCCAGAAATTAGGAAAGGGTGGATGAGGAGAGGAGCTGAGCTCGAGCGCCAGCAGCGAGGCTCTCCGAGCACCCCGGTTTTGGTGAATTTGGCAGCAAGATGAAATCTTGCCAGATTGATTTTTTTTTTTTTTTCTTTCCTTCCATCTCTGGGTTTCTAGTGCCTCCTGCTTCCAGCTGGGCTGGAAATACCACAAAAACAGATGCTACAATGCAGCACTTCAGTGCTTCGAAGCCGGCAAGAAAACGACATGAAAAATAAAGGCAGGCAGGGGGCAAGAGCCCAGGGCACCAGGAGGTGATCGCAGGGCTCCTGCCCCTTTTTTTTTTTGGTCTTTGCTGGGCACCCCCAGGGCACGAGCCTGGGGAAACTCCACCCAAGGTGACACTGCTGGCTGTCACCCCGGCCACCTCCCCCAGCCTAAAAGCTCCCCGCGGGGCCCACAGCTCCAGTTTTGGGTTTTCCAGCTGGCTGGAGGTGGGCAAGAGGCTTCCCAAAACGCTGCTGGTTTGTTCCCAGAGGGCAAAATGCTGCCGTGCTGCTGAGCTGTGCCTGCTGGGGAGCTCTGGGCTGGCTGTTCCTGCTGGGAGACCCCATCCCAGGGTCTGGGGGGGCTCAGGAATGGGGGCTCTGCCCCACGGTCAGCCCCCCCTGGAGCCACACGGGTTTCTATCAGAGTCCTGGGCATGGTGGTGCCGGGTGGCGATGGGTTTGATGCCCTGGTGTGTGTTTTGGGTTGGTGTGGGTGCAAGCACTGCTTGTGGAGGGTGCTGTGGCCAAAGGGGATGGCACACAGAGCCCCCCAAGGATGCCCCCAGCCCCTGGGCACACCAAACCCTGCACCGAGGGCAGCTCTCACCCCGCACAGCACACGGCAAGGAGCAAGGAGCCCGGAGCAGGGAGCAAACCCAGCCGGACACCCGGTGAGGAAGAGGCTGAGGCTGAAGAAAAGGAGGCAGAAAGGCAGGAGGAAAAGCTCAGCCGAGCCGCAGCCAGCAGGAGAGGCTCAGGCACGGCCGGGCGAGGGAGAGGGAGCCGAAATCTGCCGGGCAGGCTGCGCCTCGCTGTCAGCCGGCTCTGATTAACGGGCTGCCTTCCAGCTCCGCGCCGGCTGCGTTCCTGGCAGCAGCCGCGGCCCCACGGCTTCCTGCCGTAGGAGCGGCTTGCTGAAAGGTTACATTTGCACAATGTGCCGCTGGAAAAAGCGGTGCCAGAGGTTGCAGGCGGGGGAGCCGGGCGCGCGAGGCAGCTCCGCGCTCGCTCTGCCTGTGTCATGGAAAAAACCCTCGGGGTGCGGGGGGGGGACGCGCAGGAAAAGAGCGCAAGGCGGCTGCGGAGCGGGGGCAGCCGCCCTGCCAGGGGATGGGGGGCACGGGGAGAGGGGTAGGGGGCTGCCAGAGTGCCCCCCTGTAAGCTGGATGCTGCTCGGTGCCAGCCCAAATGGGGGAAAATCGGGGCGGTTTGGGTCGACACGAAGCGGCCGAAACGCCGCTTCGTGTCGCCTGGCACGTGCCGTGATGGAGATCTGGGGGGTGCTGCCCCTCGGTGGGGAAATTTGGGGTTGTTCAGGGGGAATTCACAAACCTGGCCGGGATTATTGCCTTCGGTGGAGCCTCTGAGCCGGAGCGCTGCGATTTCTGGTGCTGGGCACGGCCGTGGCTGCGCCCGCCCGCACGCGCTGCCCATCCCGAGCTGTCCCCAGGATTTTTGGACCGGCTCCTCGTGGGCTCGCTGAGCCCACCCCAGCTGCTCTCTGCTCCACAGCTTCCCCTAAAAACCTCTGCTCGCCTCCTCCACCGCACCTCCTGCACCAAAAATCTCCTCCAAGTGGCCCAGGCTGCGGCCGAAGCCACCTTGGCACGCGGGATTTCCCTCGTGGAGCCATCCCGACCTGCCAAACGCTCCCAATCCCTCCTTCAAGGCAAAGGACTCCGTCTTCAGCCACTTGCCCCCCCCGTATCGCCCTTCCTTTCACCTTCTCCCCCTTCTCCTGCCCCCCTCACCTTTGTGCCCCAGCACAGCAGCACCCAGCCTCACCCCGGGGTGCCGTGGCCGGCTTGCTGCGCCTCGCAGGAGCCGACGTTTTCCTTTTTGTCTCCCTCGTTTCCTTGGTTTCAAGGTTTTTCTTCCTCACTGAGCCCCTAATTAACGAAAAACAACAAGGAGGATTCCCAGATTCAGGGTGCTGCAGGGCTGGGAAGGGGGATCACAGGTGCCCCAGCCTGGTTCTCCCTCCCTGACCCAAAGGTTTTGCCCCAGTTCCTTGGTTTTGCCCCAGATTTTTTATAATCTCCTTCCCCCTGTGCTGTATCTCTCTACCAGAGCTGCCCGGACCCCAAACCAAGCCACATCCACCCCACACAGCATCACCCAGCCCCAGCCCCATTGCACTTGGGTGCGAGTCCCCTCCCCTGCAACGTCCCCAGCTTCCCTCTGCGTCTGTTTCCATCAGGATTTGGAGATAAGCTCCAAAATCAAGGCGGTGTTTTTGCCCCTCTGCCTTATCAGCCAGCATCCCCCAGCGTTCCCAACGGGGTGGCACGGGAAGGGGAACAGAGACCCCAAATCTCTTGGATTCCCCTTCCCCACGTGCAGAGCAGCCCCACAGCCCACGGTGGGGCTCCAGAAGGTGCTGGAGATTTTGGGAATCCAGCTGTGCACCGAGCAGCCCCTGCCCGGGGACGGCAGCGTGCAGCACCCATGGGTGTGGGCAGAGCCCAGGGACCTCGGCACACCTGGGTTTCATTCCTGGTTCTGCTGCTGGCCCAGGGATGCCCTTGGGCGAGTTGTTTCCCTTCCTGTGCTTCCTCTCCTGTTTTATCTCGCACTATCACAGCCTTTTTGTTTTTATTTTTAACCACTGGCTCTGCCCGTTGAGGTCTCACCAGCCCGTGGCTGCCTCTGTCTGTCGGGCATCACCGGCGGGCAGCATCTGGCCAAGTGAGTGTGCCATGAAGACAGCAGCATTTGGGCCACTTAAAAAAAATAATATATATATATATATATTAAAAAAATAAAAAATAAAGACCAAAAAAATCAACAAAAAGCATGGCCCAGGCGAAACAGCTGCTCCCTGCGGAGCTGCATCCTGGCCACCACCACCACGGGGAGATTTTGCATCAAGCCCCCAAAATTTGTGCAAACGAGCCCTGAGCATCCCCAGGGGACAGCAGGAGCAGCCCCTGAGTGCACGGTGAAGCCCCCCCTGCTTTGAGCCCCCTGCCCACGAGGCGCTGGTTGTCCCGTGCTGGGTTTTATGGCGCAGAGCACCCAGGATCCAGCCCAGCTGCAGGCGGCTTCCATCCCCCTGCTGCTCCAGGGAAAGCAGCTCCTGCATGAGCCTCCCCACGGGATCTTCCCCCGGTGCAGGACTGGGAGATGTCCCCCCAAAAAATCCTTGGGGGCCTTGCAGGAGGGCAGAGGTGCAAGTGGGACCTGGGACGAGGGGCAGCGGGGGTGATTTTAGCCCCCGAAGTGCCTCCGGTGCGGACCAGATGTTGAGAAGAGCTCGGCTCCCGGCCACCCCCGCTGCAAGCCCCGTTGCCAGATCTTGCGAAGAATCCCGGCCCCGAAGCAGAGCCAAGACACCCAGCTCCTGGGGGAGCCAGACCTGGCCAGCTAGAGGCAGGCAGCGGTGGTTTTGGGGACAAACGTGTCACCCTACAGCTGCTGGCTCCTCTCGCCTCCTCCCCGCACCCTGGAGGCAGAGCCCGTTCCCAGGACGAGGCTTTTTCCCCCTCGCCCCTTTCCCCAAACGACGTCTCCGGCCGTGGCAAAACGCACTGAGCCCGCCGAGCGCTCGCCTGTGGACGGCGGAGATCTGGCTGCTCGCACGGGCTTGGCTTTCCTCCTCGTTTCCAGCTGCTAAATTGCATTATAGGCCGTTAAAAACACGGCGCATACTTTCCTAATGTGGCTTTTCCGCGGTAAGCGAGCAAGCGCGGCCGCCACCGAGATGCTGGGCGACGGCGAGCGGGGTGGGGGGAGTCACGGGGAGAGCCGAGCCCCAAATTGGACCCCAAAAGAAGAGAATTGTGTGGTCCCGTGGGGGCAGCGGGCTGCCCTGCCCCGTGCCTCAGTTTCCCCAGCGGTGGGAGCTTTGGTGGTGCTGCCTCTGCGATGAGATCTGGCAGCAAGCAGGACGCGTGTACAGCACCTCGGTGTTCTTTAGGGGGGAGCTTTACAGGAAAAGGGGCTTTTGCTCAGAAATTAGGGCTTGATAGAAGTCCAGAACCGAGCTAGAAGCACTCTGTTAATGGTGTAATGGAACAAAAACCTGATTTCTGGGCACGACTGGAAGTGCCACACGGCTCCCCAAATGGAGACCGCGTCCTGTCCGAGGCAGCAGCAGTGCCGCGAGCTCAGAGCCATCTCCCCGCAGCACCGATGTCCCCATGGGCCTGTGGCTACAAAACCACCTCCATTGGCTCGCTGCAGCACTGCGAGGAGCAACCCAAGTCCCTGAGCGGGTAGGGATGGGTTCCTTCGGGGTTGGGAGACATCCCAGCGAGAATTGGACCACGTTTGGGGCTGGGGCACAGGCGCTGTGCCCGAGCAGGGGGTTGGGGAGCTCTGCCACCCCCCCAGGGCTCCCAAACGCCTTCTCCCTTGCCGAGGATTGGGCATGGAGGTGACAAAGGCGCTGCAGAAGCTGTCACACCTCCTCGGACCTGCAGCACCACGATGCTGAGGGCTGCGGGCACCCTCCTAGGGCACCCAGCCCAGCTCCATTCGGTGCCGGTGGCGCAGGGAGCTGCGCACCCATGGGTGCAAGGGTGAAGGTGCCAGGATGAGGGTGCCAGGGCAGCCCGCAGCTCCTGGCATGGGGCTTGAGGCTGCTTCCAGCCCACTGCAACCCCTGCAGGCACCTCCTGCACCTCCAGAGGAGCCAGGAGAGCCCCACAGGCAGCACCCAGCACCCAGCGAGAAGGGGAGAGCCGCGAGAGGGCGAGGAAGGAGTTAAAGCCCGGCGCAGGCAGCCCCCACCCTCTCCCTTCTCTGCTAACTTTGGGAGGAAGGGAATAGCATAAAGGTAAGAGTGGAGGAAGGAGAGCGAGGAGACAGATGAGGGAAGGAGAGAGAGAGAGAGAGAGAGAGGGAGAGGGGGAGCCGGGAGAGGAACAGACGGCAGAGAGGGAGCGCGTGGGGGGGAAGATGCTGACGCTTCTCCTCCATCTCCGCGAGATGCGGAGAGAGGGGAGCCATAAAAAAAAAAAATAAAATAAATAATAAAAAAAAAAAGAGGCAAAGACCGAGGGAACATGGGAGAGGGAGAAGGAAGGAGCCCGAGCGAGGGAGCATGTGTGAAAGTCGCAGCGAGAGAAGGGGCCTCTTTGATTCCCCGTGCCTCATACCAGACAGTGTCTAGACTGCAGCAATTATTGTCAGCTCAGAACACCCAGGCATTGCCATTTCAGCTGAAAGGGAGCTTAACAAAGAGCGGGGAAGGAAAAAAAAAAAAAAAATACCCTGCCAGCGGCGAGCTGGTCTCCCTGCAGCACAAGGGGCTCTTCGGAGGGCCCTCGGTCACCCCTCGCTCCCCGCAGACCCCGGCCCCGTGCGCCCTGCGTGGTGGGGGGGTGACGGGTGCCAGCCCCGGCCCGCAGAGCCCTGGGGGTGGCAGCGGGTCCTGCTGCAGCCCTGGGGCTCTTTGCTGCTTTTGGGGTGTTTTTGTGGGCTGTCTGGGTGCCGGGGTGCAGGGATTGGGGTTGGGGAGGTCGGTGCTTCAGGCTCCCCGTGGGTACCCGAGGTGTGCTGCTCCGGCAGGGCAAGCTCTCCAGCTCTGCTGGTTTAAGGAAAGGATGGGAATTCTCCTGGGTAAAATCCCAAGAAAATCTCCTTCCCTCTCCCTGCTGCTCCCTTCTCCTCCCCGTCCTCCCTCCCCGCTGCTCTCAGACGAGTTACCCCTTCCCCTCTCAGGCCCTTTGCCCTCTGAGAGGTTTTTGTGCCTTTGGAGCCTCCTAGCAGGGAATTAACACCGAAAACTGGCCGAGAGTCAGGAATTCCTGCCGTGCACCCAAATGCCCACGCCGTGCCCACCCCGACCCTCTGGCAAGAGCCAGCTCCGAGTAAGACGGAGAGGAAGAGGCCAGGAGGAAGGCTGGGTGTCCTCCCTCTGCCCTGCCTCCAGTTTGGGGAGCCGAAACGATCCCACCCCATGTCTCCAAGGCTTCGCTGCCCGTCCCCAAAATGTGGGTGCCGAGAGCTGAGCGAGGAGGGGACCTTCCCCTGCCCTATGGCTCCGGGGACCGTCCCCATGGCCCCTCTGCTGGGAAAGGCAGCTGATCCCTCCCTGCACCGAGCACAGCCCGGGATTAATTAGTGCTGTTAATGCTCAGAAGGGAGGTGCAGGGAAGTACCCGGGGGCTCGCAGGGTTTGCGCACTGGAGAGCCGGGCTGGGGGCGAGGGAGCTCCGGGTTGCGTGGCCAGGACGGGGTGACCCTGCCCCGGGGGCTGAATGTGGGTGACCCCCACCGAGACCCAGCAGAGCAGGGGCACCTCGGCCAGGAGGCTGAGAGGTTTTGTTGGTTTAAAGCAAAATTAGATGGAAAAAAATTGCAAACTGCTCTGCAGTTCGAGAGGCGCCCGCTCCCTGCTCCGAACCCGGTCTGGCTCGGGTGAACTCTTTGTCATCGTCACCTTCGGGGAACAGGATCCATTTTCTGACCAGGCCTGGCCACGTCGGCTAAAACAAGGACTTCTCCTTGAGAAGATGGCACTGACGTTGCTGTGTGGCCAAATCCAGACCCGTTCTGGATCTGGCCCCTGCAGCAGACCAGAAAAAAAATGACAGCAGAAGTCCTACAAAGGACCGAGATGGCAACGCCTGTATGGGGAGGCACTCGTGCCCCTTGTTCGAGGTGGGCTGGCCATGCAGAGCCACATTTCCCCACCCAGGGCTCTCCAGGTGATGGTCCCAGGAGGAAAGCACCCTCCCTGCCCACTGCTCACGTCCCTGGGGTCTGGGCAGCGCGGGGGGAGCAGGGCTGCAGCGAGCAGCACAAGAAAGCACAAAAATGAGGATTTCTACCAAGGAGAACGAGACGTTTTATGGAAGGACTCGGGCTGGTGGTGCAGCTATGGGGCACACCGAGTTTCCACGCAAACGTGGGTGCTGCAGCAATGCAGAAATACTGGGGGTGGGCAGCTCTTCACCTCGTGGGCTTGGGGAAGGGTTTGGCCTTCACGGGGAGCTTTGTGCCAGCCCGTGCTGGCCCTGGGCAAGGGGGAGCCTGGCTTGCAGCGTGTCCCACCACGGTCCCATCAGGGCTGCGAAGCCACCACGGGCTTTGTACCTCAGACCAAACATATCCACGCAACGCAGTGGGAACGGCACCAAGAGGGCTCTGCAGCTCGCCCGTGCCAGACTCCCACTGCAGCGTTGTTGGGCAATGAAAGAAGCAAGACCTCACTTTCTCCTCTGCCATACCTCCTCTCCAGCTGATGAAAAAAAAAACCCCAAACCTCCCTCGGGCAGCCTGGCCGGCCTTCCAGAGCGATTTGGGGACCCCCAGCTCCCCATGGAGCCCCTGCCAGCCCCAGCCCCACAAGGCTGCAGAGCCCCCCACTTGCAAGCAAAGGCTGGGAGGAAACCCAGGCACATCCAGCAGCCCTGGGGCACCCAGCGGGGACACCCCCAGGCAGGGCTGGCACCGCTCTGCATCCCCCTGCCCATGCACCGGGCACCCCAGCACCTCGCCACCCCCCCTTCTGCCAAGCTGTGTGCAAATGCCAACTGCTTGTTTTCCTGTTCCTCCAGATTTACCCCCTCTTTTTTTATTTTATTTTATTTTATTTTATTTTTCTACCCCCTCCCCTTTCCTTCCTTTCTTCTTCCTGGGTTAAAAATAATCAAGTTTCTGGGAAGCAGCAACTCCTGCTGCGCCTGCCTCCCCGCACTCGCCCCGGAGAATAGCAGCGCTCGGCGCTGGGCTCCGGCCCCTCCTCGCTGCCTGCTCCTTCCTCCTCCCCACCCCCTACAGGGATCTGACTAATATGCTTGGGCTCTGCTTGCCAGCTCAGCTGGAAAGGAATTTAACCGTTGCGTGCTCTGTTGGGAAGAGCGGGGAGCCGAGGGCTCCCCCAGGCAGGAGCCACCCGCACTCCATCGCCCCGGCACCCCTGGGTGGGCTCGGTGCCCGGCCACGCTGCCCTGGGCACGGGGAGAAGGGTGATGGAGGAGGTGGGATGCGTCGTGCTGGCACCCCTGGGTCCCAACCCTGAGCCCAGAGTGGGTGCGATGATCCCAGGGGCTCCCTTGGACGTGTCCTGGCTTCCCCTGGGGGAGGCGAGGCGGAACGCGGCACCCCAGGTGCCGTGCTCCCCGCGGAGCTCCTCACCCACCCCGGCTGCTCTCCAGGGCACCTAAACCCCAAAGCTCTGAGCCTGCGACTTGCCACAGGCCTCAGCAAAAGGCGAGGTGCGAGCTGGAGCCCCACGGATGCTGGCAGGGGTCTCGGAGCTGCCCCACGGCCCCAGGTCTCTCCTCCGGTGCCCCGATGGGGCTGGCGAGCCCCGGGCGCGGGGAGCTGCGGCTCAGAGCTCTGCAGTGCAGCTCTGGCAGGAGCCAGCAGCCTCTCCTCCAGCTCCGTGGGTAGGAAGCAGCAAGCAAAGGCAATGTCATGCCTGGGTGAAAACCCCGCGGGGAGAGAGCTCCCCCGCCACCCCCCCGGTAAAGGCTAGCTGCTAAAAAAGCAGGTTTTTTGGGGGGGACCCTCTGCTCCCCTCCCTTCCCAGCCAGGGGTTTGGCACAAGCGGGTTTAGCAGCACGGCAGGAGGAGCAGGGAGTCCTGTTTGAAAGCAGGGCAAGCCCCACAAAAAGCCTCGACCGAGGTTATCCCAGCAAGGCTGTGGCAGAGGCAGGAGCTGACCCCGTTCCCCGAGGCTCCAGCTCGCTGCTGTACTGCTGCACCCCCCTGCTCAGCCGAAAACTCCCCTCGAAGCCTCCTGGCCGTGGCAGAAACACTTCAAAGCCAGGAAAGCCAAGCCCAGCACCCCGGCGCTGAGCAGAGCCAGGAGGCTCAGGAGGCTGCTGCTCACCCTGGTTCAGCGTGAAATGGGGCTGAGATGGGGCTGCGGAGGAGAAAAGGGCTCCGGGCACGAAGCACGGGGAGCTGGGGAGGCTCAGGGGGGGCTGCAGCCAGCAGGGGACCCTTTATCTGCTGGGATGCTCACAGCGAGGTGCGGCGTGCCCCAGGGGATGGGGATTGCTCTGGCAGGAGGGAATTGGAAAGAGGAAGATGGGGCTCTGCTCCGAACCCTCAGTTTTGTAGGACAGGGCAGGATGGAGCCGAGATTTTTTTTTTTTTTCTCTGCAGGACCCAAGCTCAGCCTGGGACTGCAGCGCCGGGCTGGGCTCCTCGCTGGCAGCGCCGCAGCACCGAGGTTTCTGCAGCCCTGGGTTCTGCTCGTGTAAGCATCCTGGCACAGCCACTGCCCGGGGCAGGGACGTGGGACACGGCGTGCCACCTCCCTGGCTCGGCAGAGGGACGGGGAACGGGCACCCGCTGCGCTCCCACCTCGGGAAGCAGCAGCCGGGGCTGCACAACCAGAGCCTGCTCCAAAACCAGAGCCTGCTGCAAAATCAGAGCCTGTGGTCAGGGGATGAAGCAGCAGCCAGGAGCAGGGTCAGGCTCCAAACATCCCCGCGTGAGCCAGGACGCTCCCGTTTGCTCCTCGATCCCAAATTTCCCGGTGTCTCCGGTGCCTGGGGAGCTCCCCCAAAGGGTTTCGCTGCTCCCCTGCTGCTCCCCCCATGCCCTGCGGCAACCTCAGCGGCCAGGAAACGCTGGCAGGAGGGAAAGGGGGGTTGAGAAACTGCAGGCAGCAGGATGAGGCACGAGCCAGCACAAGCAGGATGTGACTCGGGGTGACGGGGACTGCTGGAGGGGTGCCACGAGGAAGCAGTGCCCGGGGGGCATCCTGTAGCCTCCCCCCTGCGCTCCAGCCCCAGCCAGGGCTCGGCTCCCTTGCACGTCACCCCGGCCCTTCCCCGGCCCTTCCCCACCACCTAAATCCTGTCCCGAGTGACTCCTTTCTCCCTCCGGTTGCTGTAGGGTGCTGCGCTCCCCGCCCCGGGCACACACAGGGCTGTCACCCTGCCTTGTCTTGGTGTCTGCCTGGCAAACCTGGCGGTTCCCAGCGATTCCTCAGCACAGGCTCGGTGGAAACGTGGGGAGGTTTTGGGGTGGAGGGGCTTCAGGACGAGACCCGGCCCTCATCTCTCCTCAAACCGGCTGCGTTAGCGCTGCAGGAAAAGGGAGAGGAGGGGATGGAGGAGGAGGAGAAGCAGGGAAAGGAGAGAAAAACAAACAAAGAAAAAAGAACGGAGAGATTATTTTTGCCCCTAAAAATGGTGCCCAAGGCAGCTTTGCTTGGTTTTCCCTCTGGATTTATCTGGCCCCAAGGTGCTGCCCCCTTCCCCCAGCTCCCGGCTCCTTGTCCATCCCCTGCCTGTCCCCTC
Organism: Aythya fuligula; assembly: GCF_009819795.1. NCBI lineage: Eukaryota > Metazoa > Chordata > Aves > Anseriformes > Anatidae > Aythya > Aythya fuligula. The sequence goes on along the minus strand of NC_045577.1, from coordinate 3,867,487 downwards.
CTGCCTGGTGGGGACCCAGAGCATCTCCTTGGGTTTCGTAGCTCCAACAAGGCCAAGAAAAGCCCGTCCGTGAGCCCCTCCTGCACAACGAGCTCCAACCCCAGGCACAAACCACAGCACCCACCCCAGTAAAAGCCAAGAAGGGAGATGCAAATCACTCCCCCAGCCCTGCCACACCAAAACACGTTACAAAGCATCACAAAGACCCTGATGGCTAAGGGCATGCACAGATACTTGTTTCGTGGCCGTTCACCATCGCTCTTGGCTGCAGCTCGCCCCAGTGCCGGGCTGTGCAGAAGGGATTTTTTTTTTTGTCCCTGGGGAGGAGGTGGGAGATGTCGCCCACCGCTGCTTCCCAGGGAGACGGCTCGGACAAAAAGCCAGCGCTCAGCAAAGAGCTTCAGCTGGGTCAGCACCCTTCAGCCGAGGGGTTGAGCTCCATTTCCAGCCCCTACCCGCACCCAGACCCACCACCACCTCTCCACGTGGGGATGGATTTACAAGGAGATGAAGCCAGCCAAGCCCACAGATGGCTGAGCTGCTTCCTCGCACCAGGACAAGGAGCCTCTCTGCTCCCTGCAGCATCCAGGGCATCAGCCTGGTGGGGCCAAGCCCTGCTGCTAGCCCCAAGCCCCAGGCGCCGTCCTCCTCTTGCCCGGGTGGCCAAAAGGGTCTGGGGAGCGGGCTGGAGCCTCAAGGGAACGATGCTCCGGTGCCTCTTGGGCTAAGCAGGCAGCCCTCACCTGCTACAGCACGTCCTGGACACTGGGAAGGGATCCCACATCCCTCGGGGAAGAGGCAAGGTGGAGAAGACCCCATTAGGCTCCAACACTGTCCCCCCAGACAACAAAATCTCCAGGGCTCCGGGATGCTGCAGCTCTGCTGTTCCTTCTCAGCAGGGTTGTGGTGGGTGTGGGGCAGGGAAGGAGGCTCTGAAGATGCAAACCTTCCTCTTCCATCGTGCACGTGATGGATCGGTGTGTTTGGGCACTTTCTAAAATAATTTTGTGACCTTTTCATTCCAATAAATCTACTTTTTTTTTTTTTTTTTTTTTTTTTTTTCCAGCTCAAATATAATCTCAGTGTGAAAGAGGAGACCTAAAAAAATATATAAGTTAAGCACCCTCCAAGCATGATGAAACCAAAACCTTTCTGCCCAAAACAGACCTGAAACAAACATTCATGCTGGTTTGGGGTACTTTGTGGGCCCTTTTTTCCCCCTTTGTGAGAAAGCCCCTCATAAATCCCAGCTCTGGGTTGCCCTGGCCCAGCTCCCACACCAGACACGACCCCTTTGGGCACCAACCATCGCCCCCCATTTGTTTTCCCAGCAATGTGGTTCACCATCCATGGACCAGACCCGTTGGACTCTCGTCTCCAAGAGCAAGGAAAGCTTGGGTTCACCTTGCTCACCTCCAAGCCTGCCCTGAGCATCCCCTGGAGGATCCTCACCCGACCTCCAACCCCCGGTTTTGGAGGAAAAAAAGCCTCCTTCCTCCTCCATAACTCAACATCATGGCAGAAAACTGTTTTTACGCTGGAGGAACCTCCTCTGGTGTGGATGTCTCTCCTCAGGAGCCCTCCCCAGCCCAACCCAAGCTTCTTGCCACCACCCAGGTCCCATTTTCCAACCCTCCTACCCAGGGGAGGTGGCGTTACGGCGAGCACCACGCTGATGGGGACGCTTTGTGGGGAGGGGGCTACACAAAGAGGTGCTGGGCTGCGTTTCCAGCCACCCACCCCTCGCTGCAGAAGGAAGCAGCGGCAGGGCCGTGCCCTCCGACCCGAGGCAGAGAAGTGAAACCCCGGCGAAGTAGCAAACAAGTCGAGGCGTAAACACGGCACGGATCCGCGGCGCTTCACCGCGGCTCGTTATCTCCGGTTAGACTGGAGACGGTAGAGCCGGGTTTGAGAAGAGCAGAAATCTCAGCAATTAAAGATATGTCGTGTCAAAAAAACTCTAAACTGATTAAAGTTGAAGGCTCCGTTTTCTTCTTTTCATCAGAGAACGGAATCAAAACCTGCCTGGAAAGACGCGCTCCCCCCGTTCCCAGCGCTCCGAAGGCAGCGCCTGCATCCGTCCTGCTGTGTCCCTGCATTTTAATTACCACCTTATTAATATTCATGAGGATAGGCACTCAAGGGGGATTGCAGTCTGTCATTCTCTCTCTCTTTCTCTCCCCCCGCCACCTCTCCCTCTCTCTCTCTCTCTCTCTCTCTCTCTCTCTCGCGGCTGAATCTGTTTTTTTTTTCTCCCCTTCCCAACAGTTGGCGTGCTGCAGATCTGTGCGCGGCCGCGTGTGCACGCAGAGCCGCGGCGCTGTGCGCGCAAGGGGAGGGCACCCATGGGTGCCACGGGGTGGGAACGGGATTACCCTTGTGACATGGGGCAGCCCCGGCACCAGGAGATGAAATTGAGCCCTGCTGCTCCGGTGGGGAGTGAGCGTGTGTGCGCCTCCGTGGCTGCTGTGCGCTCGGTGCCGGCACGGCAGCGGAGAGGCCCGGTGGCTGGTGCACGTGCGAGGGTGTGCGCGAGGGTTGTGTGCACGGCTGCGGGTGTTCACGCTCACTGGCATCGCTCTCAGCATCTCTGAGCACTCGGGTTACGGTGTGGGGCCTCGTGGAGCTGCAGGCTGGGCCCTGAGGGTGAGGTGTGGGACCTCGCGGGTGCTGCACGCACCCAGCAAAGGTGGGGACAGCCCCGGCTCTGCCCCGTTTGGTGGCACGGCGTGCTGGCCAGGCACAGAGGGTCCTGGCTGCTCTCGAAGGTCTACAGCACTGGCATGCCCTGGGAGGAGAAGCAGGAGAAAGCCATGGGTGCAGGAGGGAACAGGTTGGAGATGGAGCTGGAGGAAAATGGATTTTCTCATCCCTAAGTTGAGCGATGCGGGGTTCGCCCACCCCTGGCTGCCCTGCAGCACGGAGCCCGTTCTACGTTCCCTACTGAACATGAAGGCCACGTGGTGGTGGAGAGGAGCTGGCTTCCTTTATGCAAACCCACACATGCCCTGCTCCCCTCTCGCTGCAGGGAACCTCACAAGGGCTGTTCCCAACCAGGTCCCAGTCCCTGACCCTGCAGGACAGCGCTGGGGCGATGCAGAGCCCGGAGCTGTGGGCTCCCAGCCCTACACAAACCTCCCAGCCACCACCAGCCCAAGCACCAAAGCCCCACATGCTGCACCTGGACCACGGCCCCGTCTTCCTCCATCATCTTCTTCTTGGCTAACGCCACCCAAAGCGCCGTCAGGAGCCCAAAGCCCCCTTTGAGGAGACTCCTTCAGCCCGGCGCGCGGCCCCGCCGTCACCAACCACCTGCAAGAAACCTGCCTGGAGACACTCCAACTCGGCGGCTCCCCAACGCCCCACTTGCTCAGCTCCACAAATATTTGAATTAAGGTCCCCTGGGGAGCCGCAGTCACAGAGTAACTGATTTCTCCTCCTTCATTATATCTCTGTGTAATTTACCGAGGGACGGCGGCGTGTGCCTCCGTTCGAGTGAATTCCCAGCAGGACTCCCCAGAGCTCACAAATCAGGCAAAGGCAAGGCATTAGAATATGAAAGATGAGGCTGGTCTCCCCACCAAGACTCATCTCGCTCTTCCCCGGCTCCGGCAGCCCCGAATTATGTTTTATTTCCGCCTGCCGCCTGCGAGCGGGTTGGAGCTGGGCACGGGGCCATGTCCCCGGCTCCATCCCCAACAGCTCCCTTCTGGGCAGGGAGGGGAGCGGGGTCACCTCCCTCCCAGCAGCATCTCGGGAACCAGAGGTGCAACGAGCACAAAGGGAGCCAAGGTTTCCAAGAGAAAGCCAGCAGAGATCCTTGCCCTGAGCTCCGACTGCTTTTCATGAGTAGCCCGTGCCTCAGTTTCCTCGCCTAATGGATAAGAGCAATCTCTCCCTCCATTTACTGGTCTAGGACCCCAACTTTTAAATGTTGGAGGTCTGTGAAGCCAAGCAGGACGGACCCATCTCCAGCCAGGAGGAGCTGGAGGACAAGTTTGCCCGTGCGCCTTGATGGTTACCTGAAAGAGATGAAATAAGCACTGAGAAGAAACAGAGGGAAAGAGAGGGATGGAGGAATTTGGTCTCAGGATGCACACGGAAGCTGCTCAGGGCTGTTATTGTACGAAAAGCAGTGCGAGGAGCTTGGTCTTCAGCTGACCCAACTTGGTCCAAACTGAACCCAAAGCTACGCCCTGCGTTGATGTGCAGGGTGGGAGCCCCGAGAGCGGGAGGCGTTTGGGATCGGGGGCTGGCGGAGGGGCACAGGACCTCCTGCGGGTCTGCTCAGCGCCTCCAGGCTGGGCAGGAGCTGTCCCTCCCCGAGCCTCCTGGCATGGGATTGAGGGGCCGTGGTGCCGGAGCACGGCACCAGCTGGGCTGCGAGGCAGCGAGCTGTGTTCCAGATCCTCAGCAAACAGTGGAGGGCAACATTTTGCTTCCTGGAAACCCAGAGAAAGAAGTGTTTTTTCCGAAGAGCCGCAGCTCAGAAGCAACCTGTAATGGAGAGCTCGGAAAGCTGGGTGTTCCCCCTGCCACCTCCTCTGCGAAGACAAAGCCTTGGCAGATGGTGGTGGCGCGTCGCAGCGCTCCTGCTCGGGTTTGCTCTGGGAGCTGGGTGCACGAACCCCGATTCTGTTTCCTCCCTTTAGGGGTTCGAGCGGTGTAAAACCAGCCCGTCCCTCGGACACCTCAACTTCCCAGAGCCCACCTACTGCCTCCCCGCACGAGCTGACTTGAAGACCTCAGGCTGTTCAATCTGGAACAAAGAACTCCTTTCTCCCAAACGTTCGCCAGAGAGAAACGGGCTGTGCTGAAACCAAAAAAAAAAAAAAAAAAAGAAACAAAAAAACAGCAAAGCCCCTGCAAAAGGCAGCTCCAAATCCCCAGCCCCAGCAGGACAAGTTCCCTCCCCGAGCCTGGGCGAGCCCCGTCCCGGTGCCAGGGCTCAGGAGCACGGGCAGGTGAGCTGGTGTAGGGCTTCCTTCTGTGCTGGGCGTTTGTAGAAGGCAATGAGAAGATACCTGGGAGAAAAATGCGCCACTAACCCTGCTCCAGAGCATCTGTGGGGGATGCCAGCCACGATCTTGGAGCCGCAGAAAGCCCTGGAGCAGGTCCTGAGCTGTCCCCGTGGGCACCCCACGGTGCTCGCACGTCCCCCACGGGTTGTCCCCAGTGGGACCCTTCCAAAAGCTCTGCCCAGGCCACCCCCTGGATATCCCCAGCGGGTGCTTCCACCCCACCCCATCCCATCCCACCCCACCCCATTCAGGGCCAGCTGCCCCCCAACGGGGCAGCAAGGAGCCGAGCAGAGAGGTGACAGCAAATGAGGGGTCTCCATCCTCCAGATGGGGGGAATTTTGGGGCAATAATGGGCAGAGAGCACCCCGGGGAGGGTTGCTGCTGGCTCCTGGGGGTGAGCTGTGAGTCCAGGACCCCTCGCCTGGGGGGCTCGGAGCAGGATCAAAGCGCCGAGCGCAGCCTGAGGCCGGGGGAGGCAGGCGGCGCGAGATGAAACGGAGCAAAAAGTTCCCCGGGTTCGGACGCGGGACTTGGAAAGGATTCGACGGCAGCTTGGAAAAGGAGGAGGAGAGGGCCGGGAGCAGCAGCGTTCAGCAGAAAGGAATGTCCTGATGGGCCGGCAGCCTGAACGCCAGCCAGGACCCCCCCACACACACCCCCCCTTCCCGAGGCTGTTTAAAAGCCCCGGACCTCTCCAAGCCCTTTAATTGGAGCTTTAAAAAACTTCCTTGTTCCTTGACGCGGCGAGCTTTGCGTTTCATGCCCAAAATGACTCAATTCCCCCTCTCCCTCCCCCCCCAGTGCAAGAAATCTCCTTTGAAAGGTCTGCGAGGAGCCAGCTCCGTCCCCTCCCCACCAGCCCCGGTAGCCCCCCAGCCCTCGCCACCCCCCTCTCCAGCCCCCTGTGTGCGTTCTCCCCTAATAACCCCCAGCCCAGCTGCCTCCCTCTCCCTTCGCCCTCCTCCTCCCTCCCTGCCTCTCTCGCTCCCTCTTTTCTCTCTCCTCCCCCCCCCTCCCCGCCGCCTCCCCCCCTTTCCATAACTCAAAAGCTTGTCAGGCTGGTTCCAGACTGCTGGCGCCAGGCTTCACTCCAGGAAAAAAAAATAAAGCAAAAGAGAAAGGCATGCAAGGCAAAACAGCCCCGCCACATGAACACACATCAAACCAGCCCTTTATCTCCCCGGAATGCTCTCCCCTCTCTCTCTGCACAGCTCCCTACCCCGTCCGACACACGCACACGCTGTAACCCTAATGCAGCACCGCCAGGCTGCGAGCGCGCACGCCCCGCCGGAGAACAGCGAAGGAGCAAATCCCAGATCTATTATTTATCAGCCTATCAATTATTTAGGGCCCCGTCGCGGGGAAAGGGTGGGGAGAGGAGGCCTTGGCGGAGGAGGTTTTTACCCCGGTAATTCGGGCAAAGGGGGGGTGCTGCCCCCAACCCGCTGCCCGCCCGCGGGGAGGTTACGGGGTGCCTCTGACTCCAATCTTCTCCCTTATGGCCCGCCCCAGTGCTTCCCCAGAGCTTGGCAGCCCCGTTATCCCACCCCAACAGCACCCCAGTTCCAGAGACGTCAGACCCTTTACCCCGAGGGGTGATGGCTCCGGCTCCCCCCTGCCTCCTGGTGCAGCCCCCGGTAATGGGAATTTGGGTTTTGATGCGCAACGCCAACCCCACTTGCCTGGTTTAGCAGCAGATCCTACACGTCTCTGTGGCACCTCTTCCCGGGGCCACCACCGATGGCCACCCCAAATGGTGGCTGGTGTAGGGCTCTGGAGCCCCAGGGGAGCCCCACATGCAGCCAGTCCCCACAGGGCCACGTACGGACCCAAGACCCCGTGGAGCTGCTCCTGAAGGTCCCTTCCCTTCAGGAGGTGCAAGGGCCATGTCTCTCCACCTCATGTGGAATTTGGGGTTGGTCTGGACCCCAAAAGGTCAAACCCAACAACGTGGGACCCAACCCATCCTTTGGGGGAGGACTACACCAAGGTACACGGCCTCTCCACGCCCTTCCAGCCCTGTTTTCTCCTGGATTTTGGAGCAAGCCCCAACCCGCTATTTTTGTGATGTCCCCAGTCCTCAGGCAGGTGCCACCCCGGGGTGCTGTGCCCATGGGCTATTGCCGCAAGCTCCCAGATGGCCACCGCAGCCCCCCTCGAGGTAGCCGCGTTTCGGCAGCAGATCACACTGAAGGAGCTACAGTGGGAACGTGTGAGGAGGTGGGTGTGCTGCGAAGATTTTTTTTTGGCAGACTTCAGGATGACTTTATTGCTCACAAGTTTTCGAGTCATGGCTGAGTAACACACTCATCGCATGTCTGAAGCAAAAAAATATATATATAAAAAAAAAAATCCCTTACCCCAGCACAAAATAAATAGCCTGGACGGAGCGTGGTTGCTTTGCTCCCCTTCCCCGCTCCGGCTCTGCACGGCCGGGGGCTGTAAGGCTCCACGGGGGCTGCAGGCAGGCGGTGCTGGCACACGGAGAGGTTGTTTCCCCTGCAGTTTGGCGGGGAGGTTTGCAGGGATGCAAAGATGCAGGCACGAGCACCAGCCCCTTCCCAAGCTGTCCCCTCTGAGCGAGGGATGGGGTACGTGGGGCTGAGCCGCGCCGTCCCCTCAGGCAGGACCTCAGGGGATGATTTGCGTTGGGGTGGCACAGCCTCGGGTGTTTTCTTCTCTTGGCACCAAGATTTTTGCAAAGCCTCCGGGGCCAGAAGGAGCGAGTGGCCCAGGGCACGTCCGTCACACCAAGAGCTCAGCCCTGGCACCACATCCCCGGGCAGGAGATGTGGTTGTGTAGCCCTAAAATTACAGAAAACTGCTGCTCCTGGGCAGAACCAGGCACACCGAGCTTCTGGCACATGGCTTGCTTTGGGTGCTGCTTCTGGGCACCAGGGAACATGGAGCTTTGCTGGCTCAGGACAAGACGTCTCCATCTCTGGTGCTTTCCAGTCCTGTAAAGCAGGAGCTGCTCCTGAAAAGCGCCCGGAGGTTCCTAAACCAGGAGGAAAACTCCTGCCCCTCGCTCCATCCGAGTGGGTCGTGGTTGACCAAACTCCTGCAACAACTCAGCACGATCACAGGGCGTTAAATAAACCCGTGGGTGCAAAGACAGAGCCCTCCTCTTCCCCAGGTCGGGGAACCAAGGCAAAGAGGGACAAAGCGGCCTTCATAAGGTCACCAGAAAGTGGGATGGAGAGCCGGGAAGGGACCCCAGAACACGGGGGCTCTGCCGTGCTGCTCCCAAATCCTCACATCCACCCTGACTCCCCCGATTTCTGAGCAAAGAGAGAGGAGATGGTTGGGGTGCGAATCCCTCCAGGTGTTGAGTTTTTGGTGGCAACAGCGTCATGAGCTCCCAGGGCTCCTCTCGAGCACCAAAGGAAGACAACCGGGGGGAAAATCCTCTCCCCTTGCACAAAGAAAGAGCAAAGCAAAGAGCTACTCCTTGCCATCCGCTGTCCCAGCCCTTCCACACCAAAAGCTTAGAGCAGATAAGAACTTGCTTGAAAAAGGGGAGGAAAAACAATAAAACTTATTAATCCCACTCTAATAGGTTCAAAAAATATATTTTCCTTTTTTTTTTTTTTCTAGTATACTTGTTATCCTTTTTTCAAAAAGCAACATTGCAGAAAAAACATTCCCTGTGCTCGCTGCTACTCCTCCTGAGGGAGCTTATCTCAGGGAGGAAAAGAGGGCGACTTAGGGAAGGAAGAAATTTCACTGAAGATTGAGGGGGAAAAGCAGAAGGACGGGAGGAACCCTTCATTTAGAAATGTCACAGGCAGTTTTGCGAAGAAGGGAAAAATTCCATTATGTTGAGATTTTTATTTATTTTTTTTCTTTTCACGAAAACTTTGCGTGCGTTTGTTTTTAAGGGCTGGTTGTTGGGGCCTTTTTTTTTTTTTTTTTTTTTTTTTTTTTTTTCTCTCCAGCTAAAAATAAAACTCCACATGCAAAAAAAAAAAAAAGTCAGCCATCGTTGGGCAGAGCCGGGAGCACTTGCAGGGACAGCAGCGACCCTGGGACGGCTTGTGCCACTTCCAAACACATGGCCCCAATCGCCGTGACACTGCCGGGGAAGGCTCGATGGCCAAAACCTGTCCTGTGCTGCCTTTATCACCACCCAGGGCACAGAGAACCGGGTCTGGATGCATCGTGGCTGTCAGCAGGGTTTGCAGCGAGCAGGGATGCTGAGCACGAGATGGGGGCTGGCTCCTCCAGCTGCCCACCCATGGCACGGGGACGCAGCCACACGCGAGCGCCGCGCTCGGTGGCACCAGGCTGGATGCTTTTGCTGCAATCCCTGCGCACTGTGAGGCACAGGAGGGGTATAGAAAGGATCCAAAAAGCTTCCCTGGACCACGCTGGGATGCTCCATCCACAACGCCTGCCCTTAGGAAAGGGGGAAGAGGCAAATCCAACAGCGAGGGCCAGCGCGTGCCGGTGCACAGGGCGCGGACGGTGGCGGCGCTGGCCGGTCCCAGCTGTATCCTCTCCCCATTTCCCTTCCATGCGTGCAGCCGGGCTCCCCACCCCGCTCCCGCCCCGCTGAGGTCAGCTCCGGCTATTCTCTCCTCTGCTTCCCCTGCTCCTGCCACGCACTTCCCCTTCTCCCTTTGATATTTCACCTTCGCTGCGTCATTCCCCGCGTGCCGTTTCGGGGCTCGGTTGCACGGGGACGTGCTGTTCCTCACTGCCCTCACAGGGTGAAGTAGGGCTGACCCTCACCATCGGGGTGCACATCGCCAAAGAACAGCCAGCCTGGTCCTTTTGGGGGCTCATCTCAGGCCAGGTGGAAGAGATGGGGTGGGTAAGGAGCAGAAAGGCAGCCTGGCTCCCTGCGCCAGCACCCAGCACCATCAGGCGCTCCCTCAGCTGCTGGCTGGGTGGTTTCTCACAGGCACACAAGAAATAAGCCATCAGGCACTGATGAATATTCAACTTTTAAGAGATTTAAGACATCTTTTAAGAGATTACCAACCCAGGAACCCTCCAACCCTTTGGAGGTGCTGACTTGCAGGTCTCAGCCAAGCACCATGAGCCAGGCGCTCGAGCACCCACCCCACTGGCACCAGCAGCAATGTGCCAAACCCCGAGCAAAGCCCCTGAGCGGCTTCCTCGTGCTCCCCCAACCCCACAGTGAGCTAAACACCAAGACAAGCAGCTGGGCTCCTCCCCATGCTGCCTGATCACTGCTCGGTAGCAAGCCCACATCCCATTTGGGTGAAACGTCCTCTCCAACAAGGAGCTGCTGGGCTAGGAACAATTCCCCGCTGGCCTCGGGCACTCCCTGCCCACACAGCCCACGGGCACCAAGCCAGGACCCTCAACAAAAGCACGAACCAAAGGACAGCACGCGTTAGCTCTGCAGTGGGTTTCCCTCGAGGGTCTTCCTCCAAACCCCATCACCCCAAGCCCACAGCAGGCTCATCTCAGGCACCTCCCCGGGCCCGTGGTGTCCCCAGGCACCGCTCCAGCTCCTCGCCACCGCCAGCCAACATCTGCTGGAGACCTCCCGAGCACCGTGCCCGTGTCAGCGAGCTGCAGAGCTGAGCACGGGGGCTGCTCCCTGCGGTTTTAGGGAGGAGGCGGAGGGATTCTCCTGACACGACAGCCTGGAAGAGGAGCCTGACCCCAGCTTATAGATTTTCTCCGGTTTCGATGGCAATCACTGACAAACGCTCGCAAGTACATTTCTTGGGAGGAGCAGAAGCGCGTTAAGACAGGAGAATGAAGGGAAAGGGTTCAGTCCTTCGCCCCTGTGCTCCTTGCCCATCTCCTCCAGCCCGGATCCATCAAGCCACTGGGTGTGCGCCGCAGATGGGCCTCACAGCCGGCCCCATCCTGCCCTGCAGATGGTTCCCAGCAAAGCACAGCACAGCAGTGGTGTGGGTGAGACCTCAAGCACTTGTTTTTAAATACCTTTAGGCCTTTCCTACTTCCTCGGACAGCATGCACCTCCACCACTGCTGTGGGATGGACTAGGGTGGCCCCAGTCTTCCCTCCCCTCTGCCCTTTCCAAGCCGTGAGCTGTCACACGGCCACAAATGTGCTCCCAAACCATCAAAGGCAGCACTGCTTGCTTCAGGTCTCTCAGATATCACTCGAAGGGGGGAAAAAAAAGCCTCAATGCTCCTTCCCAGCCCCACAGAGCACCCAAAACATGCAGGAACCATGAGCTCCATCCACACGGATTGGGATTAGGGCACGAGCAGAGCAGAGGCTTGGCACAAAAAGGCACCTGCTCGGGGTCTTTTCACCAAGCAGGCACTGCGGTGCTGGGAGTCATGCTGCAGGACACAGCAGGGCGCAAACAGCTCCAGAAGATGTTGGATAAGAAGGTGGAAGAGACGCCATCAGCAAGCAGGTACAAGAAGTGTCGGCCAATATTCCCAAACCTCCTCCCTGCCTCTTGCAGCTCACGGATGCTCCCTCCAGGGGTTGCAGCCTTCAAGCACCAGCACAGCCACCCCTCTACCTATACCCTGGGGGTCCTACAGGAGCAAGGAGGGCGCTGAGAGAGGGGAGACGTAGCAAAAAGGAGCAGTGATGGGCTGGGGACTAGGTGGCCCCATTGCCCAAGGGAGAAGGACGCAGCTCTGGGTGGTGGCGGTCTCCCAGCACATTGCGAGGGGCAGCAGGGAGCAGGCACCATTTTGTGGTTTCGGGCTCAAATGCAAATCACTGGAGTGAGTCACAGTGAATTTTTGCCTCTCTCCTGGAGGCCTTTCATTCATTCTTTTTGTCATTTCTGATAACCTGAAATATTAGTCAGCTGGACCGAAGCTGCACCCACCACCTCCAAAGGAAAACACGGATCCAGCACCGAAGGTAAGCAGAGCGCAAACGCAGCGGGGTCAGCTCCGAGCATTCACATCTCCCAAAGATTTCCAGACCCTGGAAAAAAACAGGGAACAGCTTTTAAAATGATGAGATTTGCAAGAGAAAAAAAGGAAGGAGAGGAAAAAAAGGAAGGAGAGTGGCTGGCTTGTTTTTATTTCCCTACTGGCTTTTGAGCCTGTAGGCCACTCTTACATCACGCTGCTGCGCTCCTCTCTGCTACGGCAAGGAAAGGAGCCCTGAAAGCAGCCAACCCCCTGCCAGCACTCTGCAGCCACACAGCTTCAAAAAATGAGGTTTTAAGGAACGAAGGAAGAGATGAGAGACGAGGCAAATGGTGGGAGCAGTGCCCTCCGAGCCCCTCTCCATCTGCAGCCACCCCAGTGGGCTACCAGGAGGGCTCTGGGGAGCACGGCACAGCCAGGTCTCTCTCAGCACTCAAGGAGGGTCCCAGCAAAGTGAAGAGACTTCCAGCACATCTCAGCAATTTCTCTCTGCAACCCAGAGGAAGCCTGTTTATTGGAAGCCATTTTCTGCATAAATAGCCTTTTCCTGCACTTCTCACAAACTCGGGCTAAAATCATTTCCTAGGCTTGAGGACGCCAAACCACAGCCTCCTAGATGAATGGGCAGAGCCTGACCTTATGCAGGACACCAAAGACATCCCTTAAATACCATCCGGAGCCCACCCAGCTGTCCCAGAGATGCTCCTGAAGTTTCTCATCCCCTCCCCAGCAGCACTGGTACCAGCTCGGAGCTGCCACAGCCCCCAGCTCCTCCTGAGCGTTTTCCCTTGCGGGTCTCAAAGCCCAGTTACCCCCCATGCAGCAAGCGTGGCCCCAGATCCCTGCTCAGCGCACAAAGAGCAGGGAGCAGCCCAAAGGCAGCGTGTGCTACGAGCTAAACCTGCTTTCTGCACGCCTTGAACGGTGTGCAAGGCAAACAGCAGAAATGGAGACAGCTCTCCCACCTCACCCTAACGTGGGACACCGGGTCTGCTCCTGAGCTGGTGATGGGGACAGGCAGACACAGGGGCACAGCAGGATTTGGGGGGCTAAAGAGGAAAATAGCAGAGCTGTGTGGCTGCAGAGGCAGCGCTGCCCAGGGCAAGGACTGCAATGGGGACCCCTCTGCTCTCTCCATTTTGCAGCCCTGCACGGGGTCCCGCCAGGCTCCACTGCTCCTCCTGGAGTGGGACAGGCTGAGCCTGGCAAGAAAACCTCCTGAAGACCACAGCAGGGTGCAAACCACCCTGCACGTGGCCTGACCTTCCCCAGCAGGGTCCTCACCCTGCCCTCCAGGGGTAAGCAGCCCCCAGCCACCGCTGATATCCTCGAGCTTGGGGCAGGGAGCAGAGGAGGATTTGGAGATGTCTCTGCTTGAAGCTGCTCAGGGGGTCAGAGGCAGATGGAGAGCAGCACTCTGGAGCTGGACATAGGCAGGACACAGCCAACACCCAGTTCCTCGTGCTGGAACAGGAGGAACCCAGCTTCATACACCCCATGCGGGATGCCACAAGGGGACAAAGAGCCCCAGAGCCCCGCGTGGCTGCGGGAAATTGCCCCAAGCAGGGGCACGGCCCCAAGGGACAGAGCCACACGTGGCCAGGAGAAGCCAGGGAGCTCCAAAACCGTGATGGCACCGAGCCACCAGCTCCAACCATGCCACGGGGGCGACATCTCAACCCGGGGACTGCCACCCTGGCCGGGCACGGACGCATCCCCATGCGTGGCGTGGGGCAGGGGGCTTCGCACCGCCTCGCTCGCCGGCTCGGGGAAGCAAATACAAAGGCTGGGCTCCCCAGCCCTCGCTGATGGTCGACCTCTCCGTTGTCCTCGCTGCACGCCTGTCCCAGTTCCAGCAGCCGGTTGCTACAGCAACTGAGCTCTGACTAATCATTTGCGCAATGACCTTTTTTCCCCCCAGAGAGAGGGAGGGAGGGAGATGGAGAGGAGGGAGGGAGGGGAGGAGAGGCAAAGCGAGTGGAGGTTAGCGAGAAAAAAAGCAGCCGGGGAGAAGGGGTTTTTTTTAGGAGATGCGAGATCTAGGGGGACAAAAGGGGGGAGGAAAAAAGGGGGGTGTTATGCGGGTGCCCCCATGCCCCAGCCGGCTCCGATGGGGAGAGCAGAGGGGGCCAAGCTGCGTGCTGGCGGGTGCAGCGTCTTGCTGGGGCTGTTTTCATGGTGAGGGGGTGGTGGAGGCAAAACGGGGCTCGAACACAACACATCCCTCCTCCTCCCCACCCCACAACTCCCCCGCCAAGGGCCAAAAGTCAAGAATTTGGCTCCGCTGTTGAGTGCTCGCACAGGGCTGACGGTCAGCCCGCCTCGCGCGCCCCCAGCACAGCACCACATGAGTGGGTGCAGCTCCGGGGGGCTACAAGGGGCTGAGCCCAGCCCCAAGCACCACACCAAGGGGCAGCAGGGCCAGACACTGCTGCTGGGCCACCAGATCCATCCAGCAAGAAACCTGAGCCCGGCTCCGGCCACCGGCACCGTGCCACCAGGAGGGGTTCGCTCCCTCCGCCGCCGATCTCAGCCGGGCGAGAGCAGGGTCAGGGCTGGCTCCGGCTGCACAGCTCGGTAAATAATGCACGAGCCTCTCTGCACAGCCCCGAGGAACACAAGTGGGATCGCATCCGCCTGATTTTTGGGGGGGAGAAAGTAAGTTTAGGGGTTGCAGGGATCTCTGCTCCTCGCTGGCACGTCCCCAGGAGGCAGAAGTGGTGAGAGCAGGAGCGGTGGCAGGCGGGTGCTCACCGAGGGTGGAGAGCTGTGCCACCAGCCCCGCGTTTCCACAGCAAAAGGATTTGGGCTCGTTTCCAGTGGGAGCAGAAAAAAAGAGCCACATCTGACCTTGACCAAGCGCAGAGAGCTAAAGCCAGCGGAGATAGCCAGCAACGGAGATCCCCAGTGGCCGAGGGCTGAAATCTATGGAGATTCATGGAAGAATGGGTTGGCTGTTGGGGGGAAAAAAAGTAAGAAAACGAGAATAGGGATTTTGAAGAAAACAAAATGTTTCTGTGGAGAGAGATTCCACAACTGGGAAAAAGCCTGACAAGCTCTGCAATACTGCGGGGTGAGTTGGCAAGTTTGGGGAATGAGGAGAGGAGGAGAGCTGGTGTGGCTGAGGAGCAAAGCAGGGGAAGGGCGAGCTGTGCCCGGGGTGCTGAGCACGCACCCCCATGCAGGAGCTTGAGGACACCCTGAAAATGCTGAGCTCTGCTCAGCACAGACCCAGAATTGCTCTGAGATGTTCTGGTGGCATTGGCCAGCCTGTCCTTGCCCTTTTTGTGCTGAAAAAGGACCCCTAAGGACGCTCAGACAAAATCCTTGCTCCAAACACCTCCAACGCTTGGCCCCAGAGCCAGAGCACGTTTGCTTTTTCTCTAAGGCTTGGCACCTACAGAAATTTCCCCCGCAGGATGGGACCCCAACCCTGGCAAAACCCACAGGGACTTCACAGAGGGCTCGGAGCACACCCATAGCAGTGCCAGCACTGCACGGAGTGCTGCAGGCAGCCACGGCTTGCTCCGCTGGAGCTCCAGCAGATCAAAGCCATGTCAAGCCCAACGCGATACGCACTGCTGAATGACAGAAACTCGGACTTGGTGCTACACAACGCGGCCACACAGCTCCCACATCGGGCCCAGGGCATGGAGACCCCCAGCTCATGCCTGCCTCCGAGCCACCTTGTAGCCAGGGGCCACCGTGAGACTGAAAGGCAGAGCGCAGAAATAAAACTGCTTGCCACCTCTTTTCGGTTAAATCCCTGCAGCTCGCAGAGCTCCACCAAGGACAATTATTTCCAGCGTGTGCCGTGCGTGAGCGCTGCAAGCGAGGCAGGGATGGAGTTTCATCACAGCCCGGCTTTGTGTGCAGGGCGAAGGAGGAGGAAAGAAAAAAAAAAAAAAAAAAAAAAAGGAACTTGGAACTCAAGGCCCCCCCGGCCTCACCCTGATCCCGAGGAGGCTCCGCTCTGCTCTTGCTCAACCCGACACCGAGAATGAGGAAGCGGAGGAGACAGGCGGGGGAGGCGGAGGAACGGTCAAGCTGAAGACAAACAGCCTCCGCGCCGCGCCGCTGGGGAAGCTTGGCGAGCCAGAGGGCGCGGGAGCAAAGGGCGCTCCCAGCAGAGCCCCCGGGCTCCTTGGGGTTGGGGTCCCCGTGGCACAGAGCTGGGGGTTTGATCCTGGTTTAGGTCTTCAGGTTTGTGGTGTCCAGCACCCGGAGACAGAAAGCCAGCACGGAGCTCGCCTTCCCAGGTGACAGCCAAGCCACCACCCGGTGCTGCCCTGTCCTAGTGGTGCACGGGGACACGGCAGCCGTGCCAAGCCGAGCCGTGCCTTGCCAGCCCTCTGCCTTCCTTGCTTGGTCCTAGCCAGCAGCTCCCTCCCTCGCCTCTGCCCTCCTGAACGCCAGGAACCACAGCACCTCATTCGTTGCAAGCAGCAGTTAGCACAAAAAAATTAAACCCAGCCAGGCATGAGGCGTTCTTGGCAGCTGCTGGAGCCCGGGGACCTTTCCCTTCCCCAAGCCCCTGGTCCCAGCAGCACTATCACCATCCTCATCCTCCCCATCTCGACACACAACTGGTCTCCCTCATCTTGCCCCCAAGAGAAAGAGAAATCCATCCCGGTGAGGTGAGCCCTGCGCACCCACAGCCCTGTTGGTTTGCTCTTCCACCTGGTAGGACAGCCAGGAGGTGCCCTGATCCTCTTAGAGCAAAAAAATATTGTAGCAAGGACATCAAGGGACTTGCCTTCTAATCTCTGGGAGAAGCAAGAACGAGCCCACAGGGATGGGGACGGAGCTCTTTGCGGGTCCCCAAGCAGGACCATGGCTAGGCTCTGGGAAACCTACTCCAAAAGGTTTGCTGTTTTCCAAGAAGAGCAGCAAATCCCACGGGAAGGAGACCTTCAGGAGAGCCGAGGAGGCAACCAAACCCAGACAGGGACCAGACAGGAGAATGCAAACCCAGCAAAGCCCCGGGGAAAGGAAACCCTGCAGAGCCCAGTGAAAAGAGGAGTTTTCTTTCCCCTCCCTGCAGCCATCCCAGTGCAGGAGTTGGGGTGAGGGTGCCGTCACCCCCTGCCTGGGCCAGCCAGGAACTTTTAGCCAGGAGCAGAGCCCGATGGCAGAGGTGCCGTGGGAAGGCAGACGAGTGCTGGGACCCGTGTGATTGCCCCCAGCAAGCGGCAAATCCTGCGAGTTTACACCCGGCTCGCATCTGACCCTGGGGGCATTCTGCATCCAGAGCATCCCTGGAAGGGAAAACCAGCTGCCAAGATGCAGGAGCTCCGCCTGCCCAGAGTTTGCATTTCCAATTTGGCTGGGAAACTAGAAAAAAAAAAAATCAGACCTGGAAAGCCAATTCCCCCCAGAACATCCATCACCACCCCCAAAATACACCGGGCTCCAGCCCAGCAAGGTGCCAGGCTGGCTGTGGGTAGTGGGGGCACCATTTGCTGCAGCAGTGCCTCCATCGAGGGGCACCTTTTTTTGGAAGTGAGGCCGAGGGAATGGTAAATATGCCAGGATGGGGTCCGGGTGCACCTGCTCGACACCTTTCGAGTCAAAAATTTTGACCCAAAAATGAGCAAACCCACCCCTTCAGCCCCATCCGCGGGACCAGGCGAGGAGTGAGCCCCTCTTAGCAACAGCGCCAGATTTAAATAAATAAATGCAATTCTGCTGAGAGGGGGAAAAAAAAATAAAAGGAATAAAGGATGTGCCTCTCCAGCTCCTCCTCCCCTCCCAGAAACCTGTGTGCTATGCAAATATATGCAAACGAGACATGGAAGGGGGGATGAAACTGGCTGTCTAAACCAGCATGGTTTTAGACTGGGAAGCGTTGGAAGCAGCTCGGTGGAAAGTTGAGGCAGAAATAGCTGCAGCAGGAGAGGGACAGGCGGTGACGACTGGAGGGTGCGTGTCCCAAAACGCCTCCGGCAGCGGGATCGACTCTCACAGCAGCAGCCCCAATCCTCCCTCTCGACACCCCATTCCTGCAGCCGATGCTAAAGTGCTCGCAAAATCCCTCTTTCCCTTCATCTAGGAAAAAAAATAAAGCAGAAAGCTCGCTTTGCTGCTGCTTATGATTCCCAACGCACCCAGCAAGGGATGGCAGAAAGCACCGCAGCGCCTGCGAGCCCTTTGCCACCGCGGTGCCCGGTGCTGAGCAGGGGCTGGGGACCACGGGGTCACGCTCTGCAGGGTGGGCGCTCGCCCCGGGGACTGCTGGAGGAGCGACACCTTTCCTACATGAAGAATGGGATCATGTGAATTCCGGCTCATTTGTTCCAGGCAATTTATCCACCCCGGTATTGCCTTGTTTGGTAACATTTTCTCAAGGGGGTTCTGCCGAGAAGCAGGTGAAATCTAGAAAGTCTGAAGGCTTCGGGGTGTAAACACCATTTGCCTGAGCGATGCTGCTCACGTTGGTAGTCAACGCCTGAGCATTTTTACTCAGAAACAGGAGGATTTTTTTTTTGGATGTTAAACATGCTCTGCTTGAGAACAGACCTGGCTGAAGCAGTAGCACTTTTCTTCCTTTTGAATCAGCCTAGATTTTTTTTTTTTTAATTTATTTTTTTCACAGAAATAGCTGAGATGTTCTGCACTCAGTGGAAAGTTTCTGATAAAGTGCCAAGTGCCCGGGCAGCCCTGGACCATGGCAGCCCCGTGTCGGTCAGTGTGTGATTTCTGCCAGCACTCACAGGCTGCAGCGTGAAGGTGCTCCCAAAACCCAGCCCCAACGTCAGGATGGAGGGGACAGGGCAGCAGAAAGAGGCTGGTTCCAGGCTAGGGTTAGAGCACTCTCTATCAGCCCCAAGGCTGATATTTGATGTGTATATGGGGCGAGAACAAAGCATCTCTGGCTGTTCCCTATGTTTTTCCATCCTTCCATCCGCCCTTTTTGCCATATTTCCCCGGCACCTCTTGGGGAGCCGCTCCAGCACCCTGACAAGGATGCATTTCAACACATGCACTTTTACCAACCAGAATGGTGCTAAACAAGCCTTCAGAGCATGCAACAGCGGGTGCCAACAGCATTTTGTGACCTGTAAAAAATTACAGCCACTCCCAGACCCCAAAGAGAAAGGTACCACGAGGATGTCATGGATGAGTCCCTGGGGAAGGGGAGCGAGCTGCTGCTCACTACCCCCTCCCCAGCTCCTGCTTCCCACCCAGCAGCCACCGATTTCCCCCCAGCCACACAGCAAAGCCCTGCACAAAGCTCCCTGCAGGCTGCACAGCACAAGCAGGTCTAGGGGCAGACTTCTCAGCAAATCACATCACCCTAAAACAACAACAAAAAAAAACACAACACCAAGATCGACCCCACAGCTCCGCAGACGGTTGTATGCAAAGGGTTACATGGGGGTGGGAGTTATCGCCCTTTCTCTCAGAGGCTAAAACCAACCCCATAAACCTGAGGAATAAAAGGTGCAGACTAGCTGGGATTTCAAATTCTGTGATTAAGGACGGAGGCAATTTTTTCCCCTCCCCGGGCTGCTGGAGCACGCAGCGGATGAGGCCAGCTTTCCGCGCGCTGCCAGCAGCTGCGATATGCGCCTCTGCCGTCACCAAGCAGAGAGATTATTCCCTGGATCTCCCAGGCTGTTTATCGGGAACGTTCGCTGCTGCGGCCCTTAAAGCAGCTTAAACACCAAAATTAAAAAGTAATGATAATCAAAAAATCACTTCCTGAACCTAAGAAGGAAAGGGAAGGGGAGGTTAGAGCACCTGGGAGATGAGTTGGGGTCTTAAAACAGCCCTGGGCGGTGCTGGGAAGCCAGCAGGGAGGTTTGGGGGGATAAAGTTGGCCATGCCTACACGCACACATCTCCTTCAGCAGCAAATTTTGGAAGAGATCACCCAAGGAAGAGGCACAGAGCAGTGCCCCTTCGCCACGCAGGGCTGGGGAGGCAGCAGCACACGGCAGGGATAACAAACTGCACGAGAGTTGGGAGCTGGGGACTGCACTGGAAGAGAAGCCACGAGGTCTGATTTCCTTGGGCATCCGGAGCCTTTGAAGATCAGAAAGCAGCCGAGTGCAAGGCAGGCTTTCAAGCTGCCAGCGCGGGTTGGTGGTGGGCCTGGGACTCCCTGGGGAGCCAAAGATGCAGGATCCCAGCGGCTGGGTCCGATCCTGCCTCCCTGCCACACATGGGCAGAGGGGGAACAGCTCTGTTGTCATCACAGGAGCTCATCCTCCCTGGGTCATTAATTAGGACATGGGTGCGAGCTCAGGAGCACCCAGCTGGTTGCTCAGAGCTGGCTGGGTGCTCGCCGGTGTTGGATCACCCCAGCACAACCCCCTGCTCCCTGTCCCCTTGCAGCTTCTGTTGGGAAAACTTCCCATGCTGGAGGTGGGTACAGCACTGGGGACTGCAGCTGGGACCCCCAGGAGCATCCCCTTTGGATGGAGGGCTCCTGCCCTGCTTTGGAGGCAGAGTGGAAGCCTCCAAACCTTCCACTCCCCTAAAACTCAGGATGAGAGAGACCCTTCCTGGGGCTTCTGGCAGGCAGGGAACGTCCCAGCCACTTGCATGAAAGGTTAAGACCACTTTCCAATTAGAGAGGCAGGAGCCATCGCAATAAAGCTCTTCTGAGGGGATATTAATCAGGGCATCTTCCTCTTGCGGAAATGCAAATCAGCCAAATGGAAATGGGAGTGATTAGAGCCAGTGATTAACGTGGGCACCTCGATCCCTGCTCTCGGCATGGACACAGGGGTGGAGGAAAACTGCCCCGAGACCCACCTGGGAGCACTCAGCAGCAATCCCCGGGTCAGTGCCTAATGCCCCCAGTCCCCCCAAGCTCTCCAGCTGGCTGAAGGCTTTTGGACCCTCCTCTCCCAGCCAAGAGCAGCAGTGGTCTCATGGGGAGCTGCTCAGCAGGGGCACAGGAGGCTGGAGGAGACATGGGTGAGGGACCTGGCAGGAGGGAGAGCGAAAGGAGGAGCGAAGCAATGGAAAAATGGGCTGGAAGGGAAAAAAGGATGAAAAGGGAAAGGCAACGAGGAAAGGGGCCAAAAGTGGTGGCCCCACTTCTCCCTCCCCTGCCCGGAAAAGTGCAGCACCGAGGCCGGAGCCGGCTCTGCTCCTCGCGGCAGGAGGCATTAGATCCAGCTGAGCTGCTTCAACGCAGCATGCATGTAAATCAGCCGGACAGGCAGAGAGGAGAAAAACAAGGGGGATGAGATAAGAGGATGGAGAGAGAGAGAGAAGCAAGGGGAGGAGGAGGAGGAGAGGGAGAGGAAAAAGGGGAGGGAAGGAGAGGAGCAGGTGTGGAGAGAGAGAAGCAGAGAGGGCAAAGGGAGGAGGAGGGCAGGGAGAGGGGCACAGGGAGCCATGGGCAGGGGCTCCCAGCACTCCAGGGGGTGCACAGGGTGCCCACATGTGGCCAGGCCACGATGACCATGTGCAGTGACACCCCTCCTGCACCCTGCAGCACCGCCACCGAGCCCACTGCCACCTCCACCCATGTCCTTCCCAAAGGTTTGGGGGTCCCCAAGCACCACAGCACGCCTTTGCAGCCACGAGGGGAGATTTTGGCACCCAGTCACGTTGCCAAGCAAGCAACCAGAGTACCATCCTATAATCCCTCCTGGAAATGTGATTCCCTTGAGTCACCTGCCCTGAAACCTGATGTGCATTTATTATGGACGAGTTGGTGGGCACCAGCCTGGAGGTGACTGCACCTGGGGGGGTGAAGTAACTGAGACACATGGCTCATTTAAGTCAGCAATATCTTGCAAAGCACACTGGCTGCTGAAAAACAACAGCCTGGCACCGTCCCTTTCAGGCAGGGAACTCAAAGGCAAAATATTATTATTATTTTAAACCCCTGCGTTGAGGATCAGCAGCTTCATGAGAAGTTCTCATAACTGGGCAGGACACAACGCTCGCCTGACATCAACACGCACCAAGCAACCAACGCTGATGCAAATACCACCTGCTGTAATCATGACATCACCCCTAATTGTATAACAAGCAAGGATGACACCAGGCGTGGAGTCCTGACATCACCAGCAGAGCTGGAAAAAGGTCCGGAACAGGATGATCAAAAAACAAGTCCACAGGAGGAAGACCTCAGCCTGGAAAACAAGCAGCCAGCGAGGCATGTTTGTGGCCTCAAGAAGGTGAACCAAGATTGATTGCTCGCTGCATCTCCCAATAAAAGAATTAGGAGGCATCCAATAACATTAAGAGGCAGCGGGTTCAACAGACACAAGAGGAGACGGTTCTTCACGTGATACGTGGTTAAGCAGTGGAAGCCCTTGCCACAGCTCTCTGGGGATGATTAAAGCTTATGTGTTTACAAAAATCAACTAGACAAATTCATGGGAAATCCATTGAGGAGTATTAAAGACAAAACGCCACTCCGGCTGGGGAAGTCCCTGAGCTGCCACGTGCTCGGGAGGCACTTTGAGCCTGGCTCTGCTCCTCGCACCACGCTGAAGATCACAGGTGCCATCTCCAAGCCCAATCACTGCTGTCAGTGCCTCCTGCATCACACCCTGGGCGATCCCCAAACCCCAACACCCCTCTATTTCATTTCCAGCCCCATCTCAGGAGGCACAGAGCCCCCCAAACCAGTGCTGTTGTCATTGCCACTGCTCTTATAGAACAGCCCTGGGTTTTACGCCAGGTAGTAAAAGACCACCCAGCCCAGCACCAGCTCACAGTGCCAAAACCTGCTCCCAAGGCCTCCAGCCCCGCTCCATCCCCTGGGACCCCAGACTCCCTCTTCCCCATGAGCAGCACCCACAGAGGCAGGCGCGCAGAGCCCACGCACGTAGCCACCCCAATTAAAGCCGAGCGCATCGCAACGGGGCCTGGCAGCGCTGCATTTATCAGCCTGCCTGGAAGGGGCTTGTGCAAGCTGTCCCCCTGGCTGACGGATTAGACAGCAGACAATTAGGTTTCAGGCACACACACACGCACACACACACACACGCAAGCACACGCACACAAATCCTTTTCTCCATCCATCTGCACGGCCGAGGCGGCTGAGCACAGCTGTGCGGCTGTCCGGTGCTTCTGACGCTGCGTGCGGCTGAATAAGAAAGAGCCCCCGCGCCTCGGCTTTCAGCGGCCGCTCGCAAAATGAGCGAGAGGTCCCCAAAGAGATGACACAATTGCAATGGAAATGATTAACCCTTCCCGGGCTGGCTTCACCGCCTCCTCCCCGCTCCAGCCCGGCCGCACACTGCTCCCGCTCGTTGGGTTTCAAGGATGAAGCCGGAGCAACTTAGTGCTCAGGCAGCTCAACCATCACCGAAAACGAACGTCCTCCTGAAACCACATCTCACAGCCTCAGCCTGGGCTATTGGGGCTCATTTTAGGCACATCTCATCACCAGGAGGTCCCCGGCTCCTCTAAGCAGGGATTGTCTCAACACACGCAGCACTTCTGCGAGCATCCCACCAAAACATCCCTCTCGGCACCCGAGAGCAGAAGCTTCGATTGCTACATCCAGATCCTAGGCACAACGAAAGCCGGTGGTGCTCCTCAGATCATCCCTTCTGAGGGCTATTCAGAACAATAACTCGATAGCAGGCAAATTAATTGAAACATTACATGGCTAAGAGAGGAACGGAGCAAACTGGGGGCTTCTGAAAGGTGAGGCATGCACGTCTGCTCTGGGAGATGATTTCTGATGGAATCAACAAAACAATGGATAAAGGGAACGCAGTAGATATAGTTTACTGGGATTGTCCTAAAGCCTTTAATAAAATCCCACATGAGATGCTATTAAGGAACCCGGGCATTACTGGGCAAGATGCAAAGTGCTGCCGAGGAGCAGGACAGAAAGAAGGGCCAGAGAATGGGCAGGTAATGCCCCTGTCTGGAGGGAGGTCAGGAAAGCCTTGATCCTCACCCAGCTCCACACTCCCTGAGAGGGTCTGTCTGAAATGGTCTGTCTGTCCCTGCTGCCTGTCCTTCCATGTTAGCCAGGGCAGCAGGGCATTGAGCAGCTCCATTCTGCTGTCGCTCACACATCCTTGAGGTTAGATAAGCTGAACATGACACCAAGAAGGACCATGTCAGCCCCTGGCCTCGCACTCACAACCCTTGATCTCCCCTGCGTCCTTCCAAGCAGTCTTTCATCTGCCCATCTGGAGAGGAGAAAGCCCAAGGAGAGACATCTCACATCCTTCATTAAGTAGGGGATATGCAGGGGAGGGAGGATCCTCCAGAAATGCCACTCAGCTGCACCTAAAGCTTCCTGAAAACACCCCATTTTATTTTTTCTTGTAGCTTTGAAGAAAGGGAGATCAGATCAGAAGAGCCATCTCAGTGCATGGTACCCCTATCAGAGGCATCTCCAAGACAAGTGCCCAGGTAGAACCAAACAAAAGGACAACTCAGCCCAAACCTCAAATCAGTGAGCAATTTTTTGTGTTTCATTTACAAAAACAACATAGATATCAGCCCTAGTGTTACAAGATACATCACCCACTAAGGTAGGGAACTCTCCAGATGCACTGGGGAACATCCAAATGTTTGCCAAGGAAGCCTGCTGCTCTCTGAGCTCTGAATATTATTAGGAACACAACACCGGACATGTGAGGATGGCCCCAGCCTCACAGAGCACATCACACAGGAATTTAGGACTGGCTGGAGGCTGCCAGTTCATTGCCTGCGAGCAGCCAGGTCATGCAGACAGTTCTGCCCCATCTCCAAACCTGCTGGCTTCCTCAAATGCTCCAGCAGGGCTGGACAAGATCCTCATCCCCACCTCCAGCTCCTCACTTCTCACCCTGAACTTATTCCTGGGCAGTTCAGAGCCACTTGGTTGCACACCAACAAGATCTGTACAAGATCTGTCTGTGAATCAGCTCGTCTCTCACCCCATGTCCCGTGGTCTACCTGCTTCACAAAGCCAAGTCTGCAGAGTCCCAGGACATGGACCACTCGCTGCTGCTCCTTGGGGACTTGACCACCATCTCTTGAACCAATCCATAAATCGCCCCTTCAGATTTACCAAGGACCTCTACATTTCCCTCTGCAGCACTAAGCATGGTGTCAGGGAGAATTTTCTGATAACTATGCTACATTTTCCTCCCTTTCTCTTATCCCATTACCCATATCCCTTAGACCACTCTAAATAATTACTCAGCCGGGTGTTTATGACCTTCAGATATTTGCCCAGACCCAGTTTTAGGTGAACTCTTAGCCAAGCTACACTTCATATTTAGACTGCATAGAGAAATGCTCATGTTCAAAGTACTTCCAGGACAAGAGGAGGGGAGAAAAGGGGCAGAAAGCAGCTTCCCAGGCACTGCTGTGCAGGTTGGGAAACTGAGGCATGGGGAAGCACCCACAGATTGATCCCCCATCCTACCACCTCCAGACCCCCAGGGCACTGACCAGAAAGCACATAAAACCAGGGGATTTGATAAAAAGGGTGGTTCTGCAGAGTTTACTACAGGTTTGTTTGAGGCCTTTCTTCAATCTCGGGCAGCTTTCTGCTTCCTCAGCCATGGAATACTTTCCTGTGAAGAATCCCAACGCCTGGAAACCTCAGCTGTGTGCTTCCCCCTCCTTAGTCTGGGAAATGGGATGAAGGAGCTGTCTGTATGGGGTGGTTTGCATGGGGCTGGGAGGTCAGAGGCTCTGCCCCCACGCTTCCAGCTGCATCTAAACACCCCCAGCCATCTCCTTTGCAATGAAGAGCTGGGTTGTATGGAAAAAAAACACAAACACATTGGAAATCACAGGCAGCAACTGCCCGTGCAGCTCATGAGGAGCCAGCCTCTAAAACAACAGCTACAGAGCTTTCCTTTGTGCCAGGAACATCACCGGCACAGGCATAAACACGTGGTGGAAGCCAGGCAGGGAGGGAAGGGCTCCATGTCCCTTTCCAGCCCCCCCAGGACAAACACCTCTCCTCCAACAGCCCAGGCAGAGCCAGACAGCAGGACTTCAGAGGGTGGCATTAAAGAATGAGTGCCTATGGAGAGCTCAGCTTGGGCTGGTTATCACGCAGCTTCGGCTTCCTGGTGTTTTAGGTCACGTTTTCCTTCTGCTAGAAGAATTGCAAAGCCTACCTTAAGCTTTTTTAATTCAAGCTGAGACCTCATGACCACCAGACTGCATGAGCTGGGGCTTTAAAGGCAGCGTTTGCTGCTGAATAAGCAAAGGGAAGAGGTGGGTGCCACGGGTCCCTGGGCAAGCCCCCAGCCCCACACAAGGATTCTCCCCAGTGCAGACCTCGGCCGAGCCCACAGGCAGCCCGGGTTTCTGTTCCTGAGAGCTTGGCCTCGACGGTTGGTCCCCATCTACACCCTGCGAGAGGCCCGGGGTTGACTCACGGAGGGGAAATGACTCGTCGTGGTTACAAAGCACCACTTGGCCAAAAAGGAAAGCGATCTGGCATGCGAAACAGAAGCTCCTTCCTCCCGTAAAAGCCAGGCATCACCTTTCAGGAGCCGACAGACGAGGCAGCCCAGCCCGCACACCATCTGGATAACGAGCCTTGGATCC
The DNA here is from genome assembly GCF_009819795.1 of Aythya fuligula. Classification (NCBI taxonomy): domain Eukaryota; kingdom Metazoa; phylum Chordata; class Aves; order Anseriformes; family Anatidae; genus Aythya; species Aythya fuligula. The sequence continues at coordinate 3,841,119 of NC_045577.1, read as the reverse complement.
TCCACACCACGAGTTTCTCGGCTCAGTCACCAAAACCTCTCCTGGTGAATTCCCAGTCCAGCCATGGAGACAAAGGGCTCTTGTGGGGCTTCTTGGGGAAGACAGGGAAAGGCATTTCCACCAAGCTTGTGACAGCCCAGGGTTCTCCACATACAGTCCTCAGCCCTCCAACATCTAACCCCAAACCTGTTCAGGTCTTCCCTGGGGGGGACAGGGCTGCCCCCAGACCCTTAGCCCCAAAGGGAACTGCTTTGGCCGCATCCAGCCCTACAGAGGAGCATCCTCCACTCGCTCCCTTCAGCCCCAAAACTGAAGAGAAAAAACTCAGCACCTCCTTGATGTCTCCAGCTCCTCAGGGAGGAAAACCGAATAGGAGGGAGGGAAAACTGAAAGAGAGGAGGGAAGCCAGGAGTGGGGCAGGGGAGCGGGGGCCTGGCTATGGGCCCTGCAGGCCTCACCCCACACCAGGCGATTTTCTGCCTTCCCTCTTCCTCATCACATCGCTATGGCAACCCATCAGCCCGAGCAGCTCTGCTCCAGCTCCGTTTCCCTCCCCATGGAGGTTTTGGGGGGCTTTTTCCCCCCTCTTCAACTTCCCATCCTTCTTCTCATCCTAATTTTCCTCCCCATGCCCACCTCAGCCCCCATCCCCAGAGGTTCCCAGCTTCAAGCGAGGATTTACAGGGGTGCTCATCACCCCCCTCATGCAGCAGGGTTTGGGGGGACATTTCCAGGACCCCCAACCCCATTAAAGGGAGAGGGCAGTGGATGGAGCACCCATGGAGCATCAGCGGGGGCACAGTTCTTATCTCCAGCCCCGGGGGCTCCAAGCACCTCCCCATCACAAAGGGGACACACAAAGCATTTGGGCAGCACCCATGGGAGCAGTGCTGCAGGCCTCAGCCAGAGAAAACCCCAGGTAGCAGGGTGACAGACCCTACCTGCTGGGGAGGAGTTGGGTAAGGGTAAAATTATTAGGTAAAATCCTCTCCTGCCACAGGGGTACGTCAGTGCCAAAGGGTCCCTTCCAGCCCTGTTTTCCAGAACCAGTAACCAGAGAAGGCTAAATGTGTCATTAACATGTTAGCTGAGCCAGAACCACAGGTAAGCCTGTGTTTTTGTAATCAAATAGAGAGAGAAAGAAACGTAACAAAAGTCAAAATGGCCATGGAAGATGCAGAGGAGCTGGAAGGAGAGGGCACAGCAGGAAGAAGAAAGGCTCCTGGGCTCAGGTCAGACACATTCAGGAGCAATAACAGAGAGCCACGAGGAAGAGGGGGTGTTGGGAGCACCCCCCAGCATTAGGTGCTTTCTTCCACTTACTATCACAGCTTTCCTTTTGTTCTTTGAAAGCCCCAGCATTAAATAACAAGCAAAATCCCTGGCCACATGAAAGCCCAACTTTGGGGAGACCAGATTCATCCCCAAAGTACAATCTCATCTTCCATGCCTAGCATTTGGTCCTGCTGAGAGCCAGGCGGGCGCATCCCCACAGCTCACACATCCCCAAGCCTGCCAGCTCCTCGACAGGACAGCAGAGCTCCTCTGGTTTGTTTCGCATTGTTTTTGGTGCTTGCAAAATAGCTGTGGCTGGAAAGCAGAGGCTGGGTTAATCTGACCCTGTCATACACATCAGATGTGCAGCAGAAACAGCCCTCCAGTAAATGTTACCACGCTGTTTGTGGAGACATTTTTTTTTTCTTTTTTATAGCAGACATCTGCAGCGGGAGAAAAGGGATGGAGCAGAGAGAGGACTCAGAAGGGACCGCAATTCTCCCAAAAGCTGAACCCCAGTGGCTCGAAGCTCCCTGGCCCCAAGCCCCAATTTGCTCTGCCCAAAAGCAAGGCAGAGGGGAGCAGCCCAGGCTCAGGGCCACGCAGCACAAGCCCCTTGCACACAGTTATCCCCGCGCACGTCCGCACCAAGCTCGAGGTCTCTTTATGCGCAGAATCACGCCGCCTTAACTTAAGGTGCAATTTTGCAACCGCTGCAGCCACTTGCTCTTGAAGCCGAGCTCCTTTCAATGTGGTCTAAGTCAATTAGGAGCAGGTTGAAGCTGAAGGGAATTAAAGCATTCAGCCCCAAATACAAGTGCCTGCCTGGAGGAGAGGGGAGGGGAAGGCAGCTCTGCACCACTTTTAGCTAATCCAGCGCAGTTCGACCAATATAAATCTGAGAACAGACAAGGCAGCATCCTTTTCTCCCTCCTCCTCCCTGTTCTCACTTCGCTCCCCCCTTCGTGCTTCCCCCATCCCCTCCCCGAAGACGCTCCTGCTGTTCATCCTTCCCCGCGCGCAGCCCCCCCTCCGTGCCCACATGCGCGAGGGGGCTGCGAAGCAGTTGGAGAGCAAACTCCTGGCAGCGCCGAGGCATCGGACGTGCCGAGAGCCTGAGACAGCTCCGGAGCAGGGAGGCAAAGGAGTGGGATGGGCGAGAAGCAGGGGAACCGCGCGCAGCTTTAGGGTATAAGGAGGCAGGGGAGAGCGGCTGCTTCACGGCACCGAGCACACGCAGTCGGTGGGTTGTGCCCCCACGCAGATCTGCCCCAAACCAGCATTTTTGAGGTGCTTTAAGCCCAAATTTTAAGGTGTTTAGAAGTCTGTAAGGAATTTTAATCAAGCAGGAGGATGCATTAATGTGGACGCCATGGGGTATTTTGAAAGTTTAAATGCCCCTGAAATACCACCTTCCCCTATCCCTCAAGGAGAGCCCTTAACCTCCCAGACTGACGTTTGATTTTCCTCAGATCTTTAATTTCTCCTAGATCTCATCCAGCTATTCAGGTGTCAAATCCCTGGGAGGAGGATCGCTTCTTGACAGGGTCCCACTCAGCCCAACGCTGTGATGGCAGAGGGCAGGGGCAGCTCCTGCACGCACCAGGAGCCAGCTCCAGCTGCCCTTTGCAGCTTCCCTCAGCAAGGGGAAGAGCACAAAGAGGATCAAACAGCCCCACACCTGGGCTCTTGGACCATACAGGGCTTCTCCGTGGCTGCAGAGCATCTGCATCCATCCCCTGCAGCCACGAGCGGGGCTTCCCCAGGAGGCTGGGAGAGAAGAGGATGAGGATGCCAGCAGCCTGACCCCACAGAGCTGCTCAGATGCAAAACTCCCACTGCAGGCCATGGGATGCTGAAAAGCTCAGTGCAGAGATACCTTCCATGCTCCGGCTGCTACCTGGGACTCGCACATGGCACAAAGAGCCTGCACAGATAACACACAGCCACAACAAAACCCCCCCCCCCGCACCCTGCTCCGCACCACAGGCTGAGCTGCAAAATCCTCATCCCTGGGTGCTCTTTGCAAAAGGGCAAAGGCACCAGCTATTTCCAGAGCTCCCTGCTGCAGGTTGAGCAGGAGCACTGTGAAGCCGGTCTCCGTGGTTCACGGCATTGGCTGCTGCCAGCAAAGAAAAGGAGGAACTGTTGGGGAGAGCAGAACAAACACAGTGTGAGGATGATTAATTAGAAAAGCTGCCCGAGATGTGGGCTTTCTAGATAAACTTTGGGCCGTCCCTCCACTCCTCATCAGTGCAAATGAAATGGGAGGACCTGGGGGACACCCTGGGCTCCCCTTTTGGGTTTATACCTGGATAACAGGGTAACGAGGCTGGCTCTCCTCAGCCCTGGTGTCCCCCAGCCCATGGCTGCAGCCTTTTTAGCATCCAGCAGCACCAGCTCAGATGAGGATGTGGGAGCTGAACCTGCTGTGCTTCTAAAGGAGGCATCACCAGAAAAAAAGAAAAAAAAAAAAACAACACTGTGGACAAACAAAGGAACCTACAGACACCTCTCCCCCCTGTCTGCTTCCCCCCAGCAGACCCCATGGCCACCCCTGCTCGGTAATGAGGCTACACCCTGCATTTGCTCCGAGAGCATCCTTCAGCTGCTGCTTGCCTTTACATCCTGGGAGCAATGAGGAGAATTGAATAGATGGAGAAAATACGACATAGATACACACCAACTACCTGCTCTCAGTTCAGGGGGAGAAAGATCCAGAGCACAAAGCAGGGAACGACAGAATTGCACAAGGACACGAGGAGTGACGTGGAGCAGACGTGCGCTGAGGGCTGAAGAGGAAGGCTGGGCACACGGGGCACGAAGCCAGAGCCCATTCCTGGCTCTGCCACCAGCTCCCTCCCTGACCTTGGACAAGCTCCAGGGGCACCAGATATTCAGGCAACTTCTGCTCCTCTTTGGGCCCAGACCTCCCCAGGCTGGGTCTGCTTTGGCGCATGGATCACAAAGCCCCACAGCTCCTCGTCCTTCTGGAAGGGCTTCTTCAAGGCTGCTCTCCTGCGACCCCATTTCCAGCTCATTTGTCAGAGGCACTTGGGTAGGAAGGAGATGCTGCTTCAGATCGGTGCTGGGGGAAAGTCCCTGTCCTCCGGAATGGCTTAGGGGAGCCCAGAAAAAGAAGCAAAAAGAAGAAAATCCACCCTTGAAACCAAACAAAAGCAGTTGGTGCTTGCGGATAGTCAGGGTGGATACAGGAGTCTCATTGTATCAAAGGAGGTCAAGCACTGGAAAATCCTTCTGAGCTGAGCTGCAGCAAGGCTTGAAAAGGACTTGGAGGGGACTCTGATTTCTCCCCAGTTCTCTGGGGTGCCTGGAGCCTAAAGCTGCCCCAGAACAGGCAACACCTCTGCTTTAAATGCTTGCACAGACACAAGGAGCTAAGAAAAAGCAGCAGAAGCACAGGGGCTGCGTGCTGCCCTCTGAGCCCCAGCACCCACTGGACCAGGCTGGCCTCTGCTCCCCTTCTTGCTGTCCCCAGCAGAGGTGCAGCTGTTGGCCAGCGCAGCTTTTTGGAGACCCTTTGGGTCAGGGCAACCAGGGCGAGCCGGCACCTAACCCTGCAACGTCAGCTCAGAGCTCCAGCCCTGACAGCAGCAACAAGGAGTGGAAAAATACAGAAAGGATCTCGGCAGAGCTCCCCGTTAAAGGGGCTCAGGCCACGCTTTGGACCCGATCTTCCACCTTTGGTCCTTTGTCTTGACAGCTGCAGTGTATCCACACACAGGGAGCAGATCCAAGCTGCAAACTTTGGGGAGGGGGAAGAAAAAAAAAAAAAAGAGAAAAAAAGGAGAGAGGGAACGAGCAAGCGAGAGAGAGAGAGAGAGAGAGAGAGTGTCTGACTACAGCCCTAAGGGCTGTCACAACAGATAAAACCTCAGCCAGGCTTCGCAGTTTGAGCTCCTGCACGCTAATGCACAGCAGAGCTAAAAATACCGACGTGTGGAAAAGCAGAGGCTGCTGCTGCTGCGCTTGGAGCTGTTCGCAGGCTCCAGCTTCCCGGCCAGCTGCGTGCCCAAGGAGGGGGGAACGCAACCCCAGGCAGGGGTAGGGGCACCCAGGGGTGTCCCCAGCACGGCCACGGGGCTGGATGTGCCTGTCCGAGCCGTCTGATGGAAAGGGTTGGGTTTGTGCTGATGTGGAGCAAAATATCTGGGCCAGGCGCTTCTGCTCTGCAGGCAGGGAGGAGGAGAGGAGCGGCCTTGGGGAGAAGGCTCGATGTGCTGAGCGAGGGAAGGAAAGGATGGAGCCTGGGGTGGGGATGACGCAGGGAGGCTTTGCGGGATGGCAGAGGGACAGGACAAAGCCAGGGCCCCGTCCCTTGGGCTGGGAAGCGAGCGGTCCCAAAATCAGCCTCGTGTGATGTGGCAACGAGCTCCCGGCTGTGTCGCAAGCCCAGCTCCTGATTTATCGGGGCCGGCTTCCCTCCCGCAGTCGTTACCCTATCTGAGGCCCGGGAACGGGAACGCACTTCACCATACACTTAAATTCAAGCACGCACTTCAAGTCTATTCTCCTCAATGGAACAGAAGGACATGCTTAAGGGCTAGCACGTGATGAGCTGCTTTCAGCAGAGGTCACTTCTCCGAGCCAGGGCCTCCAGGGGCCTCCTCATCCCAAATCTGGGGAGGACACCCGGGTGCTGTTGGGCTGCTACATCCCTGACCATGAATTCAGGCAAAACACACTGCTCCTGGGGCTGATCCCCCTCCAAAAGGCAGATGTCCTGCTCCCTGGGGCAGGTTTGGGCTGACCCCAGCATCCAAAAACCACGGCCCTACAGAGCAGGGGGCACAGCGGCAGCTGAGAGCTGATGAGCTCCCCTAAAAGCAGCCAGCTCGCAGGGGATCAGGATGCTTTTAGAAGCCATCTCCATGCTGAAGGCTTGGGTGGTCTCTCCCTCAGCTCAAGGATGGACAGATCACGTTTCTCACACCCTGTGCTCCAGCTCCATCCCACGAGCAGCTCAGGGGCACTTGGCCCCAAGACCCGGAGCCCAAACTCAGCTCAGAGGCACTGAAACAGAGCCTCCAAGCCTTCATCTGACCACAACCACCACAGGCTCACCTTCCCCACCAGCACGCCCGTTTCAGCCCTGCTTTGTGCCTCCCACACCGGCGTTGACCCCCCCGCTGAGTTCACAGCCCAGTTACCCCACATTTCACCCCATTTCTTTCCCACTCACAATAACATCCGCGACACCAAGTCCCCACGGGTCCGTTTCAAGCTGCACTATCAGCACATCCAGCTTTTTCATCACTGCCCCCTACAAGAGGCCAATTTATCTTTATCCCCAGAGGCTGTGCTCCCCTGCAGGCAGCGGCCGTGCCTTTCACAGCCCCCCCGTGCTGTGCCACGTCCCCATCCAGGCACACGGCCAGGGAAGCAGGGACAGCCCCAGCCCCACAGCACCAGTCCCCCAGGTCCCTCTGAGCCCGAATGGGAGATTTTCACCCTAGCAGAGCCAGCCAAATAGCAAGGCAGCTCCCGAATAACAGCCATTACTCAGATTAATTAATTGGTGCTTCCACAGTGCATTGAGGGATTAAAAGAGGGAGAAGGGCGAAGGACGGGGCAAAACAACTCCAGGAGAAGTGCTGCATAAGCTCAGAGCATAAGCAGCGTGCAAGAAGAGAGGAGGGAGCTTTGTAGCACCGACAGCATCAGCATTTGGGGTTACCCCAGGAGGAGCTGATAGCAGCTGGGCCAGCCTTGCATTGGGGTCCTCTCTCTTTGAGCCCGGCACAACCCATCCCTACTGAGCATTGGGCACTCAAACACCAAAAAAAAGTCAAAATTCAGGCTACTTTAAAAAAGAAAAAAATAAATAAGAATCAAATACTCACCAGCCAGCCCAGCCCCACACTTCCAGCATTTTAAGGACTCCTCCAGCCCTCTTTTTTTTACTGCACAGAAGCATATTGATATATCTACACTAGATACATAAACCTTACACATCACCATCCTGTTATAACTCACTGCTGGCAAATAGCACAGCAATATCACAGGATGGTGCAAAGCCTTTTGACTTCACAAAGCCCAGCTCCCAGAGTTACAAAGTTAAGGAAGAAAAAAAAAAATCCAGAGCCCACAACTCTTCTTTCATTAAAGAAAGAAATTCACAGCCCTTGTGGTTAGAGGCAAGAGGGTGAGAGTATGAGTCCTGAAAACATGGCTCCTGACCACACGAAGCAGAAAGCACATGGAAATCAAGATTTTTCACACAAGTCTTCCAGCACCCTTTTGATTTGGGTGCAGCAGCTGACATTACAATCACTTATTTGCTTATGCTTGAGGAGATGAAGAGGAGAGCTCCAACAGAACAGCATTCACAGCCCAGACTGCTCCTCCAAGGACAGGGATGCTCACATCAAAGCCTAAGCATGAGCTGATCCCACCTAACAAGCAGCCTTATAGCCCAACCACCCAAAAAAACCCTTAGTCAAGCAAGAACCCCAGTGTGCCCCCATCCCAAGCTCCCAAAAAGCAGCCCCAGCTCCTACCTCTCTGCTGCTGAAGACCTTGGGCAGCTCTCAGCACTTCTGCCAAACCACCCCACAGCTTCCTCACCGACTTTTTAACCAAGAACCAACCCTTTAGGGGCTGTGCTGCCCCAGCTGCGGTCACTCGGGAAGGTCTCACCTCGTTAACACTAATTAAAGGGGTGGCTCAGCCAGCGGGGAAAGGGGCAGGGGGTTCTCACCTGGAGTGCTCAGCACCAGGACCTGAATGCAGCTCCCCAGTTTTGGGGTCTGATGCCCTGGGTGACCCCATGAGGCTGTACTCCTTCCTTACTACATCCTTGCTCCCTCCTTACTCCCACCCCTACTAGGACTGCAAGATCCATGGGGTAAGGAGCACCTTACTCTAACAAACCCAAGCAGCAGCTCAGCTGGCTCCTAACCAATCTTGCCAGACCCATCACCGTGCCTTGTTGGGGTTGACCGTGTCCCAAAAAGAGAGGGGCTTTGGGCTTTCACACCTCACCGTGCCTCCATCGGGGTCACGAGCCAGAACACAGAGCTCACCCTACAGGCTTTGGGGCAGGTCAGCCAGCCCCACCTGCAGCCTCCGTGCCCCATCCCCAAAATTTTTGGGGGGAAAACCCAAAGCCATTCAGAGCCGCAGGCAGTCATTGGGGCAAAAAGCAAGGTGTTTGGGCAACGTGCAATGTCCCAGAGCCTGTCCTGGCACCAAACTCCTAGAGATGCTCCTGATCTGGCGGGCGCTGCCCCGCTCCTGCCACGAGGTCTCTCCGCCAGCTCCCGCCTCTTGAAATTCTGCACACTAATAAAATCCTCGCTCATTTACATCCGAGATGGGGAGTGAGTGGCAGCAGTTGCTATAGAAACCCTCTCCCGAGCCCTGGCTCCCGGCTGCAGCTCCGGGAGGACACGTTCGAAGCCAGGTCCCCCGGTCCCGGTGGCACGGGACATCCCTTGGTGCCCGGCCCCACAGGGGCTGCCCCCAAATTTGCTGCCCCTGGTCCTGATTAAAAAGGGAGAGGGGGTCCCCATTCTCCTCTAGTCTCCATCCCTGAAGCCCCCTGGCACCACCTGTCCCCAAAAAGCATTTAATCATGGGCTCCTGGAGGCGGGGGTCCACGTGCGAAGCCCCTCTCTGGTAAGGAGAAAGCAAAGCACGAAGAGTGACAAGGCAGAAAGGCTGGCTGAGCCTCCAGGCTTTGGGGGAAAGCTGGCAGACCCGAGCCAAGTTGCTCACCAAGAGAAGGGAAATGTGCTTACCGTGTAACGTGGCTGTTTTGTGTGGTTTTGTTGGTTTTTTGTTGTGTTTTTTTTTTTGGAAGTTGGGCTGATGATTATTCAGCACACGACCCGTGGCGGGGTTAATGCTCTGGATTGATAGCAGAGCTTACACAAGACCTTCCTTTGGCTCTGCCTGGGCTGAGCCCTGGTTTGTAGCAGCTCAGCTTCCAGCCTGAACCTGGGCCGGCCACCGGGGACTCCCCACTCCCTGACAGCATTGGCACGGAGACGGCACCTCTCCGAGGCGAAGCGCCTAGGAGTGAGCTTTTTGAGCCAAAAAGCGAGCAGAGGACACCCTATCCACCAGCCACCAGTGTGAGGGAGGGGAAAAAGCAGCTCCCCTTTCAGCAAAACAAAGAGGAGAGGCACACTGAGCCTCACCCCCAGCTGCACTGCCACCAGTGCTGTGCCCTGACCCGTGCTGGTGGCACCTGGATGCAGCCCCGCTCGTGGCAGCGCACAGGAGGGTCAGTGAGGTCCCCGGGGCCAGATCCTGCTCTCATTTACAGCCGGAGGAAACAGGAGGGAATCCGTTTTTGAGCTGGCACATCAGGTGGTGCGTCGAGGAGTGCCAAGTGCCCGTGTCCTGGACACGTGCCGGTGGGGATGGGGAGAATGCCTTTCCTCTCCTGGGGACGCGTTCCTTGGGTCTTCCTGGGGGCAGGATCCAGCCCACAGCACTCCTGGGCCAACTCCCCTCCTTTCCCTTGGCCAAGATATCAAGGCTGCATGAAGGTCACACTGCAGGGACACCTCCCTCGTCCTGCAGACGTGCTGTGCCACGGGGGCACCGTGAATCTGGGATGGGCTCATCCCTGTCCCCAGCACAAGCCCCCCCCCCGGCATGCCTCAGAAGCTATTTCTCCCTCCCTGCAGACCTCAGCCGCCTGCTCCATCGCACGGGGAAAAACTGACTCAGAGCTTCCCAAGATAAGGAGACCACATCTGCAGCCCAGCTCCCCAGGAATGCAATCAAAATAGCGACCGGCAGGCGAGGCGAGGGAAGGAGGGGGCAGCATTTTTCGCTGCTGACTCCGGCCCCCTGATGGACTGTTGCTATGGAAAGGCAGCGAGCAGACCCAGCTGGGGTCCTGCTGAAGGATTTTCCCTGCTTGGCCTGAGGCTAGGGCATGGGGAAGGAGGGGGGAGAGCTGCACAAGGGCTTGCATCTGGCTGCGAGCGGGCTCCCCCGTCACCAGGTGCAGAGCTCACCTCCCACTTGGCTGGAGCATCCGGAGAGGTTTTTGCATCCAGCACCAGGCTCAGGTGCTGCTCGGCACCGTTTGAAGCCTGGTGCAGGAGTGCAGCTAATAAAGCCAGCTCCTAATTAATGACAGAGGTGGCAGGGAAGGGACGGAGAGATGGTAACCTAAGCCTGGCCCGTCCTCCTCCGAGACTGTGAGCCTCCGGGGCACCCGTCCAGCTCCTCTCCCCTTCAGCCTGTTTCCAGTCCCTCGTTTTGGCATGAAGAAATAGGACAGTGATTTCTCTCCTGTGGGGAGAAACAATACAGAAGCTAAAGCAGACCCCTTGCAGGCTGCAGGAGCAGGCTGACATTCGGGGGAAGATTTGCACAACTTTCTCGTTGTTAAAAAAAAGAAAAACAACACTCGGTGACAGCATCGGGCCGGCACCCGCACAGCAGGAGACCCTCGGCTCCCTCAGCAGCCCCTTCCCATGTCAGCTGCCACCTGCGGGGACAGGATCCATCGGAAAACCCACAAGGACACACGTGGGGCTCCTCCGAAACCTCCCAGCGACAGCACTGGGAGGTGTTGTGCCTCCTGCCCAGCTCTCCCCGCACCATTTCTGTGGTCAAAGCCCCTTCCAGCCAGCAGCAGCCTGAGGATGAGCACCGAGCTGTGCTCCTACCCTCAAACCACGCCAACTGCTGAGCTGAGGTCGAGGCTCCGTGCCTGGCTGCAGGCACTCGCCCCTGCTGGGACCCTGCCTTCCCCGTGGCCGTGGCCACCTCCACGCTCTTGCTCCGTGCGCTGAGATGAGGAGGGGGCGGCCGGAGCTGGGGGCTGCCTCCTTCCACCAGCGCCTTGGCACCAGCCACCGCGGGATCTGCTGCCAGCAGCAGGCACCCAGAGGAGCCGTCACCCCTCCCGCTGCCTCGCTGGGAGCTGGCAGGAGGGGACGGACAGCTGCTTTTCCATAATCATTTCTCTGCCGCTGATGACAGGCTGGAGCTAATTTTCGGAAGACACCTTGGGAAGAAGAATGCGTTTGCAACAGCCGAAGCAACAGGGAAAGCGTCTCTTTCCAGAGACCAAGGATGCGCAGCAAAATAAAATGTCGCTTCTTGTTAACCCTTGCAGGCTTTGAAAAAACATCCCATGCCCAGGAGGGGAAAGGAGAGCTAGAGAAGGTGAAAGGAAGGGAGGGGGAACGCCACCTGCTTATTGATCTGCCTGCATGAAAAGGGTTTTTCCTCTGGTTCCCGAGCTGGAGACGGGAACCTATTGGATAAAACCCGCAGCTCTCCTGCTGCCCTGCTTTCAGCCTCTCCAGGCTGCTGGTTAATTAGATGAGCGGGAGCAGAAAGGCAGCTGGGCGGCCAGGAGGGGCCCGCTCCCTGCGCCCACGGACGCCGGCCACGGGGCCGTGCCACCCGGGCACCCACACGTCTCCTCCATGCAGACGGCCGAGGACCAGCCCAGGCAGCATCGTGCAGAGCCCTGGGCTCCCTCCCAGGACCCATTCGCCCAACAAAATGCAGCCATTAGCCTCTTTCCCCCGGATTTCAGCTGGTTTCTGGCTAGAGCAGCTCCTCTCGCACCACCCCCCGGGGTCAGCTCAGCCTGGCCCTGAGCGCGGGGCCACCGGGAGCCAAGGGGGTTGGAGAGCAGAGCAGAGCATTTTTCCTGCCTGCATCCTTTCTGGGGGGAAATTACAACAAAGTCGTGAAGGATTTGTGGTTATTTTCGCACTCCTTTTCCCAGATTAACACGTGGATCTGCTTTCTGTTCTGCACTCAGAGTGCCTTGTGTTGTCTCTGTCGCAACCTCGCCGTCCCGCATCCCCGGGCTTCCCAGCGCCCCACCGATGGGTATGGGATGTGAACAGGAGCACGCTTTAATTAGCGCACGCTTCTTAATTGGGCTGAGAGCTTCCCAGCAAGTCAACTAGTATTTTGTCTTCATTTTTCAGACCTGGGAGAGAGAAGGCTGCGGGAGGAGCAAGGGACGTGACCAAGGGGCAGCAAGAAGCTGGTGGATCATCAGAGAAACCCAAGGAGTCCCCCTGTCCCCATTGCCTCCCCTGACCCCAGCGGTGACACTGCCTGGTGACAGCTCACCAGAGCGCTCTGTTTGCAGGGAATAATGGAAAGATCCCAGGTTAGCCACTTGCATAAGCCAGCCTCTCTCCCTTGCTATCAGCGGAGCGACACAGATTTGAGGAAACTGGGTTAGCTCCACGTTTGTATCGGGATGCAACGCTCACAGGTTAAACAAAGTTCCCCTGGCTGACGCCAGATTCCCCACAGGATGTTCAAAAGAGAGAAGGGAGCTGGGCGCCCAGCTCCTGTTGGATTGAATTTCTTTCCACTTGCTTTAAACCTGCAGCCTCGGAGCTGCCCGCCCTCGCAGGGATCCGCTCCGCACGGAGCGATCGATGCCGGAGAGGGAGAGGTGCACGCGTGCTCGTGCCCACCTTGCACACCTCGCTCTGCACGAGGCAAGCGCAGGCACACGGACCCCAGCCAAAAGCTGAGCCCCAAAAATAACAACACCCCAAACATCCCCGGGCAGCTCCGTGCACGCGTGCGCAGCACCGAGGCACCGCGGGGAGGTTTTCTCCCGAGCGATCCTGCCCGACCCCAGCCCCGCAGGCGCATGAAAAGCCCCAGCTTGGGAGAGAGGGGGTAATTGTATGCCGGGGGAGCAGCTGATTCAAGCCCGTGCTGACCCCAGGCTGAAGAGTTCTCCTGATCGATCACGGAGATGCTCTTTCATTTTCCTCGGGCGTTTCGCTGACGGATGGAAAAATCAATGCCCCACCGAGGAGTCTGGAGGGGGTGGAGCAAGGGGAAGAGAGGGAGAGAAAAGGGAACGAGGGAGCAGAAGGGAGGTGAAGGGAGAGGGGAGCATGCCGGGGGAGGCTGTGGGTCCTCATGGGGTGGGTTGGTGGCACCTACAGCCACCCCCTGCCCCTGTGGTTTGGGGTCTCCTTGCTGCAGGAGGAGCAAGGCTGCCCCACACCCAGCACCACTCCTGCAGCCCCGATGGAAGCCCCAAATCCACACCTTGTGTTCCCCTTGCCGAGCCACTGCTGCTTTCCGTGGAAACGCCTCCCCATTTCAGACATCCCTGGTACCCACGGCCCAATCTAGGAGAAGAAGCCCACCAGGTCCTCGAGGATTTTCCCCCTTAGCTCGTTTCTCATGAATATTGCTGTGCTGAGCTCCCCCAGCTCGGGCTCCCTGCATATACACAGCCCAAACAGCACCTCGGGGTCCCATCCTGCCCACGCGGGGTGCCCAGGCGGGGGCACCTCTGTCCTGGTGGGCTCTGCCTCTCCAGCATCTTGCCAGTCCTGCTGAGCCGAGATGCTGGCAAGCAGGACTTCATCCCTTTGGGGGCTAAATCTTTGCTACAGAGCGAGCTAAGCCCCACGTGAGTCATTCGGCTCCTGGGCTCTGCCTGCTGTGGTTTTCAGAGGGACGGCCGAGCCTCTCTGGTAAGCTCTGTGCCTGCTGACAGCAGTCGCTGGAAAAGACACCTCCAAATCTCCCCTCGGGTCGGGGAAAAGCCAGGCCCACGCTGCTGGACACAGATGAAGCAGCGGCTTGACTCGAGCTGTTGGGGCTTTCCAGTGTTTTCTTCCCCATGTCCTATTAATAATTAACTGAGCTGCAACGAGGCTGGCTCTTAAGAAGCTGCACCGCCACGGGCTGGATTTCAGCCCCTCTTCCAGCAGCAAAGGTTTATCTGTAACCACTGGAAACCGGGAAGGCTGCGGTCTTGGCCGGGGATGCCAGCCCCACGGGAAGCCGTCTGTGTCCCCCCGGACTGAGCCAAACCTCCCCATCGTGCTGCTGGAGCCATCAGCTCCTTCCCCACATCCCATCCTCAGCTGGAGACAGCTCCTGGTGCCACTTAAAAACCAGCACCCTCTTCTCCTCCTGGCTGAGCAGGCTGTGAGCTCACTGGGCAGGAGGACGGGCGAATGCTCACCCTTGAGACGGGCTTTGGAGGTTAAAGGGCAGAGCACAGCGCTCGGGGTGACCTCTGCCCACGGACACGCAGCCCCTGGTGTCTGCCAAGCGGTGGGCACGTGCCCAGGGAGCCAAACCAGAGCAGCTCCGTGTGGGTTGCTCCTTGGGGTGTTTTGCAAGATCTCCATCCATTTGCCAAGAGCACTGCCCTTTGTAAACGGGAGGGGAGCACCCTCCCGACCACCACAGCTCCCCGCTGCCCGGCTGTGCCCTGAGCCCCCTGAGAAGGGCGAGCAGGGCTCGAGCCACCCCGAAACACACGGTCTGGATGGAGCGATCACCACTCCAACGCCTCGCTGGGGAGAAAGGCAAGCAGAAACCGAGGCACGATGGAAACCAAAGCCAGGTTGGAGCCCCGGGGCTGCCGGCAGAGCCGTGCTTGCTGCGGCCGGCCCCACGCGGCGCGGCGGCACCAGCCCGGCCGGTTCCAGCGGTGGCGGCGCCCCGGGAGGCAGCGCGGGCCCTGGCGAGGAGCAGCTTCCCCGTGTGCTGCGTTGCCTAACCGCCCACTCCCCGCCCTGAAATACCAGGGAAATTATTCATCCGGGAGCCAGCGACCTGAGCAGTGGCAGTGGCGTTTGGCCACGGGTGCCCCACGGGGTCCGCGAGCACCCCGTTGCCCCAGAGTGCGCGGCACCGCCAGCGCATCCCATGGACACGCTGCAGGAGCCCCAAACACCAGCCCCAAGTGTGGGCACTGATGCTGGCAAACCCCTTTGAACCTCCTTTTCAACACAAAGCTCTCCAGTTCTCCTCCTCCCCGTGCTGCAGAGCGGGCTCGTCCCACACTCTTTGCGCCCTCGAGCCTCTCCTCTGGTGCTGGCTGGATCCTGCAAACAGCTCCCGAGGAGCAAACCCACCCAGGCTCGAACCCATAACAGCCTTTTACCTCCAGCAACAGCATCCCAGCCCCCCTCACCCTCCTCTCTATGGCAAAACCTCTCCAATTAGGGTTTGGGAAGGAGGCAGCCGTGGAGACACCGGGGACATGCTGCCCGACGGGAGCCCAGTGCCGTCCCCGTGCCCAACAGCCTCCAGGGCTGATAAAACACCTCCAAAGGCAGTGAGCAGGCAGGGCTCCGGCTCGCTGGCATCCCGGCAGGTTTACGAGGGGATTTTAGCAGCACCAGGACCAGTCCCCGGATTAGAGCTCAGGCTTCAAAAGGAGCTGATGAGCGCGGGAGCCGAGGGCTGGAGTCACCACGGCTTAAAAGGGAAGGCTGCACATTATAAATAGCTGCCTCCCTGGCAGCACATCTGTTTCAGGCAGCGGCTCTGGAAGGCTGCGCGTGTTCTGTTTTGGCTATTTTGGGGGGAAGAGATTTGAAACTCACTCATTATTATTGTTTGCCCGAGAGATGTGAGTGATGCGCGTTTCTTCTGTGCCTTTTGGAAAAAAAAAAAAAAGAAAAGGAAACAAAACGGGATGTGTTTCAAAGCGTGCTGCTGCTGCAGTCGGGTCCCCAGGAGCTGCAGCTCGTGCTGGGCTGTGGTACCCACACCCTGTGCCACCGGCTCAAGAGGTGATGGCACTGGATATGGCAGCACCATGCCAGCCCTGGGGATGGCCACAGGAGGGGACAACAGAGCCCTCCCCGCTCAGCCGTGAGCCACGGGACTGAAACCAGGCACTGACGTGGCTCTGAGCCCTCTGGGTGCTGCGGGAGATGCCAAAGCCCTGGGAGGGCAAGCTTGGCACGGGGGGGATGGGGTGGGGTGGGTTATGGGGAGGGGATGGGGTGGGGATGGGATTGGAGATGAGAATGGAATGGGATGGGGATGGGGAATGGGAATGGGATGGGATTGGAGATGGGAATGGAATGGGATGGGGATGGGGGATGGGGACTGGGATGGGATGGGATGGGGATGGAATGGGATGGGAGTGGGGTGGGGACGGGGATTGGGAATGGGGACTGGGAATGGGGATGGGGACTGGGAATGGGAACAGGGATTGGGATGGGGTATGGATTGGATGAGATGGGGATGGGATATGGGGATGGGACAGACATTGCAGTCCCAAGGATGCTCCACCACCACCACCAGCACTCTTGGAGACACCTCTCCATCCCTCGAGGTGCCGATGGCCCGCAGGGCACCACCTGCCCGGGCAGGGCAGAGCTGGATCTGCCCGGGGCGAGCAGAGGAAGGCGGCTGGGGTCTGGTGGCAGCAGATCAGCCCCGCGGCGCCTGTCCCGGCCCGAGCACGGCCGTGCAGCCCAGCGCCGGCTCATTAATCACTCAGCACCGCCGCGGGATCGAGGGCCTCACCGCCCGCCGCCAATCCCCGCGCCGTTACCACAGAAACAACCCTTACCCTTCACAGGCTTCAAAGGGTTTTGTGCGTGTGCCTGTGTGTGTTTCTGCATTTCTTCCCCCCCCCCCTTTCCCTCCCTTCCCTCCCTTCCCTTTCCCCGGTTGTTGTTTTGTGTGTGTGTGTGTGTGTGCGAGCGAGAAAAGAGTTTTTTCTCCTTCCCGGGAAGCGCTTGGCACCGGGGCTCAGATCATGTGAAAAGCGAGCGAGGGAGAGACAGGCAGACGGAGCAAAGGCGAACAAGCAGAGTCGTGATAGTTGCAAGGCTGTCGGGGGCTTCGGGAAGGAAAAAGGGAAGGGTTTTGTGTGTTGTTTTTTTTATTTATTTTTTTTTTTTTTGGGGGGGGGGGTTGGGGGGAGAGTGGCGGCTGCGGTGGTAACGACTCAAAAATAAATATTTATACGGGGAGAGTTTTAAAACCCTATTTTGCATCGTTCTGATAAATTATTCATCCGCTGGTTTCTCCCTGCCTGCCTCTCCTGTTGGGGAGCCGGGAAGGGGGCTGGTGGGGAGGGTTGGGGGGTGGATGAAGGGGGTCACGGATGAACAGGACCCAGAAACGGGGCCACCCCATGCCCACGGGCATCCTGGGGACAGGGGCTGGGGGTCTGGGGAGCGGAGAAGGACCCAGACCCAGCTCGAGGCTGACGATACCAGATGGTGCGGGGTCAGGAGAGGTGGGAGCTCCACAGCTCCCGACCCCCCTGCCCACAACCCTTTACCCCCACACATGTGCCAAAGCAGGGGAGGGGATGGGGGAGCCCTGCACCACCTGGGGCACGGCTTCCAGGACCCATCCTCTCCATTTCTCTTCCACCTACGTGCTCCCACCCAGCGCAGCCCCCTGCAAAGCTCGCTGTGGGCTCCCCGTCAGGACCTTCGGCAGCGTCTTCGAGGCTGCCCCAGCCTCGATCCTGACCCCTCTGGGCACAGCAAAACGTTTGTTTTGGTCGCTATCGCGTGTCCCAGTGGGCTCTGATTGCAGCTGCCGTCATTCCCACTGGCGTACGAGGGCTGAAAAGAGCCACCGTGCACAAAGGAAAGGTTTTTTTGGAGGAGCGGCTTCGCCGGGGCTATTTCCAGGCTTGCTGCAGTCGCGCCTGCCAGAACTGCTGCAACAGAGACAAAAAGCACGGAGAGGGAAAGCAAAGAGCCCGGCTGAGCAAGACACAAAAAGCTCCTTGCCTTGCCGAAGGCTTCCAGCACACAGAAGGGGAGCTAAAGGGGGACAGCGAGGATGAAAAATGATCGTTTGGCTCACCCTGCTCCCCTCGGCTCCCCACAGCCATCCCCGACAGCTGCCCCCATGACCTGCCCCTCGGGGCATGCAGGCAGCCCCCTCGGTGCCTCAGCCACGAGATGTCTGAGCACCAGACCTAAATCTCCCTCAGCGCCGCAGTTGGAGCCCGTAACTTCTTGTCCTACCCACGGGAGGACACGGGGAATCGTTTATTCCCACCCTGTTTGCGGCAGCCGCTGACACGTTTTTGAAGGCTGTTATCACATTTCACCTTCAGTCTCAGACCTTTTCATGAAAGATGGAGCAGGAACACGGGGCTGTGACGGGGAAGGAAGGACAGAATAACAACGAGGGTTCCTGGATCACACGTGGGAACCAGGAAACCCAGTGAAAAGGCAGGGAGCCAAGGCAAGGGGCAGCGCACAGCACTGAAAAGCAGCCTCGGTGCCCGCAGCCAAGTCCAGGGCACGGGGAGAGACGCCGGAGACAGATCAGCGGAGAGGAAAAGCGGTGAAACGAGGGTCGTGGTGACATGGTTGAGAGCTCCGAGACAAAATGGGCCCTGGGTTCCCATGCAAGGCGATCTGGCTGTGCCAGGAAGGGCTGCCGTGCCTGATCCGAGGAGCTCGCTGGCCTTGCTGTCACCGTTCCTTGCGCCTGGCAGCGTGCCGCCGCGCTCCCGGGTGCTGCCCAGCCAGGCTGGAGCGGTGCAAGAGAGGAGCATGGAGAGGGGAAGGGCAGGAACCCAGCGCTGCGATATGCTCATCACGCCTTTACACGTGTCAAACGTACTTACGAGAGGGAGATAATCTAATTTGATAAGGGAGAGGGTAGAGGAGCAACACTGTGGGCACGGATGTCAGGAGCAGGAAACAAAGGAGAGGCTGCGGCAGGCATCTGCTCCAGACCCCCAGGACTTGAGGAGAGAAAGAAAGAACAAAAAGATTCCTGCACCAACTATCAAAGAGCTCGCAAACACAGGATACTTGTACTCAGGGGGCACTTTAACCACCCAGACATCTGTTGGGCGACAAACACATCAAACCCCAGCCGGAACGGTCTCTTAGTTGTGCGGAGGACAATTTACAGATGAAGGAAGTAGAAAGGCTCCACGAATCTACTCGCCAGTAAAAAAAAAAAGAAGCTGTTAAAAAGGCAAGCGTAATGGGGGAAGTTTGGAGCCTGTGATCACAAGCGACACGAATTCGCCCGAGCGAGGACCCAGAGGCACGAGATATTTATTGGCAGCAAAGAGGGGATGTGGTTGCTTAGGGCAGCCCTGTGCCTTGCCCCGTTGGACACCACGGCTGATAACAGGGGAGAGAAAAAGCTTCCCAAACACCACGGAAAGAAGAGAAGCAGAAGAAGCAGCCCTTTGCATCGGAGACAGCCCTAAACTCTTGCCCAGAACGAAGGGAGGTGAAGGGAGGACCGGGCTGCCTGCAAGAGCTCCGGACTCGTGGTCATCGAGGCTTTCCGTGCCTGTTGCACGAACAGAACCAGCCCTTGCACATCACCAGAGGAGCTGAGCACGTCCAAACACCCAGCCCCTTCTCGAACATCTCCCCTTGATCCCTCTGACAGCGTGCCAAAAGCAGAGATGAGGGCTGTGCTCTGCAGAGCCCCAGCACAGGGCTGGGCACGGCCAGGCTGTTGTTCTGCTCTGGCTGCTGCCTGACCCCCCCTGAGATGCGGGGGCACGTCCGTGCGGGCTGCTGGAAAGGGCTTTCACAACACCCGGGCGCTGCAGAGACACAAAACACTCTTGCACAACTGGAGATGCAAAAGTAAACATCCCTGACAAGCCTGCGCCGCAGCCCAGGGGGTTTCCCAGGGCAAAAAAAAGCCCGGTTTTGGCTCAGGAAAGGAAAGGAAGGAGCCCCTCGGAGGTGGTTTTGGGGAGGATTTTTGGGAAAGGTGCTCCAGGCAGAGCCTCGGGGGGCACAAGTAGAAGGAGGCTGCCTGCAGCCCCCCCGTGGTGCTCCCTCCCCGCAGCCCCACGCCGTGCGGGGCGCCCAGCCAGGATCAGCAGCTCTGTAAAACAGGGCTCTGGCTCCACGTGACGGGGTTCAGAACTCAAACAAACATGAAAATCCGGCCCTTGGACGTTTAAAGGACCTAAGTTTTGTCAAAAAGGGTGGGAGGCAGCACGAACCTTCATCTCTCTTCCAGAATGATCAGGGCGAGGAAGGGGGCTCCTCGTCCCCTGCTTCCCACCCCAGGAGCCAGGACCTTGGTTTGGTGGAGGACTGCTTAGTGTCAGGGCAGAGGTTGGACCAGGTGATCCTGGAGGTCTCTTCCAACCTGGATGTGATTCTGTGACTTCTTCAGCCTCCTTGGTTACCTCCAAGCAGGTGCAAAGCCCGGAGATCTGCAGCTTCAACCACCAGGACTTTAAAAAGCAATATAATCACCTGGGGATGGGAAAAGCTACCCTGCTTTTGGCCACCAAAGGTGGTTCCCACATCTTGGTGCTGGCTGGTGCACACCCTTTCTCATCTTACTTCTACAGACGTAGAGCTAGATATACAAGTGTCCAAGTTTAACGGGTGCTGGCTTTGAAGTGCTCTGGAAAAATACAGCCACTAAAAAAAAAAAAAGGAAGGAAAAGAAAGCAGCAGCAGCCATACACCACCCTTTGCTGCGAACACCTCTGGACACCTCGCCCTTTATTTACCAAAGAGGAGACACCCCTGCTTTTCAGGACCGAAGCCCCAACTTCGGTTACAACTCGTGTCTATTTATCGGGAGAAAAACGGCGTCTTTCCCCTATCACAAGATTATTGCCAGTGCCTGGATTTTTCCCTAACCTCCAGCTAAAATCCTCTGAGCCGACGCTCTGAAAATGGACCGGCATACGAAATCTAAGCTCCAACTCTCCGAGTTGGAGGCCTCGCCCCCCCCCCTTTTCTCCCAATAAACAATTTTGCATATATTTAAACCTCCCTCCTCTGCTTTCCCAACTCCTCCTGCCTTGCCGTCCCCCCCACCCCCCTCCCCAACCAAGAAATTACGAAAATCCGTCATTTCTCTCTTTTCCCTTGCACCTCCATCTATCAGCGTTTCAAAGGCAGTCTCCTCGAATGCCGAGCGGAGCAGGAGATGGGCAGCGGTAATGGGAATGTGCTCCTGACTGTGCAAACCCACACAGAGAGTGAGGACAGGAGAGACTGCATTTGCATACATATTAAACGAGAGCAGTAAAAAATGCAGACGTGCAAACCATTTGGACATGGCTCGCCTCGGCGATGTGCCCTGCAAGGGAATCAATCTTCTGCATTCTTAAAGGGAAAAACCTGTTACGGAGCAAAAAAGCAAAGCCAGAAAGGCGGCCGCTCGCCAACACGGGCGAGGTTTGAAGGCGATCTGACCTTCTGCCTTCGCTGGCAAAGGCTGCCACGTAGGAGGGTGAGGCCCTGGAGCGAGTTTCCACCTCCAGCTGCCGTCCCTGGGGGGCAAGCTCCTGGGATCCCCATCCCGAGCCAACCCCGTGGCTCCTTGCTTGAGCTGGAGCCCAACGCTCCAGGCACGGAGACCCTGAAATAGCCTAAGCAGGGCTCCACGGAGGAAATGGGTGACACCTGGGTGTGCTGAAGAAGCCCAAGCTCCGCATCCCAGCTTGGCACCTGAAACCCAGAGAAGTGGGCAGGAAGAGTCACATCCTGCGTTGGCCCTGGGTGCAATCCCAGTTGCAGCCAGCTCCAAAAATCGAGGCTCTGAGCCTGGAGAGCGTGGCTCCCAGCAATGGCTTTGGTCCAAAGCTTTCGGGAGTCTCTGCTGGCCCCGTGGAGCTTTGCATCTGCCCTGCCACAGCACTGTGCACGCAGGTTTGTCTTTTCAAGGGCATCTCCCATGCCCCAGGACCCAACCCAAACTCACCTCCATCCATCCCACTGTCCTTCTCGGGACGTTCCCAAGATGGGATGTCACCCCCAAGACAAGCTCAGTGAGGTTACGGAGCAGATCACCCCCAGGTGCCTGCAAGGGTGCGGAGCTAACGAGGTAAATCACACAGGCAGACCGACTGATTTCAAAGTCTGCAGGTTCAGATGCATAAAAAGTGCAAAATCAGTAACTTTGTGTTGCCACTCAAGGAGCCACAAAGATAAAAGCGATATTCTGGGAGTGAAGGTGCCGTGAATATTTCTCATCTGCACTTATAAGGGATATTTGGGACCAACGGCTCAATTCCGCGTTAGCCTTGTTCAAATGAGATAATTTACATTCCCTGCCGGCTGCAAACAGGCTGTCAACATATTTACTTGTGTCAGCTTTCACTTCCCCAACCACGGCACTGAAAAAACGCACGTGGGGAGCGGAGGTGAGCTCCGGGACCCGCAGGAACGGCGAGGACGGGGCCCGGTGCGGGCACCCCGGTGGGCTCCGAGCCAGCCAAGCACAAAGGTCCCTTGGGGAGGGACACGGGGAGGCACCAGCAGCTGCCGTCCTGTGTCACATCCCCCTGGCTCTGTCCTCCCTGTGTGACACCGGGAGCTTGCCAGGCTCAGCTGTCCATCCCCGAAGGTCCCAGGGCTGCGGACGGACGGCGGGACGCAGCTCCGTGTCCCCGTTACTGCGGGCACCACCTCCTGCTGCCCAAACCTCACCCCAGCAGGGCTCGGCCCCTCTGTTCCTATGGGAAACGCTGGCTTGGAGCCTCCCTCCTCCTCCTCCTCCCTTAGCAGCTACCCCCTGCTAGGGCCAGATTTAATCTCACCGCCTGCCGGGAGGCGGCTGACTCAGCCCCGCCTGCCCTTGCACCTACAGACCCTAAAGGGGAATGGGGATTTTTGGCTAACCTTCCCCACCAGCCCCGCTCCGTCCAGGTTCCCCCAAGCCGTGGTCATCAAGGCTGCGTTTAATTGCCCCTCTGCCCACCTCCCAACAAGCCCCCGGCCGGAGAAGCGAACGAAGCGAACGTGGATTCTCCGGTGGCTCGTAAGGGTTGGGTTCGCATGCAGTTGCCGAGCGCTCGAGTCTCTCCTCTTTAGCCACCCACCCATTTTCACAAGACTTGCGGGAGCCGTGCAAGAGCTCTACCCTTCAGCCAAACGTAATTGAAACTCGTCGCTGGGTAGAAAACAGGGGGAGGCGGGAACAAATGGAGAGAGAAAGAGAGAGAGAAAGAAAGAGGCACGTACACGCACATGCACAGACTGGATCGTGGAGGCCCTATTCCCTTAAAAAAAATAGGGAAAGAACAAAAAAAGAAAAATAAAAAGAAAAATTAAACCCAAAGTAAGACTACGGTGGCAATGGGCACCAGCTGAGCTGTTTGCTCGCGCCGCACGATCCCAACCCTCTGGGTCAGCTGCTGGGGATTTGCCGGCACAAATGCTCTGGGCAGAGTCGGTGCCGCCGTTCGTGCAGCACCCCGCACAAGAGCGGCCCCGTTCCCAACAGCAAGCAGCGATACGTAGCTATTTTACGCTGCTAATTATAGTCTGATTACATTTTTTTGCAGTCACGGTGCCCCCCGTGAAAGGACGGCGATCCTGCCCCCATGAAAGGGCAGGATCTCAAAGGGGAACTTGGGGATTTCCACCCAGAAATTGTCCCCGTGTCTCACCAGAGACATAAGGCAGAAGAAAGTGGAGTTCAAGAAAGCAACAGGAAAACAACTTATTGACTATTGTCATTTGGAAAGTGTAAATATATTACTGATTGTGTTGATATTAGGCTCATATCAAATTAGCTAAATTTGATAATTGCCCGTACCGAGAACTTAAAGAAAAAAAAAAAAAAGACACAACACAACCATCAAGTCTATTGCCACTGGCATCTGAAATGCCTCTTTTGGTTGAATAAATTTCATTTTTTAGCTTATCTGGAGTTAATAAGAAAGTTATGGTGTAGCCACTATCCCAAACCAAGCCCCTTTTAATTCCATTACTGACTGATCTCCCCTTGCGCCCTTTTTGACTGGTCTTATTTTGGCATCAGCCTGACAGCCTGGAGCAACCAAGGGCCAGGGACTTTATTTATCACTTTGGGGTAGATTAAACGACAGTAGGGGAAAAAAAAAAAAAAAAGAAGAAAAGGAAATTCTTTTGCGTCCCCCTTGAGGCAGCCTCACACGTCCAGGAGCCGGGAGCGAGGCTGCCGGCAGGAGGGCCAGGAGCACACACGAGGCGTCCCAGCACAAGTCAGCGATGTCAAACTCACCCCACGAGTGCCCCCGAACGACATTTTTAGAGAGGCTGTGTTATCTGAGCCTACGAAATTAGCGCCCTGCAGCAGCCTCGCTCCGCAAGATGGTTCCTGCCAGCGCCGATGGCTGCGCCGCGCGAGGACCCAAGGTAAAGCACGGCCCTCGAGCCACAGCAAACCAAAAAAAATAAAATAAATCTCCAGAGTGAAAAATTATGCCTGCCGCTTGCCTAAATTAGGCAACCCACGCGCACAATTCTTCAGGAATATCCAAGAGTCGTTTGTCTGAGAATTTAGCCGTAAAAGCATCGCCCTTCTGCCGAAGAGTTAACAGCCCTGGGAGTAAATCAGCGGGCTCGCTCTTGCTGGGGGACTTCTCCCAGTGACACCACATTCCCACTTGGAGACAAGTTTCTTTGTTTGCTTTTCCCCAGTTATATAAGGGATATAAATTTTTGGTGCAGAGAGAAGTCCAGGCAGTCTGCATCTCCCCTCCGAGGCGTCTCGCTACGTTTCAGCTTGAGTTCTGCTGCCGTGGCTGCAATTTTCCAGCTCCTGTGTCTGCACTAACCCCTCTCCCGTGCCCCAGGAAACAGGAACCCACACAAAACACATTGTTCAACCCTTCTGGGGGCATCCAAAGCCTTTTGCCACCCCCTCGTCCCCCTCGTCCCCAACTTTGGCATCGTAAAGGTGAGCAAGGAGGAGCCACAAAACCTCGGGCCAGCACCAGGACGAGCCTGGAGACGCTCCCTTGCTCAGGAGCATTTTGGGGAGCCCAGGGGAACACTGCTTGGCAGCTTGACCCTTTTCCAGCTCTCCTCCAGCCCCTGGTTTTGCTCTCCCGGCAGGTCCCAGCTCCCCAGCCCCATGGCTCAGTGCTGGGGGGGAAGAGCAGGGGAGGGGAGGCCGTGCCGGGAAGGTCTCAGAGCGCTCAGGCGAGGGCTGGGTGCTCGCGGCCGGCCGGCGCCGCATTGCACGCATACCAGCAAACCTCAGCAGCCCCGGAAGGGGAACACAGCAGCAGCAGCAGCAGCAGGCGGCTGCTCCCAGGCTGGGCAGCGAGGAAGCCTTAACCCCTTCCCCGCTACCAGCAAGAGGCTCCTGGAGAGCTGGGAGGCAGCGGGAGAGAGGAATCCACCCAAAGGCCAAGCATCGCCGCGCCGCATCCCTCCCTCCCTAAAAAAATAAATCCATGCACTACCCTAAAACGTCCCTGGGAATGTGGCTCTGCTCTTCTCCTTCCCATGGCCCCGAAGGGGGAGGCAGGGGACAATCTGGCCAAAAGCCATACGTGCTCCCAGCACAGCCCCAGACACCACGGAGCCCTCCCCAGTGCCCGAGCACCCCTCTGCTTGGAGCCAACAACTGGGAAACTCACACCCTGCACGCTGGTCCCCATGGGGGACCCAAGGGATGGCCACAGCCTGGTGAGGTTTATGCTGCACCCGGGGAGCAGGCACTTTGGGCACCTCCATCCCCAGCACCTAAAATCATGGCTAGCAAGGAGGGTTCCTCATCAATGCTGGTGGAGGAGGAATCCCTCGAGATTTTGGTTAGTCGGGGTGAATCCTCCTGGGACTTAAAGGCAGAGCTGTGCTTGCACTAGGCAAGAGCCTGCCCCCATCCTTAGGTGCCCAGGGAAATCCCACCCATCCTGGGTTTCTCTGGACCTCCACCTCCAAATGCACTTGGCTCTGCTCTCCTGCACAAGGCGCAGCCACTGCCTGCGTCCCCAAGAGCCAGGGCAGGAGGAGGTGGCACATCACCGGGGGCAGGCACCAGCACACCTTTCCCTGAAAAACCCGCAGCCGGGTGGTGCCCCAGCTCATGCGAATGAACCCAAAATGCCCCGAGCAGGGCTGGGCCACCCCATTTGGAAACCAGCTCAGTCTGAGCTGTTTCCAGCCACACTTTCATGAGCAAAAAAAATAAATAAATAAATCACACTTATGGATCCAACAAGACAGCAAAGACTTTTCCCATTTTTTTTTCTCCTTTTTGATTAAGTGGAGAAAAAAAAAGAAAAAAAAAAAAATGGACAAAGCCCTTCCTAGCACGTGTAAAACCACTGAACCCCAGGGCTGAGCCCCTGGCTCCAGCAGGCAGAAGGAGCAGCAGCAGCTCTGGGGGCAGCGGGTCCAAGCCAGCCCCACGGCTGCCCTCGGTCCGGCGCCGATATTCAGCCCTGCTCGGTTCTCGCCAGCGCCAGGAGGATCAGATCAGGCCCAACAGGATTAACCACATAACAGCGCCAGCAGAAAGCAGATTTGCCATTTAACAAGAAAGACACGCACACGCCCCAAAGCCCGTGTTAAAGGAACTGCCTCCGTGCGAAAGTGGCCTCCAAATTTAGGTTTTCTAAAATTAAGATTTCGTATTTTTATACGGATAGAATTAGACCCTCCATAACAAATTAATAATCAAAGGCCCACAGAAATGTTTCCATGAACTCTTTTTTTTTTTTTTTTTTTTTTTAATTCCGAAGGAAACCATTTGTTTAAAAGAAGCAAGTGTTCCCCTGCAGAGTCGGCACTCCAGTAATTGCAGCATGATGATAGAAAATGGGGCTGGATAGTAAAAATAACTTAAAACTATTCTAAACAACCATGAAGCTGAGTAATCTGTTTCAAAGTCCAAGTGGAGATATCCCAGTGACAGGGCGCGCAGAAAATGCTAAGGTGCATAGTTAGAAGGGGAGGGGAGAAACAAAAACAAACAGTAAAAATAGTACAAATTCTTTCGGATACTATTTGGGACAAAAGATGAAAGCTGGGATTTTCATCTGCTTCCCAACATCCCCGCTGCCCTGCAGCTCGGGGGCTTCGCGAGGGGTTCTTCACATCAGAACCCCCAAACGCAGCGGTCCCATGGGTGCAAAATGAATACTGAACACCAGAGCACGGCCTTCCTCTGAAAATATCAAAGAAAAATCAAAGATAAATCAAGGCACCTTCTCCCCAGCTGGTATCAGCCAGCACAACCCCACAAAGAACAGGGGAAGGACAGGCCAAGCCCCGATCTCTCGGGCTGTTGTGCTCCGTCCTGCCTCATCCGCGCTGCTGTCACGTTACGAAATGTGTAAGTGGCTGTGTCGGCGGTGGCAAGGTGCCACCAGCATAAATACATTCGTATCTGCACAAAGGATCTGTCCCCAAGTCAGGATCTTCATTAAAAATGAGTGGGTAAGCATTTCCCTTCATTCTTTTGGTTCCTTTCCACCAAAACAAAACGCGGCGCTGCGGCAAGGTTGCGAGGACACCCAGCAATAGAGCGGACTCAGGGCTCGGCGCTTGGACCAAGCCAGCTGGGTTCACGCTGTGCTCCCAGCTCTCCCAGGCTGGTCGAGGTGGGGATTTAAAGTTGTGGCAGGGAGAATGATCAGCAGGAGTTATATTGATGGGTACGCCTCAAGCACAGCCCGGGGTGGCTGCAGCACGGCCATGGGGAGAGCACGGCACAGGAACGGGCGTCCCACGCGGGTGCCCAGAGGTCATGGGAAGCAAGTGCCAAAGCCACAAGGAATAAAACCACCCTGGCTATCGAAGCATGGGGATGCAGGGTTGGCACCTTGCTCAGGAGGCTTCTCAGAGGCCATTGCTGGAGGTGGGAGATCTCTGAGGGAAGGTCTCGGCACGCTGCTCATGTGCTCTCCCTCGCCACCTCCCTGCCAAGCAGCCCCGGCTAGTCCTTGACACCCCACCAAGCCTAATTCAAAGCTACTTGAGGTAGATCTGGAACGTGTTGCCCACGCCAAGTTGACAGCAAGGCACTTGAAAGGCAACTGGAACTTGCTTCAAACAAGCACGCGATGAACAGCGGCGTTTCGGGGAGCTGCTTCCAAATCAGCTCAGCACCACGGGGTCCCCAAGACTCGTGGAAATCCGCTGTGGCCAGGCTCCAGGGACAATTGCCCCGAAATTTCACAAGCAGGTGACAAAAGTGGGAACCCCCAAAGGAAGTGCCAAAGTGACAGCAATGCCTGTGGGAACAAGGGGCAGGGACAGCCCTCTCCGTGTGCGTGCTCGACAAAGGCACGTTGGAAACCTCAGGGCCGTTCTTTCCGCAGACACCCCTCTCTCTCCAAAAATCCCTGCAGCCTTCCCTCCCCTCTTCTTCAATATCTGACCACCTTAAATTCTGCCCCGTGCTGCTGCAGCAAGGGACAGGCTCTTGCTTTCTGATCACTGAGGAGGAACCAACGTCCAAAAAATGAGCGTGGATCCGAGGCAGACGGAGCTTGCAGGGAGAGGCCGTCGCTTTTATCAGGCCAACCAACAGAGCCGGAAAAACAACAGGCTGAATTTGGGGCACAACTGGCTTTCTTCAAGGTCTTTCTACGTTGGATGCAGGACAAGCCTCTAGTTCAGACAGGGTGTTCCAGTTTGTTTTTTTTTTTTTTCCTAGGCTGCACCCTAAGTTAAAAACACCACTGGCTGAAGAGCTGGAAAAAAAAAATAAAAAAAAAAAAAAAAAAAAAGAGGAGTTCAAACAGGCAGGGAGCTGAGAGGGGGATTTCCAGAGAGGTGGGGAAGAAACCATCAAAGCAAGATTTCCAAAGAGCTCGGTGCGTGGGGTGCTCTTTGGGCAGGGAAAGTTTTCCAAGATCTGACTTCAGCACAACTTCAAGACGTCGACGCGCGGAGCTGCCGCGGTCCCCTCTCCTCCGAGAGAGGTGCAGGCAGACAGCTGGGGCTAGGAACAAAGCACGAGGGAAGATCTGAACCTCCTGTCCCTGTCACACAACACTCTCATCGGAAAGAAGCCATAAAGCAGAACTATTTTAACTCTCCTTTTCAGCAGAGAGAGGCATGAAAGCGAGGCGGTGCGCAGAGAGCCAAGCCTCACACCTTCATCACCACGATTTGATCGTCCACCAACCAGTAGCCAGGCAGAAAGGCTTTGGGATTTATCCCAGGTCACTGCTGGAGTGGGAAAACGTCTTCCACGTCAGACGTTACTGCATCAGGGGTCAGGGACCCGCTGGGTTTGATGCCTGGTGGAGAGAAGAAGGTCCCCTCATCCGCCAGCAGAGGATGGGTTGTTCCCTAATGGCAATCACCGGGTAGATTCACCCAGCCTCACCCAGAAGATTGCTCCCTCTCACACCTGAATGTCTCAGCCTGTCATTAAATTCCCAGGTCTCACCATTTCCCACGTGCTTGCCCTCTAACCACCCCGAGAAGCGAGGCAGCACTCACCCATCGTTCACAGATGATCAGAGACAAAGCCCCCGTGTCCCTCTGCTTCCTCAGAGCACCAGGGCTGGCGATCCCGTGGTGCTCAGGCACCTGAACCTTGCTCTGAGGGGTAAGGAACCAACCCTAAAATCCCAGAACCCTGGAGCCCTGCCTGCTGCCCCCCTTACAACGTCCTAAAGAGCCGAGATCTCTCTCCTAGGCTTCATCCCCTGCTCCGGGTTGTCTCGGAGGAGCAGCTCGTGCTGCTCGCAGAACAAAACCCTGCCTTTGCTGCTGTTGGCGCTTCCTCCACCAGTCGCTTTGAGGATTAGGGCCAGAGCCTTCCGTTGGCTTCAGGAGCTGATGGGGAGCCAGTGGAGCAGCTTGAGCTCCCGGTGGCCTGGCCCTTCGGGCAGC
Source organism: Aythya fuligula (assembly GCF_009819795.1). Taxonomy (NCBI): domain Eukaryota; kingdom Metazoa; phylum Chordata; class Aves; order Anseriformes; family Anatidae; genus Aythya; species Aythya fuligula. The sequence continues at coordinate 3,811,537 of NC_045577.1, read as the reverse complement.
TGGGTGGCCGTGCCCTGCACCAGCTGGTCCCACCACCGCAACGCTTCTGCTCAGCTTTGGCTACAAGGCAGCAGAAGAGGAGGAGAAGGCAGCATTTCTGGAAATGGTTACTAGAAACGGTTACTGTCTTATCTTCACAGCTAGCACAGAGACAAGCGACACCGGGATGCTCCAACCCTCCCCTCCCGGCCCAAGGCTGCCTGCTGCCAGCAGAAGGCAGGGTGTCACCGCTGGCTTCTCCAGCCTGCCCTCAGCAAGACCCAGCTGCTCGTACCCCACGTCCCACGGCAGCAGCACCTCCGGTGGCGGTGCCAGCTGGGAACGAGCACCGCATGGCATCTCCCCCTCCTCGCCCCCCATCCCCAGGCTGCCCGACTTGGGGACAACGGGCAGCAGCAAGAGCAAGGTGTCCTGGGGGTAAGGAGGTGGGAGGAAGGCTGGGAGCGTGAACAGCCCCGATGGGAGCCCAGAGTGGGAACGTGCAGGCACGTTTTGAGTTTCTCTCTGGGTTTTTCACCGGACCAGTTCCACGCCCACAGTCTTAGGCTCTGCACACCCACAAACACGTGCACAAAGGGACCATCTCTGCTCCGATCAGTACAGTTTCAGCACGGATTACTGCCTGCGGAGTCCTGCACGCAGAGCTCAGACAAAAGCTCCAGCCCCCGGACCACGTCCCCTCCCTGGCTCTCCCAGCTGGGAGCCGTGGATCGGCACAGTGGGGTTGCGCCCGCACCCAAAACCCACACCCTTTTCCCAAATTCCCCAGCCCCTTTGCAGGCTCAAAGGATGCTACGGGAGGAGGCACACAGACCACGAGAAGCTACAGCTCCTCTCCCCACTCAGGCTGAATCCCCAAACGAGGGAGGAGATCCACGCATGACAAACTTGCTTCCAAAGCATCTCCCTGCGCCAGGGCACAGGGGCAGCGAGGCGCTCGGTGCCGCCAAGTGACATGCATCGAGGGAACATGTAGCACAGCCACAGCCACTCTATTAATTTAAGTTAATTTCCTGCAGTTCTGTCTTAGTTTTCCAGCAGATTCAGGACTTAAAGGTTAAAGCGTAACCTTGTCTCAGTAGCTTGCTATTCGCTCCATGCAAATGTCTACCTACAGCCTGGTAATTACATGCATTTCCAAAGAGCCAATCCGCCGTCAGCCTGACAGATACTGATCTTCCCGTTTTATTTTTAGCTCTGTGCTTCCCCCTCTAGATGCAAAAAAAAATTCTGTTTGTTCCATCTTTGCTGCAGCCTCTTTTTTCCCCGGCTCACCAGCGAGCTCCTGCCTCCGCCGGGCTGGAGCCAGCAGCGGCGCGGGGCAGTGGGGGGCACCCGGTGGGACACCTCCACGGGTCTCAAAGCAGGGTAAAAGCGGGTGGTGGTCGGCTCCTTTTGGGCCACCGAGGGAATTTGTCTCTTCTGGCAGAGGGGAGCATTTAAATGGGAAACTCGACTGAGGCAGAAGGAGCTGCAGCCCCCTCGGTGCGCACGCGTGCCTGTGCCATGCAGGGGAGCTGGGCGCTTTCTCTTTGGGACACCACCAGCACGCACACGCACAGGCAGCCAGGTCCCAGCAGGGAGAAAAAGGGCCAAATCTGGCAAAATCCAGCCACGTGTTCCTGGCTCTGCAAGCCCAGGATCTTTTTGCCTCGTGGGGCCACCCAGAGAGAGGAGGCGATGCTGGGAGCGGGGGCAGTGGAGGCAGGTCAGGCACACGTAGGCAAGGCTCAGTTGACGCTTCCAGCCCTTAAAATGGGCACACGTGAGATTAAATGTGTGCAGTGCTGCTGAAGCCAACACGCTGCCCACCTCCATGAGCTGCCCTGGTGGCTGTGGGGAAGAGGTGAGGAGTGCAAGCCGCTAGAAATGTGAATCCTGCAGGAGTTCGGCCCAATCTGGCCGCCCACCGCCAGAGAGAAGCCCAAAAAGCTGTCTGTAAATCATGAGACTTGGAAGAAACGGGGTCAGGTTCTTCTTATTCGCCTTTCCTTCTGGAAAGTCTTGGAGTGGGGATGGGTTGGGCTTTGAGGGGTGAGGTCTGCACGCCTCCCTCTCTCTCCCAAATGCATATTTTGCATTTAAACCAGAACAGGCTCGCACAAACTTTAGTTACACGATGGAGAAAAAAAGACACCGAGCCTCACAAGCAGCGTGGTGGGAAAGGGCTGGCTGTCGGCACCATGGCACAGAGGCCAAGCTCACCATGGGCAGCGTTGGCACATGCAGCACAGCTCTGGGACGTTAAGGGGGTAGGAGAGGGCAGTGCACAGGGCACAGAAAGGACACCTGGATGCAGGGAAGCCAGGTAATAAAATGCTTGACATAAACAGCTGGAAACAGAAGGAAAAAAGAGGAGAAGGGATGGGGTAAAGCAGAAGGAAGGTCTGGGAGAGGTGTCTAACCCCTACCAGACTCCAGTAAGAGCAGACAGAGCTGGGGCTGATGCCTCTTTCCAACACCACCAACACCTCCCTGGTGCTCCAACACCACCCTGTGCCGGTGGCAGCCCCCACCACGCTGGAAGTCATAATTACATCTCGTTCCTGCAAGGAAAGGATTGCTTATCTCATGCAAGGATCCTCCTGGTCAGAACAGCACAAAAATCCAGGAGTTATCCCCACACGGTATTACATTTCCAGGGCGGTCTCCTCTGAGATCCTGCACAAATAAAGCACGCGACGCTGGAAGATGCCTGTCCGGTGGCCTTCAAACATTTCCAACAGGTGGCTTTAGGCAGCTGGTGGGAACAAAGCCTTCACAGAGCTCCACGGCCCCAGCTTTCCCCTCCCATACCCATAACCTACAGGCCAGGCTGACCCACCCTCGGGGAGCAGGAGCCAGCCCAAAGCTGCAGGAGACCACAGGAAGGCAGAGCAGAGCGCACAGAGCAGGACGCACCCATCCCCAGGGCAGAAGAGCCCAGGAACAGAAATTCAGCTATTTACTTAACAGCCCACGAGCTCGGAATGGAGCTCAGATCCCAAATCCCCATCCTTCTGCACAGAAACAGATAAATGAAGAAGCTTCACGTTGAGGAGGGGGTTAGGGAACTCCTGGGGAGCTCTGCCACCCGCAGCACCTCTCCAAGCCCCACATGGACACACGCCGTGGCCGTGCCCCACACAAACCGATTCCTCCAATGCCAACGAGTTCAGCCAAAGGAATTCAGGGCAAGCAATGAGAAAAGGCTGGTGCAAAGCTACCCCTTCACCACGCTCCTGCGAAACATCTTTAAATCGGAGAGCTTTGCATAATCGTGTTTTAAACAATTCAAACCTGGCACTGCCAGCGTTTCGTTTGCGAGTCGCTTTCTTGCTGCTGGCTCATTTGTTTTTTTAACCGCTATTCAGCCTCCATCCTCCTTTGTGCAATTCAATCACGTCGCTCCCACCTTAGCTTGAAATTTGAAAGGCTGGGCACCCCCAAGCCTTTTTCCTTGTGTTTGCACCCTGATTTTACAAAGAACAGGGACAGCCCCTGCCACTCGCCACCTAACCGAGGCCAGCACCCTGGGCTTTGGTTGTTCACCACATCCTGGACACCCCCTGCAAAGCAGCCGGCAGAATCCGGGGCCTTAACTCTTTGAACCTCTCCTCCCACACTCACCCCTCAGGCTCTGTGTCATCACGGTGCCTTTCTCCAAATCCCTTCCCGGTGGGTTTCCACCTGAATGTCATTGCAGCGCCCAGGCTTGGGCACTGGGAAACAGCGCTGCAAGCGCAGGCAGCGGAGGAAGAAGGAGGGTAGTGTCTCCAGGGCTGTCTGACACGCGGCCTCAGCATCTGTTGCCCCAAAAATATCAAAAGGCAGAGCTTGCTTTTACACAAGACACGCACAACAGAGGGTTTGAGCTTCTCTGCGGCCATAGCTGGCTTCAGAGCTGGATCCCCACCAGCGCCGTTTTGACCAGTGCTTACACCGTGTTCTCCAGCCACGAGCTGCAGTTTATCCTAAGTCTTCTGGCTCCTCAGATGATCTGCAAGAAGCTTTCCTTCTGGATCTCTCTTGTTGTTATACCCACTTGCCATTCACCAAGTCACATAGCTATTTGTGCCCTCTCACAGCTAACCTGCCCAGGTTTTCTCTCTCTGCCTTTCCTCCTTGGTATTTTCAGCTTCTATCTGCATCTAACGAATACATTCACCAGCATCTGGGAGAGGGCTGGAAATGCTGACGTCAAGGTGCTGGTGGGCAGTGTGCTGAATGACCCCAGGCACGCACAAGGTGCTCCCTGTCCCTCAGCCTCCTCCTGCTCACCTGCAGCTTTCACCTCCAGCACCTCGCTCAACGTTTTGGCATTGAAATCGCAGCGAGATGTCTGGAGGCACCGGGTAAATCTTGCTGTGGAGCATCACATCCATGGAGTTCCCTTGGGCTGCCGAGACCCACAAAAAAGCCCTCGCGCTTGCCGTGATGTGCTCTTCCAGCAGCCCTGGAGCACTGTTTGGGGCACCACGGAAATGAATGTTTAACTTTGGGTGCATTGCCAGGAGCCATTTGAGCACCACGTCTCCTCCGTGCCTGCTCTGCTCCTTCACAAGAGACTCACACCAAGAGGACACATGGAAATCACCCAAACCAACCCCTTTTTCTCCCTCCATCTCCCCTTGCCCCGTGCTTTCCTCTCGCAGCCACAACCTGGGCAAAGTGCATGTGGCAGCCCCGCAGCAGGGACATCCCCGAGCTGTGTCCGGGGAGCCGAGGGGATTTCCCCTCCATGACTTCACCAGCCCTGGCTTCGTTCCACCGTTCCCCTCAGCCTGCCTGCTGCCTCGTGGGCTGCTCTTCTATTTTGGAGCCCCTGATTGTATCTGACAAGGTCTCCTAATTGTCTCCACTGATTTTACCAGAGACTGATTTTAAAAGCAGCTCAGTAACTTCGTCACTTTGGTGTCGTCGCTGAATTCAGCTCCCTCATTTATTAATGGGTCTACTTCTGCTCTTTCTCCCCTGATATGTTTGCAAAATCTCTTTTTATATCTCTTAACCCCTTTGGCTAACATTAACAAGCAAAAACTCAGTAATATTTGATATTATATGTGTATAAATAAAAGCAGGAAAAGATCTTATTCACTCCTGTTATAGCAGCTAAAGCGGGCCTAGGGCTCTGGAATAGCAGTTTTACTGCACACTTTAAATATCTCCATTACTTTATTAATGTGCAGAACGTTGGAATTTTATCGGATAGTTTGGTTATTTACCTTATAAAGCAACACGGGCATCACAAACCACAAAAAGAGGGTATTTAGCACCTCCTCCTTAAGTCTGCCTCGCTACAAACCGAGTCCAGGCAAGGCTGCAAAACCCAAACCCCGCGTGCTATAAATGATCTGCCTTTCTCTTCCAGGAGGTGGAGAGGAAGGGGAAGAGGGGAGAACGGCACTTATCCTGGCAGCGATGCCATGGCAAATTTTTGCTCACCAGGAATTCGTAAGGGCAGTTTGCACAGAGCAACCTGAGCCTTCTTGGATGGCCACGACAACCACTGCCAAGAGCGGAGCGCCTCTCATCTGCCAGAAGGAGGTCCTGGGGTACCAGCTTCAACAGCCTGCACCAGCACTGGCACGAGAGATTGAAACAAAAACAATCCAAAACCCAACACAGGAGCAGTTTCCAAGAAAGAATTTTCCATCTTCCACACCTTTGTTGACTTCCCATCCACGGTTCAAGTCCCAGATGCGCTGAACTGTCAGCAAAACTGGAATAGTCGGACCCACGTAGCACAGTGCCCAAAAAACACTTCCAAAAGTCCTAGAAAGACTTTTGAAAGGACTAAAATAAACTGGATAAGCCAAGTCAACCCTCCTGAAAGAGGCCAGCCTCCCAACTGCAGGCTGGACTTTTATTTATCATCCTTTAAATCGCTGCCTCCAAGACTCCCCCAACCTGGGCACCCGGATACCTGCTGCAGCTCCCTGCAGGCAGAAGCTGACCAGAGGAACTCAGGTGATCGCTGGAAAGAGCTGCTGGAGGCTCCCATCCAAGTTCTCAGCTTTGCAGCTCCCTTGGGAACCTCAGACTGGGGTGCAGAGGCAAGTGAGACCAGCTTAGGGAGTGCCTTTTGGAGCCGTGGGACATCTGTGCTGGATGCCCCAAGCAGACTTTCACAGCACTCACCTTGCTGATGTAAAGCTGGGGTAGAACCACTGATGCCAAAGAAAGAGGAAAAATGAAATAGGGAGAAGCCAAAATTAGGCACGAGGGTCTCAGCATCTCTCCGTTTCCCCCAGACCAACCAGTACTGGTCCCCAGGGGGCCAAAGAGACAGGAGCGTGGCTGCCACAAGGTGGGACAAACCCCCGGGGGCCGAGGTGCAACAGGAGGATGAGCAGGGGGAGGAAGGATGCTCGGACCCCACCTCTGCCAGGCACACCACGGGTGGGCAGGAAAGGAGCCGGGAGGCACAGCTACGGGATGAAACCCCCAGGTCACCCCCCCAAGCAGGGGGGAGGTGACAAGGACAAGCATCACCCCTGCAAACACCTCCCAGCCTCTTTTCTGGGGGGCGCAGAAACTGCAGCAGCCCGGATCCCTCCCCTTCCCCATCATCCTCAGCCACGCTCCCTTTTCTTTTTTAAAAAAGCATAAAACTTCCCCCACCACCCACCTATTTTTAAACCCGGGCAAGGCCAAGCAGGGGCCGGGATCCTCTTTTTTCCCCGGGGGCTGTGGCTGCAGGCGAGGCGGGGAGGCAGGAGCACCAGCGGCCACCACCCCGCAGCCGCGCGCGGGGCTCCGGCGGAGCAGAGCGAGGGCAGGAGAGCAGGCTCCCCTTGCAAAGTCTGTCCTGTGCTGTCTAATAACACAAGGTGTCATTGTATACCCAAATCAGTGCCTGGAGCTTTATTTATAACAACTGAAACACAAAACCCAGCAGGCCAGAGACAGCGAAGGGAGCGAGAGAGCGGAGAGGGCAGGGGAGCAGGCGGGTGAAATCTCCCCACGTTGCGGGATTCACCCCGAGGTTTTAAAGCTGGGTTGGGGCTGGGGGGGCTGCAGGGGGCCACGGGAGGAGGAAAAAGATGAAAGGGAGGGGAGAGCGTGCTCGCAGAGTATCGGTGCCTCCCTGGCCGCAGCAGGGTGACAGAGCTGTCACCACAACACGGAGCCGTGGGGGTGCTCCGCTCGCAGCCCCCCACCAGCTGGCAAAGGGAGAGGAGGGACGAGCTCCAGCTCCCCTGGGACTCTCGGGCTTTTACAGCTACGCTTCTTTAAAGGCCATTTGGGGGCTTTTCAGCCATCCCCTCGTGCCAGGAAGAGCTTTGCAGCTCAGCAGCTGGCTCCAGCGCACTCCCTCTCGCTCTGCACCCGCTGCCTCTGCACCCTTGGCAGGAGCCACCCGAAAGGGACTCGCCCAGCCCAGCAGGCAGCAGCCCCAGCACGCTGCCTCGGGCACACCTGCGACCAGACCCGACTCCTGCGAGCGGCTCGGCGCCCTGAACTCTCGCTGAACTCAGCAGAGGCGTCTCGGCACCGAAAGGTCCCAACCCTGCACTTACGGCATCGGGAGATGTGCTTCTCCTCGGGTGGGTCCAGATGTTATCGGCACCGCCGCCGCCGCCACCACCCCCGGCGGCTCCTTCGGCTGCTCCCTTGCGCCCGAGGCTCCTGCTGCTGGTGGAACATCCCTCCTGCTCTCCTCCGTGGCTCCTGGGCAAAGCCTGGCAGCTTGCCCTCAAGCCCCTTTCCCCAAGGAGATGAAAGGAGGCTGCTGCCAGCCCTCGTACCGGGGCGGCTGAGGTGGGAGCATTCGCGTCCCACTCTTCTGAGCCGGGGTTGGAGGTGGGAAGCAAACAGCTGGGGGGGGAGAAAGGGGAAGGAAACCTCTCGAGGAGGTACCCAGGGATGCCGTTTGGTGCTCACCTCCCCTGCAGACAGATATTTAAATCGCCAGGTGCAAAAGCCACTGAAAGTTCAGGCTGAGTCACGGCTCCCAGGCTTGACCCATTACCAGGAACGAGGGTGGGCCCGTCAGGAGAGGAGGCTGAATGAGGCTGGGTCCTCTCTTGTGGGGTCTCTCCTGCTCCCAGGACCCCTTTGGGCCCCTTTGGCCCAGCTTTGGTTCTCCTGGAGGCAGCAGGAGCCCGACCGTGCTCCTTGCAACCAAAACCCAGCCAAGCTACAACAGTGAATCCATAATCAGCGAGGGAAAGAGCTCCCACCAACTTGACCAAGGGCTTAAAACTCTCCCTCTCCTCCCACTCTGCCCCGGCGTTGGTGTCAGATGTTTTCTCGCTCTCCATCTGATAAGGGAACACAAAGCAGCGCCAAACCCGCACTTGCAGAACCTCCACCCGGGAAATGTGCGGCGAAATGCTGTGAAATCAGCGTGCCTGGGATCAGACGTTCCCCGTGTAGTGCAACGAGCGTGCCGGCAAATCTGCCTCCGCCTTTAGCCACGCTGCTGCAAAAAAAAAAAAAAAAAAAGGAGAGGCAAAAACCCCCCGGCTTGTTGCGTGTCCCCACCTCGGTGCTGGGGATCCCGCTCCTCACAAAGCCACAGGGCTGCAGGGCCCGGCCTAAATCCTTCCCCGAGGGCTTTGGGGAGCACGGCAGCAGGAGGAACGGTGAGATCAGGGCTCTGCAGAGCTCTCTGCGCACGTGGGCGAGGTGCAGAGCATGAAAACGAGGGCTCAGAAAGCACAGGGTACTGCCCGACGAGCTGCAGCACGCAGGGACTAAAGGACACGGGTGATCCCGGCCGCTTGGTTTCATCGAGGTGAGAAGAAGTGATTAGGAACAGCAGGACCCCAGGGAACTCAGGGCTGCCCGGCACCTTCAGGGTAAGCGAGTCAAGAGGGTGCGAGTTGTGCCCCCTCAGCCCACACAAGGGGGTCACCAGTTACTCCAGAACAGGGCTCAGAAAACCCAGACCCCAATGGAAATTTCTGGCAGGTTGCTGCAGAAGGGTTTGCCCTATACAGAAGGAGGGCAGAGATTTTTCTTGTAAAGTCTTTGTGGACAGGAAGACATCTCTCCTCCTCCTCTCTGAGCTCACCATCCCAGTCTCATGTCCCACTAGGGCAAGGCACCGGACAGATCCTGGAGGGTGAGCGGAGCAGGAAGGCTCCCTGTGCTGGTTGATTGTCACAAACCCACTGACAGTGCACGTTTTGGGGGGAGAATACCCAAGGGGAAAGCCTCAGCAGGCAAAACCTTATGGCAGAGCATCCTCACGCTGGACGGAGAGAAGCAGCATGGCAGTGGCACCCCGACACACACAACCTGAAGCCGTGGCCACGTAGGAAGCTGCAAATTTCCACCAGGCAATGGCCAAGCTTCACGGAGCATCCAGCAGAGGATGCCAACCTGTTGTCTGAACACACGGTTGAGGAGATCTCCTTAGAGGAGGGTAGGAGGTTTTCCGCATGAAGCAGCACGTTCCCCAGCCTGATCCAGGGGTTGCAGCTAGCATGCAAATACCCGATATTATTTCTCACCTGCTGATGGGTCCTGACCGTGGGAGGATTACACAGTCGGCCCCAGACGGCCCTACAGGCTGCAACAAGGGCTCCCCGACGGGGCGGCCTCTCCCTCCCCAGCCACCCTGCCTGCACCGCCCTCGCTCGGGGCTGCCCACCTCCTCCCGCTCTGCCTCCAGAGCTCTGAAACGGTAACAAAAAAAAAAAAAAAAAAAAAAAAAGCCCCAAGCTGAACTTTGAGGCCAAAACGGGGTTTGAAGCGCGTGGGGAGGGGGGTGGCGAGGGAAGGAATCTGAGTTGCATCACTTGGAAATACCCGCGCGCCGCGGAGATGTACGTACATGTTCAGCTTCCTACTGCCTCTTCAGGAAACTGCTGGGGAGCAGCAAGGCGACACCAGAAAGAGCCCGGTGACATTTGCCTACAGCAAGTAAAAACAGCCTTGAAACGAGCACAAGTTGGCCCACGTGCGAAATATTCCCCTCCTCGGAGCTAGGTGCTTGGTGGGGGCTTGGCTCTCCAGGCAGCCAAGTGGGGCAGGAGAGGTTTGAAACAAAACCCAGTCGAGAACTTTTGCCCTTTGACCGGCCTCAAAACCAACCCAGAGATTTTTAAGAACACGGACTGAAACTGCCTTTCTTTCCCTTCAACAGAATCGACCGCCGTGCCTTCACGACGAGGAAAATAAATCGGAGGGGAGAGCTTTATTTCCAGCCAAAGTTTCATTCCTTCGGAAGCCCAGGCTGCCTCCCAAGCAGCTCTCCTGCAGACAGAGCTGCAGCCAGCCCCGAGAGCCTGCTGCCACCCACACAGGCTCGCTGAAACCCGGGGAGAGCACGTGGACGGTGCTGCAGGCGTGATCCTGCTGCTGAGATGGGACGTGGCTCTGGAGGGGCCAGCCTGGATGCTTGGTTAGCTCGTAAAACTCAAAGGAACTGCGCTGGGTCCGGCTCAGCCATTTGATGTGCTGGGCTAGAGCAGACCCGGCACTTCCCTCCCAGCTTCAGTCGAGGCTTTGCTCCGCTGCAAAAGGCAGATCCACCCTGCTGACCCTCCAGGTTCTCCCTTCTGCAAGGGAAAAAGAGGGAAATGTGACAACCGGGGGCTTGATGCTCCATTTCCAAAGCCACCGTGAGCCACCGAGGCAGCCTGGAGCATCCCGGCTCGACGCCTGCAGCCCTGGGGAGGGGGCTGCTGGCCGAGGCCGGTCCCTCTCCCTGCAGCATCCCCAGCCCCTGCTCCCCCCTCCAATTCCCCTGGCGAGGTGCCCGGCCTCTCCCCCTGCCCGGTTGCGCACCGGGGTTGGTGCAGCGGGGAGGCCAGGTGGCTCCGCTGCGTGCCAAGCGGCTCCGTCTCACCTGCAGCGACTTGTCGAGGGGGAGCTGCGTCTCTGCCCTTTCTTGTCTGGCTTTAATCTGCCTGGGGAGAAGGGAGAAGAAAAAAAAAAAAAAAAAAAAGGAAAAAAAAAAGGGAGCGGGGAAGGGTAAACACAGCTTAGGCAGCTGCAAGTCCCGGCAACTGAAGGGCTGAGCAGGTGATTCGGAGCGGGGGGCCGACGGACACCCCCTGCCTCCCACCGACGGCTCCTGGGAGGTGCTGGGGGGAGCAAGACGGCTGCTGGGGCTGCAGCATCCATCGCTGGTCCAGCAAAAGCAGGACCCGGGGTAAAGTATTGCCTCTCTTTCTGCTTTACCACCTCCCTTCCAAGTCTGGTGCCACCCAAAGGATGCAGGACCCCGGATGAGCAGGCATGAGTATGTGTGACCCCTCCTCAGACACTTCGAGAGCATTGAAGCTACAAAATGTGGCTGCACCGACTGCCCCAGCTCACAGATTCCTCAGCATCACCCTGTGCTGCAGGACTGTGCTGTCTTCCACAAGCCCTTGGGTTCAGCATCTTCACCACTGACCCGTCCTGGCATCAGCAGCTCCCACGCCCTGGGCAGAGGCAGGAGCCCAGGCTCAACCAGGCGGAGGCTCATTTCCATCTCTGCCTTCCCACAACCCAAAGAAAATCCCAGTTAAATGCATTAAAAAAAATAAATAAATAAAAATAAAAATAAAAATAAAAATAAAAATAAAAATAAAAATAAAAATAAAAATAAAGGGGGTTGAAGGCTTTTGGTACACAAACATATGACTTTTCACAGTGTCACAGCCATGGTGCAACCCGACCCAGCTCCTCCCGTGCCCTTTGGGATGCAGGAAAACCCACAACAGAGCTGAGCCCAACCCCGGGGGTTTGCACAGACGCCCGTGCGTGGTGGGAAGGCTCAGGACCAGCGGTGTTTGGTCTTCAGCCAGCCACGGAGACAGATGCTGCCGTGGCTCGGGAGAGGAGGGAGCCTCTTCCAACGCAACCAAACCACTGAAGCCGCAGCCCGAACGTTGCCCAAGCCCTGATACCCGGCCCAGCCGAGCAGGCAGGGATGCTGGGGCTGACCCAACCTCACTGGTGAGGTGCTCCAGGACAGGGCAGGAACACGAGCAGCGATGGATGAACACAGGGCAGGCAAGAAGAAAGAGTCAGACGGGCAGGGACGGGCAGCGACTGCCTCAAAACTAGGGCACGGCTCCGGAGAAGACGGGAGACGTCTCCCCGGGCACCACCCACGCGGGATGAGGGAGAGGAGCCGGGCTGGCCCCACGCGTGACAGCCACCCCACGCGACCCACGCTGGCCCCACAGGCAGGGCTGGGCAGGCAGCACGAGCCCCAAGCCCTGCTGCAAATCCAGGAGAGCCGCCGGGCTCCCACCCACGCTCCATCCCTCCTCCTCTGCTTCCCCCCCGGGGGCACGGGGTTACCGACGGCTGGGTGAGGCTTCTTGTCCCTGCAGGGACTTTTTGGCTGCTCGGTGGCTCTGGGAACAGCCAGGACCTCGCAGATCCCCTGCTCCTACCTGCCTGGACCCCGCTCTCCGTGCAGGGCACGGCTGCACCCAGCGCACCCCGACATCTGCCCCAGCCTCGGCCCCGGGGAGACGGGCGAGCCAGTCAGACCGGGCGAGGAGCCGGCCTCACCTGGGAAGCATGGGGAGACCAGTGCTCCCAGTTACCTCCCCAGCAGGTCAGGACGAGGGCCCTTCATCTCCCAAGCCTTTGCCCTAGTTATTTTCATTCCTGTCCCCACACCCTGCCCGTAGCAGCGGGGGATCAGGATGCCTATTAGGGCACAGCGAGGCGCTGCCCTGGCTGCAGGGAGCGCAGGGGAGGTGAAGTGGCCGAGCCAGAAGGGAAGAAAGGGCTCAGCAGGGCCAGCCTGCGAGGCTGAACCCGATCCCACACACATTTGGGGTGCATTTGGGGCAGGGCAGGTGAGAGGACGGGGCTGGAGGGTCCCGACTGCAGCTGCAGACACCAAGCTGGGTCGGTGCCCATGCACACAGGCAGCTCGATGCTGCTACATCCATGCTGGAGTCTGAGGCTGTGATGGGCAAGAACGCCCCCAAAAAAGTCACATCGATTCCTAATCGGCACCTCCTGGTGCCCCAAGTGGCACCTGTGTGTGGTGAGGGCTAAACACGCCTCAAACTTTCAGCCTAACCAACACCAGAGGGATAATAGGACTGGGGAAGAAACCTGCGTGTAGGGAAGGACAAATCAGACTGAAAAACGCTGAAAGAATGAAATTCGAAGAAAAAATGGTGGGGAAAATAGAAATGTGGGCAGAACTAGTCAGGCTCTGGCAGCAGTTTAAACTTCCATGTGTTTAGATCCCTGATTCGCCGGCCAGAGATGCTACAACAAATGTCACCTTCACGCCCGCACCAGAACTGCAATTTTCTCATCATCCTTTTTTTTTTTTTTTTTTTTTTTTTTTTTGGTTCTCCACCCTTTCTATCCCTTTCTGAAGCCTGTTCGGAGGCGAACCTGTTGGGGGCAACCCCCCGGTACCCTCGCACGAGCCGAGTTTTCCCTCCTCGCTTTCCCTCCCCTCTTTGTCCTGCTCCGCCGCTCCCGCACGCACCGGCTCCCTGTCAAGTTTTCTGGCGGATCCGGAGGGAGACGCGGGTCCTGCCAGCCCCAGCATCCAGCCAACTGCTCTTCCCCGGGCGCTGCAGTAACCATAGAAACTGCAGCCAACGCGCAGGCTCCGCTGGGGGGGCCCCGACGCGATGCTCAGCCACATGCACGGGCAGGTAGGGAACCAAACCAGACAGGGCTCCACCAAAAAAACGCCTCCAAAACCATGCCCGGGCCGGCCGATGCGCCAGGAGGAGGCTGACGGCGGAGGCTGAGCTCCCCTGGAGCCTCCCCAGGTTGCTCCCGAGGCTCGGGGTGATGGCAGGAGGTTTTTCGGCCGCTGGCTGGTCGTGGAGCTGACGGTGCATTTTATGGGGAGATGGGAGAGGTAAAATCGGGAGGATTCTGGTGCTCGGCTGTCTCCGTCTGCCCCGCGCTGTGGCTGCAGGCGAGGTGGGGACCCGGGGCTCCCGCAGTGACCAGCTCTTAATCCTCCAGTCCTTTTTGCACCGTGGGTATAACCAGGCCAAATCCCGTCCCCGGCTGTGCTGGGGAGGCACACGCACCTCCGAGGGCGAGATTTGGAGCGGCACAGCTCGGTAAGGAGCTGATCAAACACCGCGTTGGAGAGACCAGGATGGCACAGGGATATAGGCAAAGACATAAAACGGGGACACCTCGGTGCCACCAGCTGTTGAGCTCATCCCTCGTCCCCATCGCTCCGGCACCGACACCAGCAGAGCTCCCATTTTGCAGGGAAACGTAAGAGCCTACCGGAAATTAGGGGGGGGTTAAAAATACCAACGCTTCTACCTTTTTAAGCACACGCACCAAAAAAATGAGTTTGCACAACTGCCCGGCCCCCTCCTTCATTTCTTCCCACCCACCCCCCAGCTCCAGGCCATAAATACCCCACGAAAACCCCACGCGCAAACAAGCCGCGGCCTCTGCGTAAAGAGGCCCAGCCTCCGAAGGAGCCACCCGGCTCCTATTTTGGGCTGTGACTCCTCAGGGTGGAACAAGCCGGCTCAGCTGTCCTCCCCATCCACAGCCCCCGGCTCCAAGCCCTCAATGGCCCCATTGTTCGGGGCCGGGAGCTGCGCTGCGGGGTCAGGGTGGCCCCCCTGGCTCCCCGACATCCAGCAGGGCACGGGGCTCCAGTGGGGCACCCGGCACCCTGCAGCCCCCCCCCCAGATGAAGGAGAGGAGGGGGATGCGCCCCAGCACACTCAGGGTCCCCTCCCTCCCCGAGGATGACGTGGGGTGAGACAGACTTTTCTCCACGGGAAGGATTTTTTTTGGGGGGGTAAAATGTGGGAGTACAGCAAAATGAGATGCTTGGGAGTTGAGGTCTCTTCTCCCACCCCAAAGACATGGTGTAAAATCTTGCTTCTTCCCCATCCAGCTGTCCTTGTCTTGCTTCTTTCTGCCGAACCCGGGGGGGGTGAAAGCACTCCCCTGGGCATCTCCTGTCCCCAAAACATCCCCAAAGCGGGCCGAGGGATGGCCGGACACGCACGCAATCCCTCCGAGACACACGGAACGGGTCCCTGCCCAGGCTGGCGTCAAGGCAGACACACTCGAGCAGATCCCAGATCGGCAGGAGATCCGGCACCCAGGGAGGTGCTCGGGGACGGGCTGGCCCTCCCGCAGCTCGGCACCCCGCCAGCGAAAATCAGAGCCCTCGAGCTACGGCGCTGAGCAGCTCCGGCACCCTCCGCCCAGGCGGCGGCTTCAAGGGCTCTGCTCGACACACAGCCACCTCCACCAGGGGCTGAAATTTTCCTAGAGGTCAGCGTCAACATTTCTTTCTTTTTTTTTAAAAAAAAAAAAAACTCCCAGGAGTTTCCCGGTGAAAGATGCAAGGGAAAGGGTTGAAAAAATCCCTTCCTTGCGCAGCGCGAGTGAAGCATCCTCAGCCAGCTTCAAACACCACCCGAGGAAAATAAAATAAAATAAAATAAAATAAAAAGAATAAAGAATCTTTAAAAAAAAAAAAAAAGAATATTCTTGGAAAAGAATAAAGAATAAATCTCACACAGATTTAGCCCAGGGGGGGCTCCCCGTCCAACCCCAGCACACCCCACGTGCCCACCACCGACCTCCCCGAGCCAGCCCCGTGCGCAGCGGTGCCACCGCGTGCCGGCGGGTGCTGCCTATGGACACGAGACGTGCCTGCTTTCTGCACAGCTCCTTTCTCTCTCCTGAATGAGAATAGCTCTCCTGGCAGCGGCAGGAGCCCACGCGCAGGAACAGCTTGCTGCTCGCACTCGAAGCAGGGAAGCAGCACCCAGCCCTGCTCCGCTCGCTGCTGCCGACGGCGTTATCGGGGTGTTAGCGACTGCTGCCCTGGTGCGAGGCTGTGCCGACCCGAGCAGGGATCAGCAAAGCAAAGTCCTCCTTTTTTTTTTTTTGGATTTTCCCTCGCACACACGCACGCAAGGCGCCGATGGGGGCGGGGAGGCCCAGGCTGCGCTGATTTATTGGAGGAGATACAACTTCAAACCCGCTCCCCCCTCCCGGCAGTTCCGCAGCTTTTCGTATGTAGCGTGAGCACTTCTCGTGCTATCCACACAGATTGCCTCCCGCGCCTCGAGCCCAAACGAAGAAAGCAGCCAAGCGGTCCCCAAACCAGCTACAGCCGACACGTGGCTCCCAAAACCAGGGGGAGAGGCAGCATGAACCTCTTCCACCCAGCACGTCCCCAGACCAAATTTGGGGGAGAACTCAACCCATCACCCCAACGCACTGAAGGTCACGCAGTTTCACCCACCTCCCATGCTCTTCTCACCCCCAGTGTCCGTTCCCCTCTTTGGGAGAGTTTCTTTGATGGATTCAAGGAAAAAGCCAAGCACAAACCTAACTGGACCCTCTCCCTCACCAGCTTTCCTTGTAGGATTTCTCTCCTATGGCCTGACCCCTCCCTGTGCCACGCAGGCTCTTCTGCATCATTCCTGAAGGTCGTTTAGCAATTGCTTCCTTCCCATCTCGACCTCTTGTATCTTTTATTCTGCCACTCGCCCCACCTCAGCTCGCACAGGAGGATCTAGCAGAACAGCCAGGTCCTTGCTTAAGACCTGGAAGAGCCCCGTGATGGGCCTTGCAAGCTCAGGAGGTGCTTTTGTGGAGCAGGTTTTGTGGCTCCATAGCTCCACGTCCCCAAATTGCTGCTGGAGACAGCAGCAGCAGAGCCCGCTGTTGCTGCAGCCCCTCTGCTTGCCCTTCAAGCTCTGGGTGCTCCGGGCATCCCAGAAGGGATTTGTTTGCTATTGTTGAATCCAAACACCCTTGGAACTGAGCTTTGGCAGCAGAGAGCCCCGTGAAGCCGTTTGTGTGCCTTCCTCGAGTGGTTTCACCCAAAGAGCCTGCACGCGATGTCACATCCAGCAGCGAGGCGCTGCGAGAGCCCCGTGCCAGATCTGTGCTGATAGCTCCAGAAAATGATTCACCCGAGAAATATTCAACCCAGGGTCTCCCCGTCCAAAGGGAATACCCAGGGATCTGATCTCCCAGGCACTATATTTTACTCAGCATTTAACACTGGCAAAACACTTGATAGGACCCAGGGGGATTTCTGCATCTGCTAACCCGCCGCCTCTCCTCTCGGTTCCTGTCCAAGTTTTCATTGTTGCCTCAGATTTGGCTCCAGCCAGCTTCCTTTAAGGTATGAGGCTGATAGGATCACACCGTTATCTCCCCAGAAGTTGTAAACCTACTGACCCACTTCCAGCCCAGCTTTTCGGGGCAGGTGGAGACCTCAGGCGGCGCTCCTGCAGCCGCGGGGCGCGATGGTGGGCAGGGCTGGGGTGCAAACTGCTTGGACATCACTCTGCATGCACAGAGGGAGACCCCACGACTTCCCCTCGCCACCGGGAAACAAAACAAAACAAGCTTTCGGTATCAGAGCCCATGGTTTCAAACCCAGCTGCTAGACAAAGGCAGCACATCCAACACCACTCACCTATGAGGCCAGAAGCGAGGTGAGACCCAATGTGCACCTCAGGCACCTCCAGCCTGCTGGGCTGTGCCTCAAAGCAGCAGCTCTGGCCCCAAATATTTAATGGAGGGGCTGTTTTGGGGCTGGCCACGCTGCTCCCCCACCAGAGAGCCCACGACCCACCCGAGATCCCCGCAGACCCACGGCACGCCTGCCCCCAGCGCTGCTCAGCACCAGACGCTTTCCCAGGAGATGCCAAATTAAAACAGAAAGCCCAAGGACCCCAGCACTAACGAGCCATGGGTGAAGAGCAGGAGAGATCAAGGACGCTGCAAACACCTCGTGTTTCTGCAAGAGCAAGGCAAAATCCCCCGGGGATCCCAGGAGAGGGATTGAGCCCCATGTTACAGAGCAGGGCTCCTGCCAGCACAGCCAGATCCAGGATCAGAGAACTCAAACCTCGTGGGCAGCAGCCCCCCAGAGAGGCATCCTGGAGCTGCAGCATCCCCGAGGAGCACCAGCACTGCCTTCCCTTTGCAGCACGCCTCTTGCTGTGCCCAATCTCTCCGTTTAGAAGACAGCAGAAAAAAAAAAAAAAAACTTCAGGTGCCAGCTTGCTACACCAAGGGCTGCAATGAAAAAAAAAAAAAAAAATCATGGAGAAAGCC
Organism: Aythya fuligula; assembly: GCF_009819795.1. NCBI lineage: Eukaryota > Metazoa > Chordata > Aves > Anseriformes > Anatidae > Aythya > Aythya fuligula. The sequence goes on along the minus strand of NC_045577.1, from coordinate 3,793,543 downwards.
TGGAGAAAGCCTTCAAACAAAGGATTTGGGATCACCCCAACCAATTGAATTGCTCCCCCTCTCTATCTCCTCCTGCACACCAGGAGGAGATACAGCCCTGTGTTAGCCCCCAGCCACAGGAACAAGGTGGGAGAGGGTCACAGACCCCCACCACATCCCCCAAACCCAGAGGGAGGTTGCCTGACCCCCACCACATCCCAGCCACCCAACCACCCTGCCCCAGCCCGTTACTGGACGTCCCATTTCATTAGGAACGAGCCACCGGCGCGCCGGCTCACGCAGCCTCCCCAGCCGGCTGCCCAATTTGCGCAGCCAGCCCCAACTCGGGGCCGCGAATCCATGCCAGGCGACCTGAGGTTGTTATCTGATTAGCCCGTTTGATATCGCGGCGCCTGGTTCAGTACCCGTCCAAATCAAAGGCCCCTTGATCTCCTCGGGGCCCGGCTCCCTCCAGCCGAGCACAACCACCCCGTCGTCACCGGGCGCTCCGGCAGCCCGGGCCACTGCTGCATAATTAGAGGGCACGACGCAGGGTTTAACCCAACGCACCAAAATGTTCTTTTTTTTCCTTAACAATGGTGAATAATTTCCCCTCGCTGTGGACTTCCATCCCCGAGGGAGTTAAGCGCCGTTAAAAGCTTCCCTAACCGCTCGCATCCGAGGATCTCAAAGCACCGCCGAGACACCGGGGAGCTGTGTCGGCGGCTCTCCCAGGAGATTTTAAGCAGGATTTAATACGAGGTGGAAAGGGAAAGCACCGGGGGATTAAATTGGGTCCATCCCAAACCATTCCTGGGCACAGTCATCCCCTTACTCTCACTGCAGACCCAGGTCAGAAGTGGCTACCTCGAGCCGGAGCGCCGGGGAGAGCGCAGGAACCTGGCCCGTTGCACGCAAGCTGCAATTTGAGATGCTATTTATTTTTCTTCTGCTCATTCAGGAGCAGAGCTGCCCATGTTAGCAGACACGTCAGTGCTTGGCGCCGCGGGACCCGGGCTGAAGGACAACGCAGTGAAGGGAAGCGCAAACCGGAGGCTGCTCCGCGCTGTGTAAACGAGAGGAGGAGCAGTTCTGGGAACCTGGCGTCTTCCGGAGCCAAAGGGGACGTGGGATCCCAGTCCTCGAACCCCAGGGGACTGGGTTCCCGGTTTAGACCCTTACAAAACCCATCTGGAGCTGCAGGAGGACAACCACGAGGATCGAGTTATCGCTGAGCCTCGGAGCCTGCATGAACCCAGAACGCCGTAGGGTGGGTGACAATAAAAGTGGGGCTCAGAGCTCCCCTCCAACAACGTCCCAGCAGGGCTGGGGGCAGCACAGGGAAGCAGAGCTCCTGCCTCGGGCCCAGGAGAGGTTCCCTTTGCTGCTCCAGCATCAGCAGCCGAGATGGTAAAAGCCTTCTGCATGAGCAGGGGGGGAGAGAAGAACAGGGCTGGCAGCGAGCAGGACAGAGCTTCGCTTGCTGCAGCGGTCACTTCCCATCCCGTTCTGCTGAGAGAAGGACAACGACCCCCAGTAAATAAATAAACACACCAAATAAAACACCAGGGTTGGGGGAAAAGGAGAAAACCCCATCGCTAAGCACGTCTGGCTGGATGGCAGCGCGGCTGAGCAGCAGGAACAGCAAACAGCAGAGCTCACAGCAACGGCACCGGGAGCTGCAGGGCGGGTGGTTTATGGGCCAAAAAGTGGCTTTATAAAGCTGGATCTTTAAATATTTGCTCCGATGTGCCTTCCAAGTCACATCTGCCATGGCAGTTAAACGCTCGCTGTCCTCGCACGTGGCCGGCTCCGGCACGGCACGCGGCGACCCCTGCCCGGGGGAGAGGGGTCCCCAGGGGCTAAGCGGGGAACACCAAGGTCCTGAGGCTCTGGGACCCCAATTTAAGAGACAAAGCAGCTTTGGATCTTGGCCATGCCGTGGGATTAGAGGCTCCAGGGGGTAACATCCCCGTGGGGGAGAGAGAGAGGCTGAAGCCAGGCACAGCGGTGCAGAGCCCGGACCCAGGGTACCCAAACGCCGGAATTTCCATTCAAACCCAGCCCCGTCCTCCCCAGGCTGAGTAAGAAATGTGACGAACGTAGCACAAGCAGCTTCCCCGCCGACTTCCAGCACAGCAAAAAGAAACACGAGGAGGCTGAATTCCTCCCCGTGCCACCCAGAGCCCAGCCTGGATGCCTCTGGGCTTCGCAGAGCCCTGCTGAAATCCCGGGGGCTTTCCAAGCAGCTCCAGCAGCGCAGAGGAGGCAGGAGGAGACCTCGGCTGGGAGGAATTTAAGCCTGGGCACCCAGAAGGTGCTGAGCTAGGAGACCCCAAAGCACCGTGGATGCACATTAATATCTGCTTTACCTGTCAGAGAAAGGGCCAAGGGGCAGGGATGCGTGCAGGAGGGGACAGGCAGCCAAGGAGAAATAGGAGGCAGTGGGAAGAGGGGCTCCGGGGGTCTGTAGGAGAGGTGGGGACACCTCAGGGGACAGCCCTGAGTCCAGCAGGATGAGCCACACACATCGCTGCCCACTCCTTACCAAGGGTTTTTTTTTTTTTGCTGGGTTTTCCACCTCTCACCTCCTTCTCTTCCCATGCTCGGGGGCTCTGCACGGAAACTCCCCCGGTCCTTTTTGCAAAAGCAGCAGCCTCCAGCTCCGCACAGCCCCAGGATGTCCCCCCCACCCTGCTCCTAGCACAGGATTTTGGGGTGACCAGAGACTGTTTACAGCCCCCCCTCAACCCCTGCTGCCTGCCCGCCCTATACAGGGACAGGATTTGGGATTTTTCTGGCGCTGGACTGGGAGAAGGCTCCTGACCGAGCCCTCGTGGGGCATCAGCATGGGCAGAAACCTCACCTCGATGCCTGGAAGAGCCAGGAGGACCCCAGCCACCCTGGGGCCAAACACCCTCGTTTGCCTGCGAGGAGCCTGAAGGTGCCTCTGTGGCACAGGGGAGCAGCATCCAGGCTGCTTCATTTTCCTGCTCTTCCCTTCCCCTGCCCCTTGGCTGGGGCACAGGAGCCTTTTTCTCCTCGCTCCACGCTGCCGAGCAGCCTCCAGCTCCCCAGCTCTAAAAAAAATAAAAAAAAAATAATAATAACAACATTTCTTCCCCCTCCCTTTGCACCGGATCCGCTGAGCAGCTCGGGAGCAGGCGGCATGAAAGATACTGACAAAATAAAGTTGGATTGTACTGCATTATTGAAAAAGTGACCTCCAGTGGTCAATAAAGCCTTTGCCCACCGTTTCCAGGCAGCGGTGCCTGTTGTCAGCCTCTGTCTCGGTTCAGCGGGACGGCGCTCCGGCTCTCCCAGTCCCGGCTCTCCCACGGGTGGCTCGTTAAAACTCGGAGCCAGCACTTTGGTAACGAGGAGCTCGGAGCCTTTGGAGGCACGGCTGCAAGCACGAAGGGAAACGGGCTGCGGGCAGGAGAGCGGTGTGCCACCAGCCCCGTCCCCCAGGCTGGCTCCGGGCAGAAGCGCGGGGTCCGATCAGGGAGGCTGGCAGGAGGAGAGGTTCAAGGACGAGGCTTTTTGGGGTTTTTACTGCAAAACCTTCAGCCGCGCAGCACGGGGAGAGGGAGGGGAAATCCGAGGGATGCCGAGCGCGGAGGCTGGAGCAGGAGGAGGCGATGGGGTGGGTGCTGGTGGCACAGGGTTCCCCGCGAAGGTGCCCTCCTCCGTGCCACCACCTTCCTGCTCCTTTCACGGGTCATTTCTAGGAACAATCGCGCAAGCAGCTGCCTCCTTTCCTTCCTTCCCTTCAGCCCAGCTGCAGGAGGAGGAGAACCCCGACGTGGAGCAGGAGCAGCCCACTCCCAGCACGGGACGTCCCCTGGGACGAGCAGAGGCTGCTCCCCTCCGTGCCGCACACGGAGAGCTGTGGGCACACGGCTGGGGGCTCCAGGGGAGGTTTTCCTCATTGGGATTAACTCCAGGTAGGGCCCAGCTGCAAGAGGTCGAGGTGCTCAGGATGTCAGGAGGGAACAGAGAAGGATTTAGCATCCCCCGGAGAAACGGAGGGGAGGCCCTAAAGCAGGCTGGATTTTAAGAATCCCCCTTTTAAGGCTGTCCCCGACCCTCCGATTTTGGGGAGGGAACACAACAGCAGCTTTCTGCTCCAAGTCCTGCACCACCTCAGGACCAACACTGCTCGGAGCCATCATCCCACCTTGTCCAGGATCTGGGTGAGAGCAAGGAACGACCCCAGCACCTTCCCAAACTGGGCTGGACTGGGAATTGCCCCCACACCTTGGCAGATGCTTGTGAGGGGAGCTGGAGCCTCCCCAGCAGGGAAAGCTGCACGGGGCAGAGAAAAGCTCCACAGATGCCTTTCAGAGGGGGGTCACCAGCCAGGAGGGGGGCTGTGAAACACCAGCAGTGAGGAGCAGGGGCTAATTAACCATCGCCACCCCCACGGGGGCTGGTTTAGACAGCACCAAAGATTAAAGGTCTCACGGATGCAAGGGGAGCTGCCGGGGAAGAGCTTCCACGTCCAGGCACAGCACAGAGCTCGTAGGGGCACTGAGGACCGGGATGAGACCCGTGGGCATGATCCAGTGCACAGGACAAGGAGATAACCAGATGAAAGGTGCTCCCCTCAAGTCAGCACCCACGGTGCTCGTCATCTCCCAACCTTCACCCTCGCAGCACACCCCAGGAGCTGGGCAAGGCTCACGTCCATCGACGGCTGCCTCAGAAGAGGCTTCACCCACCGATTTCACCCCAGCTGGTCACAAATTCCCCCTTCCAGGTGCTGGTGGCATTCAGTCCCCTCTCCTGTTAGTGGTGAGAGCAGCTCTGGCAAGGATGCCTTCCCCTCCAGCCCCCTAGGACAGGGTAAAGGCAGGCATCAGGGACCCAAACTTCACTTTGTGCCTCTTCTCACAGCACCAAGCATCACGTCACACGGATGCAGGCATTGCTCTGGGCTCTGAAGGTGCCCAGCAGGACCCGCCAGGCTCAGCCACACATCATTTTCTCCCCAGAGAGATGAGGACGTGCCGTACCCTAGGAGTACGAGTCAAGGCAGGATTTGGGGATGCCACATGCCAGGTTCACCCCTCCAAAGCTTTGACACCAAAGCTACAGTCTAAAGCCAGGCCCCACGGCTGGGTGGAGGCGAGGGACAGGCTGACACCTTCACCAGTGCCCCTTGGGGCTGCACCAGCCCCCAGCACGCATCCAGAAACCACATCCAACCTCACATCCCCATCCCCATCCCCATCCCCAGCCGATGGGGTCTACCCAACGAACCTGGGCCCAAGCCCCAGCTTTTCAGCTTCAAGGCTCAGAAGTTTTAAGCAAGCCCAAGCCTCACATCCCGCATCCAGCTGCCTTTTGGCTCGCCCAAAGCCTCATCCAGCGCTGAACCAGACAGGCAGGGACCAGGAAACCTTCCCGTCCTACCTCCACGGCGAGGCTGCGCACCCTGCCTGCCCCTGGGGTACCCGGCTGGCAGGCAGAGCAATTTTTTGTTCTTCCAGGCAGCCTCATCCCACAGCCCCTCCGTCATTAGGGCTGGATCCTGCCTCCAATTCCACCCAAAGTCGAGCCCTTCCCGGGGGGACACAGCTGGGGATGGAGGGGACACCTACAGGAGGGGACAATTGGGGGCCACCGCGCACCAAGAGGCCGGCAGCGAGCTGCAGGGGCTGCTCCCTTTTCTGTGCTTCCCTCCTGCCTCTGCAAATCCCTCTGGGTTTCACCTCGTGAGCCCCAAAGCAGGAGGCAGCGGGGTTGTACCTGCACGTGGGGGTGAGTCAGAGCCAGCCAGACACGCACAGGGCGCTCCCCAGCCCCTTCCAGCCTCTGCCTCCTTGGCGTGCCCTCACCAGCAGCTTAAAAAAAAAGCTTTTTTTCCTCCTTTTTCTTATTTTTTTTCCCCCCCTCTTCTTTTATTTTGTTTTACTGTCTTTTTCTTTTCCCTGCCTTCAGTCCTCCTAGTGGGTGGGGAAAATCCCGGGTGTCAGACTTCAAAAGGGAAGGCAGCCTTTGCATCCATCCCGCTCACGGCCGGGGCTCAGCCCAACCGCAGGCTCCTGCCAGCACCCACAGCAGGGCACCCCGTGCTGGGCCACCCCTGGGTGCTCCTGGAGGGCACAGCAATGCCCGCTGCCTCCCCAGCCCGAGCCCCTTTCCAGCAGAGGACATCCCCACGAGACATCTCGGTGGCACAGCACGCTCCGAGGCTGCTTTATACCAGATTTTGCTTTGGGCATTTGGATTTCGCTCCCGGGCCAGGTGATTTTGGCCAGGCAGACACAGCCAGCTCCCAGCCGCGCAGAGCGGCCGCACCGAGGAGGAGGCAGGGCACAGACCAGCACGGAAGCACCAGATGCACTCCGCCGTGCAGCCAAAAACCCATATTCTGCAACCAAAAACCCAGCTGGGCTGGAACACTGGAGGCAGCTCGTCCTCTCCAAGCGTTTCAATCCGTAGGAACAGCTAAACCAAGCCACCCGCCCCAAACCCACCGTGCCACGCTGAGCCCAGTGCTCTCTGCACACCCCAGAGCCCAACACAGGGCAGCAGAGCCCCCAGCCCATGGGCAGCAGCCCCACCAACACCTCCTTCGCCTCCCCTGGCTGCCAGGTAGCAGAGCAGGGCAGCTCCGACCCGGTGCTGTCACAACAAAACGTGTTTTCTTTCCCCAAATTCACCTGCAACAAAGACAACCGGGCGCACAGACAGCCGGAGGAGAGGTGGCATCTGTTTGATTTCCTATTGTCCTCCTGAATAGGATGCTCAAGCCTATTCAGAGCTGATTTGGGTCTGGGTTTGGTGGCGTTTGAGACCCTCGCGGGGAGATGCGCTCCTGCTGCAGAGGAGCTGCCAGGAGCCAAAGCAGCAGGGTTGGGAGCCAGCTCCAGAAACCAATACAGCAAGGGGAACGGGGCTGCTCGGAGCTGGGGAGACAAAAAAAAAAAAAGAAAAAACCCTGTGCTCACACCACGAGCCCACGTTTCGAGGTAGGAGAGAGATTTGCTCCCTGCCAGGAGTGGAGAGAAACACCAGGGTTACCCGGGCGGCATTCTGCTGAAAGGCAACGAGCAGCAGCGTGGGAGGCTGCGGCGCTGCTCCCTCCCCGGAGGAAAGGGCACAGTTTTCAGCAAGGAAAAGCCGTCCCTGCTTGGTAGCCGTGCTAGGGAGGCTTGGGAGTGCTGGATGGGGAGCGTTACAGCCTCCCCTGACACCCAGGGCTGTCCCAGGGCAGTGCTGACACCCAGAGTGAACCTCAGCGCCTCTGCCAGCCGTCACCTTGCAAAGACACAAACCTTGGTCCTGCCCTCTCCATCGGGTGCCCAGCCGGGCTTCAGCAGATGTGTATAACCAGGAAAAAAGCCCTTTCTGATTGCATTTGCCACCTGCTGTCCCTCCAGGTAGGCAGGACCCCATTAGCACCCCAACAGGCTGATGGGGTGAAGGATGCTTTGCGCAGCACCCGCTGCCATGGGACGAGGCACCGCTCCGTGGGACAAACCCAGCCCAGGAGGCCCCCAGCAGCCCCCCAGCAACCCCTCCGCAGGGTTTTCCACTGCGGGCAGGAGGCCAGGAGCTGAGGGAAGGGGGCTGCCACCCCCCAAGCCTGCGAGCCAAAGGGGACGCACGTGACGAGGCGCTGGCTTGGATTTCCAAGCCCTGCCACGGCACCAGCTGCTCCTGCCCGTCCCTTCGCGCCCAGAGGGGCCCGCAGATTGGGTTTCCCGAGCAGATAACACCCAGGTGAGTCCCCACAGACCTGGCCAAGGTCCCCCTGTCCCCAGCCATCCCAGGGAGACGCTGGTCCAGCCCTGCATGGGCGAGCACCGGAGCAGCCCCGTGGGGACGAAGGCAGCCGGGGCTCCGCGCCCCCACCGACACCGGGGATGTGAGCACGGCGCTGGGCAGGGACTCACCCCGGCAGAAACTAGATCTGGGCTGCTCCAGGACCAAAAATAACCCGCCAGCTGCCCGGGAAGAGACGCCCAGATCACGCACATGTCAGGAGGGGAGTCATCTGCACCCACCTTCGGGGGTAACAGGGGGGGGAGCTCGGCTCTCGGTGCCATTTGGGGGATAGCGGCAGCGCAAAACAGCCTGAAGGTAATTTTGGGGAGCAAAGCAGCAGACGGCTAACACCCCCAGGGCTCTGTCCTCCATCTGGGGATGAGCTGCGATGCCTCGGAGCCGCGGAGAGCCCGGTGCAGCTGTGCCAAGGAGCAGAGACCCCTGCTCCTTCCTTCCCTCCTCTCGTCCCCCAAGAGGCAGCAGCGGGGATCCCGAAGGATCAGCACATTTGTGTTGGGTAAGAGGGTGTCCCTCCACACCCCGCTGCAGCCGTGGGGGTGTGCAGGAGCAGCATTTACCAAGGAAACCCTCCCGACCTGAGCAGAGGTGCCTGGTGCTTGGAGCAGGCTGGAGAAGATGGAGGGGGAAAAAAAATCCAGAAGAATAAAGGCAACGTGGGCCCTTGGTTTCCCATCCCAGCACCCTGCCAGAGGACACAAACCACAAGCTGCTGCTTCTCAAAACCACAAAGCGAGAGCCTCGATCCTCACGGCTTTCATGGCTTTTTTATTTCAGATTAGCTGTGATGTCCTCCCAGGGGACGGGGGCAATGGGGGCACAGCATCCAGAGCTGCCTTGGGGGTGAACGCAGGCAGTCGGACCCCATAAACAGCCACCCGCTGGGCAGGCAGGAGTTACCACATCCCACACGCATCCCACCAACTAAGAACAAAACTCTCAGTCACCAAAAACCTCTGCTACCAGCCCTGGAGAGATGCAGCTCCTACTCCAGGGCTCCCTGGTGCTCCGTCGCTCAAGGACGCTGTCCCTGAGGGATGTTCCCAAGCAAGGGCACAGGTTTTCCACCATCAGAAAAATGTGATTGTCCAACTAGCATGATTACGTGAGGATCACCACCTGTACTGGCATGTAGGGCTAGGCTGAACTGGAGAAACGCATTATAACATTCCTGCACCAACCCATGCTTCCAGCAGCTATTTTCCCCTAAATCTTCCCCCAGTATTTCCGCTTTTCCTGCTTCTTCCTGCCAACGAGGCACCTGCAAAATGAGATTTCAGGACCTGTCACCTCAAAGCAGGTCAGCACCTGCCCCGAAACGCAGGCAAGGACCAGACAGACCTGGCACGAGTCGCTCACAGCCCTGTTTTCACCGGCGTACCGAAGGCACCAGCGGTGCTCATCACCAAATACCGGTCCCGCAGCCCGAGGGAGGGCATTCACGGGGCACAGCTCATGGAACAGCTCCATAAAAATGGGGCCGAGCCCTTGGCAGGTACGAGCTGACCTCAGGGGGAAGGCAGGAGGCTTTCCAGCCAGCCCTGGGAGGGGAGCTGGCAAGAGCAGCGCGAGGGCGCAGCGCTGCGGGATGCCAGCGCCTGCACCCACCCGCAGCCTCCCAGGGCTGTGCACGGGATCGGGGCTGCTCCTGCTTCCCTGGGCAGGAGGAGACAAGCAGGGAGCTCGTGGAGTTTCCATTCTCTTCCCTGCTGTGGTGAGGGAAGAAAGCAGCGAACGCTGAACAAGTCTGGGGCTGTCAGGTGCCCGGCACCCTCGGCGGTGCTGCCCGCACCAGCACGGTGCTCCTGCGCTTCCTTCCTCCTTCAGCATCGCTGCGGAGAGAGCAGGAGCAGCTCTGCTTCCCCAGCCCAGGGGTAACAGGACGTGGGGAAGGATGGAGGTGGCTCCTTGCAGCTTCCCAGCCCTGGCGTGCTGCTGCAGCCAGAGGGGAAACCTCCCTCCTGCTGCCCCGGCTCCTGGCAGCAACAGCCAGGGAGGAAAACCCTGCACAGGGCTGTCCTGGGAAAGGCTGGATGGAAGAGGAGGTTCCTGGTGCTTCCCAGCTCCGTCACCAGCTCCCCGCAATGGTTTGGGCAGAGCTGCTCCGTGCAGGTCCTGCTGCTGGCAGGGACAAAGCCGTGAGCCCACCTCGCACACCTGGGTCCTGCTCTCCGCACCTCACCAGCCTCCGCTCACCATCAATGAAGTCTTCTGGGTGGGAAGCTTTAGAGCCCGGCACTGCTGGCTCTGCACAGCTCAGCAGCAGGGAGAAAACCCTTAACTCCGCTCCCCATTGTGGGTTCTCAAAACATCCACCTGGGACTGACCCTCGGCATCCCAAAGCACCGAGCAGAAGCTCAGGCACACAAGGGAAGCAGGAGCTCCACGTTGGTGCTCTGCACCCTCTAAAAGCCTTTTATTTCACTCATCTTGCTCTCTCATTTCAAGCTAGCCACCAATACCTTGGGAAACCCAAGCTAGAGAGACTCAGGATTTATTTTTGAGAGCTTAACATCCATTACGCTCTTAAAAAATTTATGCCCTTAAGCATCTCCACGGTGGCTGCTGAACACCCATTAAAAAAATTTCATCCTTTCTTAAGCCTGACGAGTCTCACCTTCGAGAGGTACCCACGGAGTCCTGGCAACGTGCTCAACTCGAGCCCTGAGCTCCTCAGACCCAACACAAACAGCCCTGGGAAAGACGTTGTCCCCTCGGGAGGACGAGACCCCCGAGGAGAGGTTGAGTCCCAGAGCAAGCGCGTGGCTGCGGCAGGACAGCTCGGTGTGGGTTGGAAATGCAATTAACTCCATGTGCAGGGGGATAAGGGAAAAACTGAGCTTCCTACGGGTGGCTCCTAACTCCCCCAGCAACGCTAGCCCAGCGATGTTATCCACGTTCCTTTTCTGCCCTTCCCAGAGTGGGGAAAAAATAACCCTAAAGCCTTGGGAACGGCGGTGTGCTGGGGCAGGCACGCACCGGGAGCTGTTTGCAAAGAGCTTCACCTCCAGGACCCCAAACCCCAGCTCCTGCTGCCTCCCCCGGGGGCTGCATTTCACCCTTTGGGCCTTTCAGAGCAAGACGGGGCTGGGCTCCGTTGGGGAGCAGGACGCAGGGGCTGTGTCAGAAGCAATCAGCTCGGGGAGCGCGGCGGGGTGCGCGCCTCGGCACGGGGCTCCTCCGAGGCACCTGCTGCCACGCAGCCATCGCAACGCATTAAGCGGCCAGTCCGAGGCTCCCGAGCAGCAGGCAAGGGGTGAAAAGCAAGAAGGAACAAGCAGCAGAGCTAGACAGGCGCCTGCAGGGGAGCTTTCTGTGCTCTCCCCCACCGTATGGGTCGCCGTGCAGCCCGTGATGCCCTCCCACGAGCCGTGTCGGGGCTCCGAGCTTCGCAGGTGGGTCCCCCCAAGCAGCTTCTTCCACTCTGCTGCTCCCTCCTGCGCAGCAGGGGCCTGGTGCAGGTCCTGCAGCAGCCCAGATCTCTTTTTCCCCACCCTCAACGTGCCCAAGAGATCTCAGCTGCGCGGGTGGCCATCCGGCAGCCGGGTCCTGGCACCACGGGTCCCCTCTGCAGCTCCGGAGAGCTTCAGCCCGTCTGCTCCCCAGCAACGCCAGCCAGGCAGCAGGAGCTCTCTGCACCCCAGGGGAAGATTTCATCTGCTCCGGGTGTGGATTTCACCCAGGCAACCCCGATTCCCAGCTACAGCAGGGCCAACGCGGGCTGGAAGCGGCACGGACACGAGCCTGAGCTCCCAGCAAATCCAGCTGGAGCCTGGGCCCAGACAGGACCCGACGTGCCCAATGCTGCCTCCAAACCCGCACCCGGGATGGAAAAAGGATCTAACGCAGCCCCTCAGCAAGCAAACACCCCCCCAGCACCCCAGGAGAGAAAGCCTGGGCTGCGAGCAGCGGGCTCAGCACTGCCCCAACCCTCCCCTTGCCTTCAGGCCAGCAGCAGCCTGGGGATGAGCTGCGGTGTGTGGCCACGGGCAGGCCAGGACCACCTGCCCCACAGCATGGCTCAGCACCAGCCCGCTCGGCTGCCGGCTCCCCACAGCACCCAGCCCTCCTGCCAGTTGTGTTTTGGTGGCAATTCCAGCTTTTCCAGCCACCGAGACTCCCATGCTGCCCTCCAGCAGCCCCTCTCCAGCACATTTTTTCCTTGTTTCCACCATCCCAGCCCCTCTGCTGCAGCTCGGAGGCGAGGGGCAGAGCAGCCAGAGGCAGCTGGGTGCCAAGGGATGGCTGTACCAGGACCAGCATCTCACGGACAACCCCATCCCACCACGGGGTCCGCACCCCGCTGCCAACCCCAGCCCTCGCCCCTTTCCCCTCGCCCCCCAGGGGTGGGTGCCTCGCTCTCGGCTCCCCCCTAGGACCTCGCGAGCTGCCTGGAGGTAGCCGCTGGCCAGGAGCCAGGCGAGCCACGGCGGCGGCTTTCATGTGGGTGTCTGGCTGGGCACACGCCAGGGCTGGAGGCACCGGGGGGGGCAAAAATCCCCAGGTCACGGCTGCGCCACCAGAAACGCGCACGGCTGCCCACGGCGCCTCTCCGTAAAGCTTTTTTTATCCGCAGGGCTGCCGAGCGGGGACGTTCCCTGCGAGGAAACGGCCTCGGCACTGATTTTTCCGAGCCCTGGGAGCACCAGGGGATGCTCAGAGGAGGATGCTCCGAGGGGGATGCAGGAGCAGCCCGGTGGCGAGGCCAGCGGTGGTGCCCAGGCACCGAAGGAGTTACGGCGCCCGCTCATCCCAAAGGCCACGCGAGTGATTTTTATCTTTAAAAAGCCCACGGCCTGGGTTGCGCGGCTCCGCTAGGGAGCTCGCTCGGGCGCAGCCACTGCTCCTTTAAGGTATTTAACAACAAAGTGGGTGAAGGCGCTGGCTCCTCCCCGAGCCTGTACATCCCCTCCGGGTCCCCCGCCCCAGCCACCGGTGACAGCGGGGACCCCACAGCGGGCCCGGGGACTACCAGTCCCGGCATCCCCTCGGCACTTCGCTCCCTGCCGGGGATTGTAGTCCTCTGGCCATCCATCCATCCATCCATCTGTCCGTCCATGGGCATGGCAAGGCCACGCTGCTCCCCAGCTGCAAGGGCTGCGTGGGGAAAAGTTGGCGTTTCCATGCTGCCTCACCACCCAGGAGCCCCACACCATCCGGTTGCACACATTTTGGGGCGCTCCCCCAAAAGACGGGACCCCCACCGTGCCCAGATCCAGGGGAGCAGGCGGGTGCCGCGTGCTGTCACAGCCTCCAGACCCCATCCGAGCCGTGGCTCTGATTTTTATGGGTTTTGCAGCTGGGGTAGGGGCTGCGCTCAGCAATTAAATGAGGTTGCTCTCAGGTACCACAGCCCTGGCTGCCTGGGGCACCCCAGCCCTCCTGGAAGCGATGCTCCAAGGGCAGCAGCGAGTTCCTCGAGCAGCTCCAGGATGCCAAGAGCCCCCCCCCCCCCCAGCCCTGCGCTGAGCCCCCTCGCTCAGATTTGCTTTCTCTGCAGACCCTGCGCTCCTGTCCATAGCCTCCAGCAAAACACACGCCGGGGACCCGGTCTCAAATGCAGCAAACAACTCTGAGGGCTTTTCTTTTGTCTTTTCCTTGCGACAACACATTTACAAGCCAAACACCAGCACGGAGAGGGAGCCTGGCTGCTCTGCCCACAGCCAGACCACGGGGACAGAGGCACATTTCCCAGGCAGGGACGGAGCTCAGGGCTGTCCTTTAGCCTGGCACTCACCTCTCCCCTGGCTCCAGATGATATTTGTTCCCTTCCCTAACCCAAAAGCCACCTCAGGTCACAGCAGCCCCCCCCAGGAGTCACCCCACAGGCCGTGGTCACAAGTCCCCCAGGTGAGGGACCTGCCCCGAGCAATCCTAAGCCCCTGCCTCCCGCCAACAACCGGTGCTGAGCACAGAGGGACTGCACGGACAGCAGCACCCCAGATTTTCACCCCTGGGTCCAGGGAAGAACCCAATCTGAGGTGCTTGCTGGAGGGCTTGGACACCAAGCTTCACCCCTTCCCCTCCCCAAAAAGGCAGCTCCTAAACCTGCAGCACCCAGTTTGTCTCGTGGCTTTCCCACCCTGCAGTGGTTCTGCGGGGAACCCACGTCCTCCAAACACCAGAAACAAGGAGACAACAGCTCCTTTTCTCCCTAGCAAGGAACAGAGCTGCTAACGCAGCCTGAGCTGTGGGAACAGCGAGCCAGCAGGAAAAGGATGCACGGGCTGAAAAAGCAGCGGCACAGGCAGGGGCCACCTCTTCTGCTGGGTCATCGCCAGCCAATATTTGGCCACTTTTTGGCAGAATAGTGTCGCAGAGAGGATCAGCGATAAGATCCTGGCCATGATCATCTTCTTAATGCCACCCGGCCAGGGTTTGTCCAAGCAGGAGCCACGCAGCTTCCCGGCACTGGAAGGGGCGCAGGAAGTACCAGCACCGTTTGTAAGCACCACCTTGGGCCGTGCAGCAGGGAGATGCCATAAAAACACCGCCGTGGGAGCTCGCAGGTTCCTCCCATGCCCTGCGCAGCATGCACAGCACCAGGGTGCCGCACAAATGGAGGAAATGAGTCAGTGAAGTTGGGCTGGGACGGATCGGATCAAAGTGCTGACCGCTTCTCCCAGGCCCCGTGCTGCAGCGGTGCTCGGGAGGCGTTACACAGCTCCTGGCTAAAAGCAAGGGGGAGAGAATACTTAATTTAAAGCTTCCAGGGTACGACTTCCACCCCGTTTTCAGCAAGATTTTAAACAAGATATGTGATCCTGGGGGTCCCAATCTCTTGCTGATGGGACCGCAGTTGCAAGAAAGAGCTAACAGGTATCATGCTGAGGTGCCAGCATGCCCAATAAATACAGACAGACACACTGCCACCGAGGGCTGGTGGCTTCTGGAGCCAACGTGCCCTGTGTCCTGCAGTCCCCATGAGCCCCACGCTGCGGTGCCACCAGGCTGCATCGCTCCCGCTCGGCGCAGGGGATGGAGAGGGCAGCCCAGCACCCAGAGCTCACTCAGCCTGCGCCCTTGTTCTGGCTTGTTTTCCCACTAGCTTTGGGTGCCTGACTCGTAATAAGCGAGCCTGAAAAGCAGGCTCCTTTTCAGACATGCCAGGCACCCGCAGCTCCAGCTCGCAGACGCGTCTCCGGGGAGGCAGGTTCCAGGTGCGCCCAAAAAAAACCCGTGTTTCAGCCAACGCTTCCTCGTCTGCGAGCGGCTCGGCAGTGCCCGGGCCTGAGACCGAGGCTTAGGGGGAAATTGCTGTGTAGCAGCTAGTCTAATTGCGCTGAAATTACAAGATCAAGCAGTAAATTCACGTCTGCGTTCCTTGCTCGGGGTGGCAAAGACACGCCAGGCAGCCCGCTCCCCCCCCCCCCCACCCCTCCGACCGCTGCAACAACTTTCGGGCTTCGGTGGGAAGGGAAGGAGGGGGTTAACAGAGGAGAGCGTTGCCAGTTGGAAGTGCTACCTAAAAAGGGTTTCTCCTGGTAGCTGAAGCAAAATGGTTTCTCTTGCCAGCTTGTTTACTCTGCAGCTGAGAGCCGCCGGCCGCCAGGTTTGCTGCTGGAGCCCGCAGCAGCGCGGACGGGCGCTGGCACCGGGACACCCGCGGGGCAGCTGAGCCCTGCTCAGCCCCACGGTTCCCCCAGGACCAGCAGCAGGCAGGGGAAACGCTCGGCTACAGCCCTCCAGGCAGCCCTGGGCCCGTCCTCCTTCCCTTTGGGGCAGCGATGGCACTCGCCGTTTAATGGCCAGGTGAAAGCTGCAATTAGGTTTAGCCCAGGTGGTGGCAGACCAAACGGCCCCTCCAGCAGCAGGGTCCTCGGGGGCTTTTCCCATGGGAAGGGCGTGCAAACCCCATCAGAGATCAGGTGCTGGGGATGTCGGACAGGACAGAGTGATTTTCCTGGGAGAGGCAAGCACTGAACAACCCCATCCTGCCCCAGCTTGCTGCTGCGGGGCCAGAAAACGGAGGGGACTCGCCACCCTCTTCCAGAAGAGCAGAGCTCACAGTCCTGTGCCGAGACAGGTAGCAGCCAGTCTCCATTCCCTGGCAGATTTTGGAGTTCCCAGGCCAAACAGGAGCTGCACAGCTCTTGCAGCAGGCAGCCCGTCCCGGCTCCAGGATTAAAGCCACCGTGTCTGCGAACAAACCGCTCACGCTGCCAGCAGAGCCAGCCGGGAGGAGAGGCAGCAGGCAGCCGCTGCCGGCCTCGCCAGCAGCAACAGAGTGCCCAGCAGCCAGCCAGAGGATCAGGCCTGTGTTTTACAGCCTGATATTAATTACCCAGAGCGGAATCTTATTTACGTCGTCGTCTCCCAGAGGCTCCTACTGTGCTCTTGGGTTTTCTTGGTGCCACGAGGCTTCGCAGGCAGCTACAGCAGAGGGCACTTCTCTGGGAGCCAGCAGCAGCATTTCCTGCACCAGGGTGTCCCACGGCACCCAAACAGCCCCGAGGATGCAGCACCCCAATAAATGCAGCACCACTGCACGCAGAGCCCTGCAAAGTCCACCTGACCCTTTGGGTAAAGCCACAACCTTTGGCCACCGGGGCCACGGGATAATTTAAACAAGGAGGGCCAGTGCCAGGCAGTGTCCCGAGGCCACGCTGCTTTCCGAGCCAAGGCAGGATGGTGAGCAGGAGCTCGAGGCAGAGGACACTTGCCAGGACAATGTTTTGTGGCTGGCACCGTGCACGCTGCCCGAGCCACCCCGCAGCAGCCGGCCGACAAGTGATCCAGGCTCTCAGCCTGGACCACCAGGGCTGGAGTTTTACAGCTGGAAATGGTCCAGAGAGCAGCAAACGTGAGCTGGGTAAGGCACAAGCACTGCCTGCACGGGCCGGCAGCAGCAGCACTCGCTGCTTCCCTGCAGCAAGGGGGGGGGTCTGCAGAGCTGCAGCCGGGGCTCAGCCCGCGGGCACCAACACCAGCAGGGACAGAGCCTTTGGTCCCTCTGAGTGGGAGCAAACCATAATCCAGACACGAAAGCAGCAAGAACTCAGCACAATTTGCCCCAAGAGCCAGCCCTGCTCCACCGCATCACCTCCCGCAGCTGCGGCACAGCCTTGGGAAGGGTGACCTGCGGCAAGGAGGGTCTGCAAAGGAAGGAGACTGGGGAAAGAGAGAAAGATGCAATCCCACACCAAAGCACCACCCACACCCACTGCCTTTATCAGCCCCCTCTGGACAGGGCTGTGATTAGTTTCCATTTTGCAGACGAGGAAAGCGCAGCAAGAGGATCCTACAAGAGCTCGGTAACCCTCAGCGTCATTCACCCCCATTTGCACAGCTGAGGGCACACGATGAAGGCAGATGCTCCACGAGCAAGGATTTACACCAGCTGCCTCTCAGGGAACAACGAGCTGCCCCAGCCCAGCTGGGGTCCCACAGACCCCTCCACAGGGAGAAAATCCCCCATGGTGCTGGGCTTGCTCCCCTACCCATGGATGAAGCCCACCAGCCCCACAGGAGGATGCAGGAGAGCTGAGCCCAGCCCAGCCCCTACAAATCCAGCCATTGCAGGGTGCCCCCAAAACCCAGCAGACCAGGGAGGGCACCCCAGTGCCCACCAGCGCCCCTAAATTCGGGGGACTGGGCTGCTCTGGTGGGGCTTGGGGATTTTTCCACCCAACACACTGCAGGATCGGGGGGATCACCGCTCAGGTACGCGCTCCAGCACCAACTTTTCCATACCCCAATGCAAAAACCATCGCCCACCCTACCCCAGGAAGCAAAGGGGGGACCCCCAGCGCTCCCCACAGCCCCCTCCCCAAGCACCCCCTGCCGTACACCCACACCAGCTCCTACCTCCTGGCCAAGGGCAACTCCTCCATGCCAGGACTGCCTTCCCCACATACTGCTACCTCTTGGGGGGTCCCTGGGTGGTCGGATCCTACAGCAGCCAGCTCAGGGACACCCCCCTTAACCCCCAAAAACCCCGACCCTAAATACCCCTACCCCAAATATCCACCCCATACACCCCTCGGAGCAGGGGCCAGGCAAAACCAAGGCTGCCCCGTGCACCAGGGCAGGATGGGAGCCCTTAATTAGCAGACCCTGATTAGCAACAACCCCCAGCCGCTCCCCGGTCCCGATTTTGGGGTGAAAAGCGGCGGGATTGGAGCTCTTCCTAAGCAGTAACCCACGCGCAGCCCCGCTCCCAGGAGGGGAAGGGGCGTGCAAAGGGGGGCGTGGGGCTGAGCCTGGAGACCGGGGGAGGCTTCGGGGTGAGGGGACGGTACCGGGGGGGGGTCGGGGGTGTAGGGACCGGTACCGGGAGGGGGTCGGGGGTGCTGAGGGGAAGGGTCCCGGTGCCCCCGGGGTTTGTGTGTGTGGAGGTGCCACTGTGAGAACAACGTCGGGGCTCGGTTGGGAACCGGTGGTGCCGGGGCTGAGCCCCACAGGGGCGGGGGGGGCTCAAACAGCCGCCCTTGGGCGACGGGGAGGCGGCGGAGGGGGGCGCAGAGCCCGCACCGGGGCGCCCACCCCGGGCTCCCCTCAGCCCCGGCCCCGCCGCCCCTGTCAGCGTTTGAACGGCGCCAAGCGCCCGCCTCCCTCCCATTGGCTCCCCCTGCCGCCCGTCAAGCCTCACGCCGCCTCCCCGTTGGCCGCTCGCCCCGGGAGGGGGCGGGGCGCGGCCGGCGCCGCGCTATAAAAGGCGGGGGCTGGGCGGGCGGGCGCTCAGTGCCGCTGCGCGACAGGTACGGGCCGGGGGGGGGGGGGGAGGAGGAGGAGGAGGAGAAGGGGAGGAGGGAGAAGGAGGGCGGGGAGGGGCGGGGCGAAGGGGGCGGGGCGGGCGCGCGCGCGGGGGCGGTGCGCGGGGAGGGCGGGGGCGCGCGCGGCGCTGGTGGCGCTGCCTGCACGCGCCGTGCCTGCTCGGAGCGCGGCGGCAGCGGCGGCGGCAGCAGCAGCAGCAGCGGGAGCCACCGGCGCGCACGGCGATGCCCGCTCCGCTCCCGCCGCTGGCCGCCCCCTGAAGACAGCCCTCTCTATTCCCCCCCCCTCCGCTCTCCAGCGACCTCGAGCTCTGCTGTCCCCTTCCCCTTTTTTTTTTTTTTTTTTTTCCCTCCCCCCTTCCCCTTCCCCTTCTATTTCCCTCCCCCCCCCCCCCCACCTTCCCCCTTTCCCTCCCCTCCAATCCGCCTTTTTTTTTTTTTTTTTTTTTTTTTTATTATCCTCCTTTTTTGCAACCCTCCGCACCCTTCCCGGCTTGCCGTGTGGATGCGGCCCGGGCTGCCTGGCTGCGCGGGTGGCGAGAGCAGATGCTGAGGGGCCGGAGGAGGATGGAGTGCACCCTCGATGCGCAGAGTTTGATCAGTATTTCCCTGCGGAAGATCCACAGCTCCCGCACGCAGCGAGGCGGCATCAAGCTCCACAAGAACCTGCTCGTCTCCTATGTGCTCCGCAACGCCCGGCAGCTCTACCTGAGCGAGCGCTACGCCGAGCTCTACCGCCGCCAGCAGCACTACCCCGACGGCGCCCCGCTCCTCGCCATGCCCGCCTGCCCGCCGCCCCCCGCCGCCTCCGCCGCCGCCCCACCGGAGCTGGGGGCGCTCCCGCTGCCCCCCGACGCTCAGGACCGCGAGGCGCGGAGCTGCTCGGCCGTGCGGGGCGGCGCGGAGCTGCTGGAGGTGCCCGTGTGCGCGGCTCCCCCCGAGCTGCAGCAGCAGCGAGCGCCTTGCAGAGACTCGTCCCCGGCTTTCTACCGGGCTTCTTCCACCGCTCCCGGTCCCGGTTCGCCCCCGGGGCTGCTGTACGCCGCCGGCTGTGACTTCGGGGCGCCGCACTGTAGCAGCCGCACCACGGTGCTGGATTTGGACACTCACGTCGTGACCACGGTGGAGAACGGGTACTTGCACCAGGACTGCTGCTCGCAGTGCCCCTGCTGCTGCCAGCCGGCAGCGGGGCTCGCCTCCCCGCCGCCCGCACCGGGCACCAAGCGCAAGTATTACCCGGGGCAGGAGGAAGAAGAAGAAGAGGAGGGGGTGGAGGAAGGGGAGCCGGGGGGAGGCGGGGTGGCGGGCGGCCCCCCCTTCGCCCCGTGCACCAAGCGCGCCCGCTTCGAGGAGTACAGCGCCGAGCACCCGCAGGACTCTAACAACATCTCCAACTTGATCTCCATCTTCGGCTCCGGTTTCACGGGGCTGGTGAGCCGGCAGCAGGCGGACTCGGAGCAGCCCCTCAACGGGCAGCTGTGCAGCAAGCAGGCGCTGGCGAGCCTGGGAGCCTGGACTCGGGCCATCGTCGCGTTTTAGAGAGGAGCGGGGAGCCGGCGAGGGGAGGGGAAGGGAGGGGGGGGAAACACCACCGAGGGGCTGGGGTGGGGGGCGCGGAGCCGAGGGACTCTCGAGGGGGGGGACCCAGAAACAAAGGCGGGGAGGGAAAAGGGGGGGGGGGATGAGAAGAAGGTTGGGGGCGAGGGGAGTGGGGGGGGCGAGGGGGGTGCCGAGGGGTGCGCAATGGAGATGGGGGGGGGGGCGGGAGGGCAGAGCCACGCTAGTGTTTTATAAATTGTACAATAAAGGAAAAAAAGCTGAGATCTTGGGACTTTATTTTTGCAGAGATGAGAGAGAGAGAGAGAGGAGGGGAGAGAAAAAAAAAAAAAAAAAAGATAAAAAAAGATAAAACAAAGCAAACAAAACGCAAACAAACCAACAACAACACAACCCCAGCGCCGAAAGCACCCGGTTAAATAATCCTCTTTGTGTCCGCGCCGCTCGGGGGGCTCGGGGGTCGCCGGGGGCCGGTGCTGGCAGAGCCACGTGAGACCGGGGTGACCCCCCCCCCACAAACCCCGGGTCGCTTTTGTGCGTTTCTTTATCCTGGGGTGGGGAAGGGGGGAGAAAAATAATTTAAAAAAAAAATAAAAAAAGGAAAATTGAACTTTTCCTCCCGGCAGAAACGCGGGCGAGGGGTCGCGGTGGGGCTGCTGCTGGGGGTGCTGGGGGGGTCCCGGCCGCTGCCCCAGCCCCGCTGCCCCCTCCTGAAGTTTCAGCCTTCGCCCCCCCCCCCCCAGAACCAGCATTGTTCGGGCTTGTGAAGAGATCTGTCTCCTGTAGAGTCTCTTGGTTTTGTGTTTTTGGGATTATTATTTTTTTTTTTTTTAAGAAAAACCTTTTGTTGTAAAAAGGTGGGTTTTCTGCTCTCCCCCTCCCCTTGTTTATTTTTTTTTTTCTTTTTTTTTTTTCATTTTGTTTCCTTGCAGCCTGCCCCCTCCCAACTCCCCGGTACCAGCACTGTGTGTAACTGAGGATGCTTTGCCAAACGGTCTGTTGGGGTTCGTTCTCTTTCTTTTTTTTTGTTGTTGTTGTTGTTGTGTTTTTGTTTTTGTTTTTTTTCCTCCTTTTTCTTTGTTTGTAAGCCTGTATTTTTGTGCATATGGAATTGTATATCACCGGGTAAAACTGTTCAGATTTGTTTAAATTTATAATCTTAATAAAAAGTCGATTATAAAGTTGCTGTGCCCTCGCTTTCCTCCTCACCGCAGCCTCACTCCCGACCCCCCCGGGCCTCCGACCCCCCCAAACCCCACAGCGGCCCCCCCAAACCCCACAGCCCCCTTTGTCCCCCCCCTCCCCAGGACCCTCGGCTTCCCCCTCACTCCCCCCCCCCGGCAGGAGGCACAAACCCTCCCCTGGGCTTTCGGGGGGCTGCTCAGAGCCCCTGGGGAGGGGGGGGACACCGAGGCTGCCCCCCCCGGTCCCCTTCATTCCCCCCCCGGGGCAGCTCCTGCGCGCTCCCCGCGTCCCCCGGTGCGCTCGGGAAGTTTTTTTAAGTTGGAGTTTGTTATCACCGCGCTGTGCCACTTGGTGGTGCGTGTGGGTGTTTTTTTTTTTTTTTTTTTTCCCTTTTTTCCTCTCTTTTTGTGTGCTTTTTTTTTTTTCCCTCTCTCCTCTCTCTCTCCTTTCCTTCCCTCCCCTCCCCTAAACCGAATGAATGAACGCGACGGGCGCTCCCGACCCACCTCCGGCCTCACCTCGGGACGCGCGAATTCATTTCAGAATTCTGATTTTAGAAATAATTATTTTAAAAAAAATAATAATAATAAAATTAAAAAATTAAAAACCCGACAGCTGCTGCGACCCCCCCCCCCACAGCCCCCCAGGACACCCCCCCAGCCCCCCAACACCGCTCATCCCCCCTCCATCCCCCGATTTTTGGGGCTGCCAAAAATCGGATCCTAGGGGGGGGTGGGTAATAGGGGGGGGGTCCCTCGGAAGGAGGCAGCGGGGTCGCGGCCGCTGCCCCCCCCCCAGCTCAGAGCCGAGCCGGAGCGCGCCCCAAAACCCCCCCGCACCCCTCGCCCCCCCCCCCCCAACCCCCCCACGGCCGCCGCTCCGCGCCCACGGCGCCCCCTGGTGCCCGCTGCGGGCCCCGCAGTGCTTGGGGGGGGCGGCCCCGACCCCAGCTCGGGGCAGGGGGCGTCCCTCCCCCCCACCCCCCCCCCCCAAATTAAAATTCATTAATTTAAAATTCATCAAGAACCCCCTCGTCCAGCCCAGCGCTCCTGCAGCACCCAGGGGTCGGATGCTTTAAGGGGGTGGGGGGGGGTTCTCCCCTATCCCGGGGGGGGGGGGGGGCAGAAGCCCTCTCCTTGTGGCTGGCAGCCCGGGGTCTCGCTCGCCCCCCCCAAAAAAGCTGCTGCCTGCCCTCCCCAGTGGGGAAACCGGGGGGCTGCAGGCAGCGCCTGGGGGAAGTTTTAGCAGCCGGCTGCTCCTGCAGACCCCCCCCCACAGATCAGAGGTGCCAAAGCCCGAAGCCCCCCCCCCAAAAAAAAAAAACTCCCCCCCGAAGCTCCCCCCATGCCCTCCTACACCCCACAGCCCCAAAAACCCCAGGACACAGCACCAGCAGCTTGGTCCCAACCCACACCGTGGCTTCCAGGTGCTGCGATCACCTGGAGCCCCCCCCCATCCCCATGGGACCCCCCCCATGCGCACCCCCCTCTCCAAACATCCCCTCCCCGGGGGCAGCCAGCCCTCGGCACCACTCCCGGGGGGGAAGTTTCGGGGGGCTCCCGTTAAGCTTTCAAAGCCCAAAAGGGACAAAAACCTCGCAGGTAACCACACGGGGTGTGTGTGTTGGGGGGGGGGGGGGGGACACGGATAAACCCCCCCCTGGAAGCGAGGAGCGAGCGGATCCCGCAGCTCCGTGGGGTCGCTGAGACCCGGGCGCTCTCGGTTATTTCTTTATTTTCAGCCCCGGTACATGACATTTCTCTTCTGAAGGCGGCAGCGAGCCCATCACACGCAGCCTCTCCTGAAAGCAGAGCCTGGAAACCAGCGCCTCATCTGCATATTCATAAGTACCTGATAAATTAATCATGATGGCAGAAGCATTCAGGCTAGAAGGGAGGTGACAGGGGAAGGTTGCACCCCCAGCACAAGCCCGTCCTGGCGCTCGCGCACGCACGCTCCTCGCCTCCCAGGCACAAAAAAAAATATTTTCACCCCTTCTGAGCCCCGGGAGCACCCACAGGGCAGCGCAGGGCCCTGGGGGCGAGATGCTGAGCAGATGGGTTGGAGCACCCCCAATTTGGGGGAACCTCACACACGGGACCCCTCCAACCCCACTCTGCATCCCAAACCTGCTCTCCAGAGTCACACTGGGCTGCCCCACCTCATTGCTGCTGTTCTATCCCCAAAATCACTTCGTGTTTTTTATCCTTGCAGCCGTTCGTGCGCCTTGGTGAAGAGGCATCACCAATTTTGTGCCTGGCAGCCCCGGGGGCGGCAGCAGCTCTGCAGGGGCCCTGAGGATGGAGCAGGGCTGGGGCAGAGCCACAGGAGGTGCAAGGGGAGCAGGGGAACTCCTCAGCCCAGAGCCTGCGCTCAGCCACAACATAACAAAACGTTCTCCAAGGGCAGATCCCATCCTCGGGGCCCCCTCCGTGTCACCGCGCTGAACCCCCTTGGTTCGGGGCACGAGCCACCCCGCACCGGGGGAGATGCTGCTCCAGTATCGGGGCTGGTGCTGCCTCCCCGGTGTGCAAGCTCAGCACCCGCCCGCTTTCCTCCCCACCTGCCCACTTTGTTTGGGGCTGCATCGCTCCCAGCAAGAGGCAGCAACACCCCTCGGTGTTTGGAGGGCTCGCTACAATTCCACGCATCGCTCTGAGCTCAGGAGCTGACAGCCCAGCCGCGTCCTCGTGCCGCTGGGCTGCAAAGAGCCCGTGCCCAGGGGGACGCCGCTGCGCACCCAAGGGCTCCCTCGGCACCGGGAAGAGCGGCTCCTGTACTCTGCGGATCCCAGAGCAGGATCCATCAGCTCTGACGAGCTCCTGCCATCTCCCCAGCTCAACTACGAACGAGCAGGAGCACGTTTGGGGACCCGCACGTGTTCGCAGCTGTTTGAACTTCTCCCATGCGGAGATAACAGCGCGAGAGCTACGGGGGACACAGCGACGCGGACCAGAGGCTGCTCCTGTCGGCAGCGTGTTTAGTATGTTGGGGTTGGTCTCAGCCCAGGTAATTAGCATCCGAGCGGTAATTATTCACATTTGGCCTTTCTATCTCCTGCTTATGGGTCTGATGATTAACGCTGCTCCTCGCGCTCAGCCTACCCCGGATTCACCGTGGAAGTTAACGGGGGGCTGGCGTGTGACAGCAGCCCCCGTCCGCTGCCTCCACCAGCAAACAACGCGCGGGGGGAACTGGAGGAAAGGCACCGAGCACGGAGCAGCCATCACCGACACACAGAAAGCAGGAGAAGCAAAACCCCGAGCACCTGGCAGCCACCAGCTTTGGGGTTTCGGCAGCACCGGGCGGACGCACGGAGCGCATCCCACAGCAAGCAGAGGCGCACAGACCCCCCCCTAAGCAAAACCCAACAAGGGGTCTCCAAAAAAAGGAGCTGCTGCCCCCACAGGCGAGGAAACAACAAAACCCAGCTGCTGCCCTCCCAAACCAGGGCTACAACGGCTTGGCCAAGCAAAGCCCACCAGCCTTTGGCTTACCTGCCCTCCTTGGTGCCTGTCCTGGTTGCCAGCAGAGGATGGGGCCGAGCTCCAGTGGTTGTGTTGTGGCCCCACAGGGCAGCAGCAGCCCCGTGCTGAAGGACCAGGCACGGCTGCCTTTGCTCCATGAATATTTCCACAGTCTCATTTTGGGGGCTTTTTTTTTTTTTTCACTTCCAACAAAGCCCCGTTTTCCCCCCTTTTCCTCCCTGCAGTGAGGCTTTTGCATAGAAACACGTGACAAGACGTTGATTTTTTTCCCCGTTTCCCCGGGTTTTACAAACTAAAAGTGGACGTTGATGCAAAGGGAGTTTTGAAGCGGGGGGAAGTCCTGCTCGGAGGCTCCGGTTTGCTCACAAAATCGCCCATTCCCAAGCTCCCCAACAATTTTCTGCACAACCTCCTCCTCCTCGCCCAGCCACCCGGTGCCCCGTGCTGCTCCAGCCTTTGCTCCCCCCTTGCTCAGGGTATGGGGCATTCGGGGGAACTCACCCCTAAGAGGGAGCTGGGGTGCGGGATGACCCCGTGCAGGGACGAGGCAGTGCCCGGGGAGTCCCCCCAAGAAGGCTGCAGGGCTCGGTGCCACCCAGAACATCAGAAACAGCGCCCCTCTAAAACAGCCCTGCCTGCTGCTTTAGGCACCACCGCGGGCTTAAAGCTTGGCTCGGGAGCTGTCAACTCCAGAAAATCCCCAGGTTTTGGAGCAGGCGCAGCCCAAGGAGCAGCACCGGGGGCAAGGAGGTGCTGGGGGTCGGGAGATGCTCCGGCCGGGCAGAGCGGCGTGCAGGGAAGCCAGGAGATACCGCAGCAGCATCTCGTGTAACATTTCGTGTTTTTATGTCACCTCCCGCCTGGGTTTGCTGGGCTCAGGCAGCGGGACCTGCTTTGATTCCTGGTGCACGGGTGGGAAACTGAGGCAGGGCGCGCGGGTAGGGCACGGGGGGGCTGTGGCAGAGCTGGAAACACAACATGCAGCGTCTCCATCCAGCAGGACCCCGCGCAGCTCTCATGGATATGCAGTTTGTGTTTTACTTTCCCCCCAGGGAGCCCTCTCCCTTCTTCCCCCTTTAATTATAAAAATTAGCGGGTTTGAGGTGTATTCGAGGGGGTTTCTCTTCCTGCGTTGACAAAGTGCGCCACTTGACGACTCTAACCCCAAATTCTCCGTGACACGGATACCCTGGCAATTATAAAATACTTCCAAGCTCGCTCCATAAACCCCTTTGCTGTTGCTATTAGTATGCATTAACATTTTATTGGTGTTACAGGATGAAACATCCAGTCTTGCAGCTCCAGTGGGCTTGGGGATTTCCAGCATCCTGCAATATGTATCCGTGCAGAGGAAATTAAAATGTGGATGGATCAGCAAGATACAGGCAAATCCTCTCCAGTAATTTGGAGAAGACTAAACTCCGCTGCTAGTGGAGCATATTCCGAGCCATCTAATAGAGAGCTGATGATCTCTGTAACAGCCTTTTTGTAAGTTTTATTCTTGCCTACAAGGGAATTTGTTCAAAGGGGAGATGTAATACCTAAACTAATATTTTTAAAGGCACACGCTCTGCGCACGGAGAAAGGGAGGCGCTTTGCGGAACGGCCGCTTTCGGTGATCAGCCAGCACCCCGTAAAGGAACATAACCCACAACTGAACACAACCCATAACTGAACACCTGGCTGCAATTTCTCCCTCACCACCCCACCAGGCGATTTTACAGAGTTTGTCACCATCGCAGGACGTGTGGATGCTCAGCAATACTGGAAGTTTTGCTCCTTTACGCACTGGTTTCCTCCCGCAGCGTCACCTCTTCGGGGTGAAACCCCAAGCGTTGTGTCTACACGGAGAATGCAGAGGAGCCGTGCCTAAAACCTTGCACAAAACCAGGAGGAATTCTTGACGATATTGATAATTCAGGTATCTTGACTCGTGCAGCGCGGGCTGCTTGAATTTCTCCCTCCCAGGAGTCTCAGAAACAAGACCTGGGAAGAAACCGGTCCCCTGCTTTCCCTCCTTCCTCCCGTTATAGGATCCCGAGCCCAGGCTTTTTATAGCTAGCAGAAGCGCCCACTCCACCCCCTCAAAAGCCTTTTCCAAGCCCCAAAGCCTCCAAGCTGAGGGCTAAACCCTGCTGAGCTGCAGGGGGCCTTGTTCTGGTTTGGATCTCCCCAGCTGGAAGCTCAGCGCCCAGAGAAATCCGCGTCTGCCCCAGGACAGCCGGGGAGTCAACGGGGAGGGTGCTCGCCCCCGAAGGGGAGGCTGTATCCGTCCCGTTAGAGGACAAAGACCTCTTCTTGGGCTATTAGAGCACCAAGTGACTTCCAAAAGCCCCGTTGAATTCTACATCTGGGCATGGAGAATCCTTCCTGAAGCAGCACCGAGAGCCCTGTGAGCTTCTCCATTGCAGAAAGTTGGCAGGGGTGAGGTGAGGTTTTATTAGCGGTTATCACAGCCACCAATTCTGCCTTTTCCCACCCATTTCTGCCTCTCGCAGGACCGGAGGAGGTCAGCACGGCTGCAGGGACCCGGTGGCACCTTGATCACCACTCCCTCCTCGCTCCCATCTCCCCTCTCCATCCCCTCTCTCTCACGGTTTCGGGGTGCGCCAAGACCCCATTTTCACCCAGGTGGAACCAGCGGCTTCTGCACACCCCAGCCCCGTCCTGAGATCCACCACCACCTCCTCGGGGCGTGAAGCTCGTCCTCGAGGCCACCAGCTCGGGTTTTGCTGCTCTACAAACGCCGGTCCTGCAGCGGGGACATCTCTTTGTTTATTTAATAGCAGGAGCCCAGCGCTACGCCGTGGAAGCAAGCCGCACGCCAGGGACAAGCTAACACAGCAACAATGGCATGAAACACTTCTATTTTTTTATCCTTTTTCCTACTATCACCGCACGAGGCTGCTTCTCTTAACTCTTACCTCGTTTATTAGGGGCTGTCACGAGCGGTCATTTATAAAAGAGGGCTGCAAAGAGCCAGGGGGAGGCTGGTGGCGAGGGGCGAAACGCGCCCCACGGTGGGGCGACAGCTGCTGAGCAGAAACCTCTCACCGAACGGCCCACGTCCTGCTGCCCCAAAGGATCCAGCTCTGAAATCCGGATTAAAAAACCCGGCTCAGCCAGCGGGCTGAGTGGGACGATGGGGAGGAAGCCACCGCGTGGCTGTCGCGCTCGCCGAGGGATGGGTTCAAGACGAACCCGAGCGCCTTCAAGGAAAAGATTTGGGGTCCACGATGATGTTTTCTGCCCACCCTCCATCCCTCCACGCTGCTGCCACTTTTAGCAGCCCGCTCACACACTTGGCCTGCGTTGATGGAGAGGATAAAAGGGCGACAAGGAAAGCAGCCTTTGCTCGGCACATCTACGCCAGCTCCGGCCGCTCCCCAGCAGACCCAGGTAAAATTTTCTGCATAAATCCAACAACGCCGCCGAGCTCACCCGCCGCTGGAAGTCCTGAGTCAGCACCTGCAGCAGGACGGGAAAAAACATCTGAAGAAAAAGGGTTCCCGTTCCCAGGCAGCCTCAGGAACAAGGCTCAGACGTCCTTTGGTCACGAGAGGCTCTGATCTTCAAGAAGAATTTGCTGGCTTGGGAGCAGGCGGCGCACATCGCCCACCTGCCAAACCCAAGCTGGGAAAGGGGGGAGGCATAGCACAGAAATTAAATAAGTAATAAAACACTGTAAGACGGAAAAAAAGAGGCTAGCAAGGGCGCAAAGAACATGCAAGATACCAACAAACACGACAAATGCCCCCGCACAGCACCTGCCCAAGGCTGTGGCCAGCAGCAAACACCCCGCAGCGGGAGCAGATCCCAGCCCCAAGAGAGACCAACACAGGCACCGGTGCAAAACACAGAGACTTTAATTAAAACCACGAGGTCGGCAGAGGTGGGGAGCTGCTCTGGGCACGGAGCAGCCCCGGGTGCTGCTGCTGCATGCGCGGACCCAGCGGGACAGGAGCAGAGCCCCCAAGGGCCAGCGGCACCGGGGGAGGTGGATGAAGGTGAGAGACCGGGTGCCACGCTACGGGGATGCGTCCCGAGTGGTGGGTGAGACTCAGAAATTAGCTGCTTGAAGTCCCAAAAGCCCTGGCAGGATAAAAGTGCAGAGTCGTGCAAGCAAAAGCTCTCCGCGAGCCCCGTCCCACCTCCTCGCAGGGTCCCAAGCCCAGGGACACCGTCCCCGGGGGGGGGGGCAGGGGAAGGGAGCACCTCCCCACCCGTTTTTGGTGCTGAATTTCACATTCTTGGTGTCCCTCCCAGCATCTAGAGCATGGATGGATGTCGGCGTTTCCACCTGTCCTTCTACGTGCAGCCCCAATTCCCTAAGATCACCGGGAGAGACGCGTTCCCATCCCTTGGGCAGCTTTGGGACCCCCCGGCTTTAGCTCAGCCCCCATGCAGCCTCTAAAGCAGGGGGACACTTGCCAAAAAGCCACGTGGCGAGGCGAAGGGACACCGATGGAGGAGCCTGGGGGCTCTGCTCCAGCACCCCCCGGGCCCTGCGGACACGCAGATCTCCTGCCCCGCTCCCGGAGCGGATCCCTTCGGAGAGCCGAGGTGATGCGCGCACATCCTAGTAACAGCTCGGCAGTAAAACAAGGCTGGAGTCTGTCGTTTTCATTTCAAATGCGCCTTTATAAAGTTGTTCCGGGCAGCTCAGGAGGTCCTGGCCCCGTCCTCCCCAGCTGCCAGCCCAGGACCAAGCCACACCACGGCCAGGACAGAAAGTTCGGCTCCAGCTCTGCAGGGACCCGCATCTCCCTGCCCTAACCCAGCCTCTCCTCCTGCTCTGCCTCCCTGAGCTCCTCGGAGAACCTTCGCAAGGAGGAGGGACCAAGACAAATGGACACAGCTCTGCTCAAACCCGGCACCAGCCACTTCTGCCCCCCCAGGTGATGCTGGCCCCGCTCCGGATCCTGGCCCCATTCATTCCTCTGCTGCTGGTGGCACTGGGAGCGTGGTTCCTGCTGCCTGAGGTCCAGCACAGCAGCACCAGCAGGCGATAAGAGGGGAAAATAGCTTTTTTTTTGTTTTTTCCAGGTACAAGCCGCTGTCCTGGGCTATTTAACGCCTTTTGTTTCCAGCACAGGTAGCACAAGGCGTGCAGAGCCGCATGCTCGCCCCCACGCTGCCTTCGCTCCGGGGAGGCCGCCCTGAAAGAGCTGGGATCGTGCTGCCTGGTGGGGAAAGCTCCTCGCTGGGGGCTGCTCTGCTTTCTGACCACGCAGCAGCAGCAACCCCGGCGGCCACCTCGCCCCCGCTGAGGCCAGCAAAGCAGAGAAGGAGGAGATGGGGAGCGCAGGGGGGCAAGGCTGACCCCAAATGATGCCTGAACAGCGATGATGGTGGGATGGTTTGTGCCCGTTCCCTACAGAGGGGAGGGAGCCTGAGCAGGCGCAGCTCCAGCGGTGTCTTTGCGTAGCCATGCCCACAGAGCCGGGGCCCTCAGCTCCAAGCCAGACCCCACAGCCCAGCAAACTCCTCGCTTCACCCGAGAGAAGAGGCGGTGGTGCGAAAGGAAGACCCAGGGAAGCTCGCAGAGGAGATGGAGGGAGGAGGGAGGTGGCTTTGCTTACCTAGGATGAGGGAGAGGTGGCACCCTGGGCTTCCAGCAACCCGCAGCCCTTCCCTACAGCTTCCTTTACCCACTCAACAACCCCAGGTGCAAGCAGAGGTGGCCGCGTGCAGCCTCACCCCTCACCCCTCGCAGTGCTTTCCAAACCAAACAGCAACAGGAAACTTCGATGAAATTCAAAAGAGAAACTGCAGTTACCCCTGCCCAGCGCGTACACGTGTGCCTTTTCCCCCCCCCTTGACACCCCCTTTCCTCCCGGGAAGGAAAGCACGGGGCGATCAGCTGCAAGGCAGCCCCTCATCAAACCCCCCTCGGTGCCCGGATCGGCGGGCGCAGCAGAGCTGGGGGCGTGCAGGAGGAGCTGCTCTGGTCCCGTCTCTCGAGTGCTTGGGATCCGTGGTTTGCCCGATGGGGATGCGCAGGAACGAAGGGGCCGTGCGGCGGGCGAGGTGATGAGGAAGGGGGCGAGGGGTAGGAGGAAGAGCGCCGCGCTGCGCCTCCGCGGCCTCGGACTCCTCCTCCCGCGGCCTCCTTAGGACGTCACGGGCTGGATGGGGAGCAGGCTGCCGAACTTGAAGTGCTGGATGACGGGGAACTTCTCCAGGCACTGCAGGAGGGGGGGGAAGATAAAAAGAGGGGTGAGTTCGGGAGGCAGTCCCACCTGGCACAGGCAGCCGGAGCTACGGGCTGGCCCCCCGGGCACGGGAGGAGGCAGCGAGCTCGGGGCTGCTGGCGCAGATCGGGCAGAGCAGCAGCTTGTGGGGGGGCCCAGTGTGATGCCCCCCACCCCATATTCCAGCGGGGTCTTCGCCCCAGTAAGGCTTCATACTGGTGACACCCCCTGAACATCCCCTTTCACCGAGCCAGAGCCTTTTCCTTGCCGCAATTCAGGCCAGGAGCGTGAGCTGAAGAGGGATGTTTGTGTCAGCAGCTTTCTCCCTCGCCGCCTCCCAGCACTTTAGCTGATTTCCTTTGAAGAGTTTCACCCTCCAAACCCTTGGAGAAGCACACAAAGCCCCCGGGGAGGAGGCTCTCCATGCCCAGGACAGTGCCAGCATTGAGGCACCACCTTGCAGCCACGAGGCGCTGCCCAAATCACGCTGCAGACTGCTCTTCGTCAGCCACGTCCCAGTCAGCCAAGTCACAGCCAGGCTCTGTGCTCACCTTCCTGCCAGGGGCTGTGGTCAACGAGCTAGGGCAACATTTTCCAAAACCTGCCCGACAGAGCCGCTCAGAGCTCTATTTTTGAGTCATTACGGATTCAGACCGCCCAAAAACTCGGGCAGGACGTGGAGCAGACTCATCTGCAGCCACACATCCACAAGGGTGCTGGGGGCACGGCGAGCGAGGTGAGAAGAGAAAGCGGCCACCAGGTAGGAGGCCAAGTTCTGCCCTCCCTAGACTGCACAATCTAAAGAAGAGATCTCCAGGTCTTGGAAAGCCTTTCTCCTGTTCCCAGACGGTTCTGGGGACAGGACTCTTACTCCACAGGAGAGGTGAAGTCCATCCCACCAAAGCACAGCACCTACGAGCTAACAGGAGTCCAGAAGTCCTCGGCACCAGCAGCTCAGAGCCAGGGCAAGGGGGAAGAGCTGCAGAGGAGCAGCAGGAGGGTGTCCGACCCCACCAGCTGCTGGCCCTAACCAGGCAGACCTCGGGACAAAATTCAGGGCCCGTTCCTCCAGGCACTCGTGGCAAAGCACGGTTCTTTCTTACCAAAGGGAGGTGAGATCCATCCCCGGGCAGCCACAGCTCTCCTTTCCACGGAGAAGAGCCTCGTGCCCTGCCTGAGCACAGCTCCTTACCCCACGCAGGGCACGGGCAGAGGAAGGCTGCCCACACAGGCAAGCAGTGGGATTTGTGCTCAGAAGCCCAGGCCAGGGGCAATCCCGTTGGAAGCAGAGGTCAGACAACTTCCAAGGAAACCAAACCGCTCGCAAGCAGGCTGGAGACGAAATAAGTTTGGAGGCGGTGAAAATACACCACGGGTGTATTCGCCCTTGGGGAAAAAAAGTCATGAAAAAATTCACAAGCCACCCAGGCAAGGCACCATCGAGAAGCAAGTCCCATAACCATCGGGGCACGTCACCTTCGAAGCCTCCCCAACACTTGCAAGCACGCAGAGGGGCCCCAATCCCTCTGCACAACCACTCAAACCCTGAGAGGAAGCGGCGCAGGACGGTGGTGATGTGAAGGAAGGATGGGGAGAAATGAATACTGGGGATGCTGACAGCTGGAAATGTCAGCCCAACTGGCTCCAAGGAGCCCCACGGAAGACCAAACTGGTTTGGGCTCCTGATGAAGAAACTTCACCAGCAGTTGGAAGAATGGGAAGGAACCCGTGCCAGTTCGCACATCGGCAGCCCGAGAAGAAAGGAGCGGAGACACTTCTCCTCCTCCTCCCCTCTCCAGCAGGACTGGCAGAAATGGTGTGGATTATCAGAGGTGCCAAGAGGATCCTCTCTGCATGGAACTGCCGCAGCCAGCACCAGCTCGACGGAGGGGACAGGCTTTTTCTATTCTTCCCAGCAGCCCAAACACGCTGAAGTCCTGGCTTGAGACTCAACTGGGGAGTAGCTTCGTGCATCGAGTCCAACCTTTAAAGATGGAACTGGGACTGGATTAGTTACAATGGAAAGTATTTCCCGTCTGACTGCAGTAGAGAAGGAAAGGTCAGGAGACTCAAAAGCAGGCTCAGGGGAAAAACATCAAGGCTGCTGCTTTAACCACGCTGTTCTGCCGACTTCTTCACTCGCCTTTGAAGGAGAGAACAAGAAAAGCCCTTGCACTTCCAAGCTAACTCTTCTTCACCCATTATATTTATATTATAAATAGGCACATTTGAGATTTCATAAACACGCAGAGCAGAAGACACGCTGCCTTGAAGCTGCTGCCTGTCCTCAGACCCTGCAGCAAGCACGCTGGAGGGCCTGGATCCAGGCAAGAGCACATGGCCGTGCCTGAGGCTCGTGCTGGCTGTTTAAAGTCATCCCATAGCAGGGATGGCGAAGGGACAAAGCGCCCAGACTGCGTGTTAAACAAACCAGGCCTGGGAAATGCCCCACTTCTGCCAAGTGAGAGCGAGCCTCCCATTTCTGCTGGTCTGCTCCCGGTGCCGAGCCCTCCTCAGTCACCCCCAGACGTGTCAGGGAGCTGGACCATTGGAGCCTCCATCCTCGATTTCATCTGAGCTAATTGCAAACTGTGATCAGAGGGTGTAGACACAGGTAGGAAGGAGAGGGTGAGGAGGAAATCTCGCTCTCAACGCTAGCCAGTCAGCCAAAAAAGCAACCTTACAAACCCAAACCTTTCCCCTCTTCACTGCCACAAACTGATTCCTCAGCAAGCCTCCCTCTTCTTCGCCCTTCCAGGTGAATGCAGGCCCCGTGCAGTGCCCAGAGAGGACTCTGCTGCACGAGGGCCATCACTCGGGATTAGTCCTTGAAGACCTGCAAGTGTTTTTGGAGGAAAAAGCTAAATTGGAAGTCACGCAGCAGTTTGGTTGAGTCAACGTTTCCTGTACCTTAGCCTAAATTTGTGTTCTCACTCTTCCCAGCAGCTTTTGCATCCTCCAGCATGCAAAATGGCCCCAGCACACTGCACCCAACCACAGCAGGGTGCGTGGGGAGCCTGGGGAATATCAGAACCCATCCAAAGGAGTGGGAAAACCAAGGCAGCACAGCAGCCCTCGCTCCAGCCCCAGGATTTAGGGACCCTGTGCTTGATTTAGCAGTGCTCCCAGGGCTGGGGACTCTCTGCCAGGACCCCCAGCTCTCCCAGCAGAGCCTCCAGCTCAGGGTTTCCCAGCACAGAGGCACCCCTCGGGGGGGGGGGGGGTCGACCCCCAGCCTCGAACTCTCCTCCTCGGAGGCCGGGAGGAAAGCTGAGCTGGGGGCGGAAGGAGCCAGCGGGCCTGGGAGTGACACCTCGCAGATTAGAGAGGTATGTGGCCTGGAACCTAAACACAGGATGTGAAGTGCAGAGGAAGGGCTGGGGGAGGGAGAGCGCCTGGGTTCGGCACAGTTAACCCCTTTGTGCGCTGCAGCCGCCCGCCCAGCCTCTGCCCCACGTCCCAGGAACGGGAGCAGAGCCCGCGG
This sequence comes from Aythya fuligula, assembly GCF_009819795.1. Lineage (NCBI taxonomy): Eukaryota > Metazoa > Chordata > Aves > Anseriformes > Anatidae > Aythya > Aythya fuligula. Next base: position 3,759,144 of record NC_045577.1, on the reverse strand, counting down.
GGTGCAGGAATAACTCCTTCGAGCCCTACCTGAGGGGATGTTACACCCCTAGCAGCGGGCAGCTGCGCCACCCCTGCTCCTCTCCATCGTGTTTAGCACGGCCGCTGCCTCCCCTCGGCACGAGCCCCTCGGCCGGGTCCTGCTGGAGGCCCACGCGTTGCAGTTCCTGCCCCGCTTCCTCAAGTTCAGGGTTAGCTTCGGCAGGAAGGAGAGATAAGGGACGGCCAGAACTGCCCGGTTCCCCGGGTCAGGGTTCGCCAGGAAAGCCTGGGGAGGCTGGCGGGTGGAGGATTGCCAAGCCCCGGAGGCCGCAGCCTCGCCAGGCTGGTGCGCTGCGCAGACACGGCACGCGGCCAGGAGGCGTTCAAGCCTGCTCCGGGGCTTTTAAAAACACGGGATGGGGTTAACCCAAGCCTCCTCCAGCTGGGAACAGAGCGGGGTGGGAAGCAGGAAGGTGCGTTAAGATGCTAGACCTCGTTTTGGAGGCCTCGCGTCTCGCACCGTGTGGAAAGATGAGAAATGGCACAAGCCGCGCCTGCAAGGAAAGGCAGCCAAGGACTGGTTTTTGGGGCAAAAATGGGGCAGGCAGGAGCCTCCGTCTGCCCTGCCAAAGTTCCCTGAGCCACGTTCAGCACAGAGCAGCTGCTGGGTGCGACGGGGCCCCCACACCGAGGGGCACGAGGCAGCAGAGCCGACGGGGTGAGGCTGAGCCAGGCCCCCCCTTGCCCACGGCGCTCACCTCGGCCTTGTACATGCGGATGAGGCCCTGGTTGACCTTGGACCAGGAGGGCACGGCGCTGATGTTCCAGAGCTGGTTGGAGTGCTCAGCGAAGGGACCCGTCTTCATCTGAAAAGAGACCCGAGAGCGGGGCTGAGGCGCGGGGCCGGGCGGGATGCTCAGGCTCAGGCTCTCCAAGCAAACGTCCCCGCCGGGCCCTGCGACCCACGTGCCGCCCGATCCTGCCTCCTTCCCTCCCCTCCTTCCTTCCCTCCTGCTGCACCAACATCGCACGAAGCCGTGGCAAATCCACCCCTGACGACATCAAGCCTTTTTCTGCCGCTTTGCTCCCCAAAACCTCCCCACGCACACCTCTCCTTTAACAGCCACGTTAAAAAAAAACAAAACAAAACAAAAAAAACCACCTCAGCCCCATTCTGCCCCCAGCAGAGCTCGGCTTAACGCCGTTCCTATCCTACCCGGAGCCCTCCCAGCACAGCACCGCTGGGCTTTCCAAGAAAATAATGACTCATTCCCCCTCCAAATCAACAACAAGCAGCAGCAGAGACGGCCGCGCTGCCTTCCCCGCGCGCAGAGGGCAGCTCCTGCCCGGAGCACGAGGCCCCGGGGCGGGCAGGAGCAGAGGGAATGTGCTCCAACCCCGCTCTCCAACCAGGCTCCAAAGCTGCTTTTTGGTGTTATTTGTTTGAGACACTCCGGCGTTCCTCCTCCCAGGGCGAGGGGTTTGGAGGAGGGAGGGCAAGGAGGGGGGGAGCTGCAATCAGGGACAGTCGCAGGCAGGCTCCCCGGGTAGCTCTCTCCCTTCTTCTCCGTGAACAAAAACAGACCCTTGGGGAGAAGAAGAAATATAACGCAGCCTCTCTGCCTGAGCAAAGTTCCCATGACATCAGAAACCACAAGGCCGAAGCTCACGCTAGAAAGGAACGTGGGGAGGGAGGAATCTCTTGGACTCCCGTTCTCCACTCGGGGTTGAACAACCAACTAACCCCTTCCCTCCACGCAGGCACAGGCTCGATCTGCTCGGAGGACGATGTGCTTCGAGCAGGCTGACCTCGGGGCTGGAGCCCGGTGGGAAGGAGCTCTGCTGCCCTGCAAAAACCTGGCCCTGCTTTTTCACAAGCTGGGCAGTGACCGCTGAGCCGCTGAGCCCTTCCTGCTCCCCTCCGCCGTGTGTTTCCCTCGCAGATTTGAGACGAAACGGGCAGATCCGCAGAGCACAGCAGCACCAGCGTGCCACGAAGTGTGGGATTTAGCACCCGTGGGCACCACGTGGCGGGGGAACAGGGGGCACGAGTGTGGCCGAGCCTGGCGTGCCGGGTTGCCGAGCACCCCCCCGGCAGGGCAGGGCTGGTTGTGTGTGTTTCGACGCCAAACCTTCCTCCAGCATCGCCATCCTCGGTGCGGGCACAGCTTGCAGCAGCCCCCACGAGCGCGTTTTTTGCTTTCTTCCCTCCTTCCTGAGCCGCAGAGGACGAGCGGGGAGCGCGCGGAGGCGGCGAGCTCGGGCAGCCGGCCCCACCATCCAGCCCGTTGGCTCCCCAAGCCCCCTGGCACGGCCACTAGCGTGGCCCCCCTGGACCCAGGAGCCCGGCGAGGGAAGGCTCGGCTATTGTTTCAAACTGGGGCGGGAGGAGAATGGGGAACAAGGGGGAAAATGAGCTCATTTCAGCCACAAAGGGAGAAGAGGGAGAAAGCGAGCGGGCTGGGGGGGGGAGCGAGAGCGGCAGCGAGCGCGCTGCAGTCCCGCAGTGACCCCAGGGGAACGGAGTGAGTCAGAGCAGCCATATTGAGCAGGAAATTACTCACAGACGCTGCGTTCCTGCCTCTCCGTTCCCAAGAGAATCAGCCTTTTGTAAATGGTTCCTCTGTCAGTAACTGGGGGAGGGGGACGGCTGAGGCTGTGCTTTCCTGTCAGCTCCTTCCCTTCCAGCCGAAACCCGAGCCCTCCCTTCCCAAACCTCCAAATTTAGAAGCCAGATTGGAGATGAAATTCTTGCTGCCTGCCCTGGGCTCTTAAAGCAACACAACCCCGGCCGCTCCACGCCGCCCAGCCGCCCACGGAGGGGGCCCGCTGTGCCCTGGGTGCCCCCCTGGGGAGCTGGCGCTCGCAGCGGGCTTCGGTTTCAGCTGGCTCAGGAGCAGGCTCCGTGTTTTGCCCCCTACGAGGATGGTGCTGTTCAAAGAGAGCATCTGGGTGGCTTCAGGGGGTGACACACAGCACCCTGTGCTGCACTCACAGCTCAGAAACAGGCATTTGGGTCTAAAAACCGCCCCCCAGATTTCCCAACACCGCTCCGGCTTGCGTAAGGCTTGCTGCCGTGTCCATGTGCAGCGCGGGGTGGTGCTCGGGGAGGAGGTTGCAGCGGGTTCAGGCTGGCCACCATCCCGCCGTGTTACTTTAAGAGCCCCGAGGTTTAAACATCCACGTGGCAAAGCACCACCACCACCAGGGTGTACGCTCACATCCCTGAGACGTCACCCAGAGGCTGAGGAAAATATCTGCTGCCGAGAATATTCGCTGGGTTGAAAGAAAAACAACCTACCCTGGTCGTAGCTGGCTGAAACAAAACCTGCTCTCACGTCAGTAAAACCTCCCAGACCCGGTATGGGAGCTGCTGCGGTGTTTACTGTTTGTTTTACACCTTTAAAGCAGGGCTGTTCTCAGCTGAAAAGCTCAGAAGAAAATAATATCATTAATGTATTAAAGTCGTTAATCCCTTCCATCGTTTCGCCTGGTATTTTGTTTTGTTGTTGATTTTGGAGAGAAAGCGAGCGTTCAGGGCTGTCTCAGCACCCCCTAGTGGCAGTACCAACCTTCCCAAGCGTTTTAAGGGAGAAAAATCACATCTTCAAGGCAACATTTTTACAAAAAAATAAAAAAAAGGGAACAGAGCTTGCAGGAAAACGGATTGAAAATATCATGCCTTTGACAGCTCAGGTTGTGGCAATCCCTCAGCAGCTCACACCAGGGGTGACCGACAGGAGGTTTCCCTGCCACCAGGTGGCACCGAGGAGCTCAGCAGAGAAACCATGATTCCGAATAAACGTGGGGAAAAAAAGAAGTGAAATTGCTCATTAAAAAAGCCTCCCGAAAAGCTACGTTTCTGCGGGCAAAAGCGGAGCGACCAGAAGCAGCCTGGTGCTGGGTATTTTAACTTCACGTGTCATCTGTGTACTGCAGGATTTTCTGTACCCATAAGAAATGTGTTTTTATGGTTTTTAAGAGGCTACTACGCTGTCTTCACGTTACAGATGCCCAGAATAAAATAAATCTGAGAGCATCTTGGCTCCTGCTTGCAGCGAGGCCGAAGCAGGAGCAGATTTCCTGTCCTCAGCTCAGCCCCTTCAGGCAGTGCCTCTCCCCTGTCCATGGCATGATTTAAATCTGCACCGAAGGTTAAATCCTGCGAGGTGCTCAGCACCAACGAGCCCTACTAGATTCAGCAGGGCTTGATGCAGCATCTCCTGGGGTTTGGGCCAAGGGCTCCTATGAAAATTTCCTACGGGAAAGGGTAAGTTTGTGTTCTGCAACCTCCCTTCTCATCTCATCACTAGATGAGAGAATGGAGAGGGGGGGAAAAGCGAAGAGAACAAAGGGGAAGAACCGCACTCTGTCCTTCAAAATTAATCCCATCACCTCTCTCTTGCCAGAGACAGGAAATCCCTCACCACAACAGAGCATGTGGTTCTCCCCTCCCTACCCAGACCGTGCAGTGGGGGGGGGGGACGACAAAAAACACAGGCAGGTCGCTCACTGCAGCTGAGAGAAGGAAGCTGTGAGCTCCTGCGCTCAGAAACATCGCCCGTGGATGGGAACAGGCAGAGCATCGCCAGTCCCTTGCCCAAGGACCCCAGAATACACGAGCAGAAACACGGTCCTGATCCTGGTCCTGATAACAGCTGGCTGAACCTCAGCACTCTCCCCCCTCCGGATCGTTTGCAAGAAAAGGCACATTTAACGGGCAACTCCTGGCAGAATCTGCTCAGATCTGGAGGAGAATGAGCTGCACGGAGGTATGGGAGCCTGCCCTAAGCAAGGGGAGGCCCAGGACCTGCCAGGCAGCGCCCAACGACTGGAGGCAAGGGAGGTTATCTTGGCAAGCCCAGCTGTTTTGCAGCTTTCACTTCATCTTCCTAGCACACTTACAAGCACCAGTCTTCTCCATCCAAGTTCCCACTGACTGATCCAAGGCTATTTGTTTGATATCCACAACCCATCCGGCTTAATTCCGCTTTCCCTTCAATATCTCTGTTTCAGCTCATTCAAGGAGAGCACCTCAGACACAACAAGGAATCTTCCGCGCACCTCCACGAGAGCAAACCCAGGAGGAAGAGAAAACCACAGCCAGAACTGCCTGTCTAATGTCAGGAGCACTTCCCTGTGGGACAAACCTCACCTCTGTAATGAAGAGGATGCACTCCAGGAACATGAAGTCTTTATGGTTTTCGTTTACCACCTTCTCATCAACAAAGTGGCGAGGCTCCAGATTCGGATGGTCTGAAAAGAGTAAAAGACAGTAGGAAGTGAGCTGTATGGCACCCCTTTCTGAAAGCACATTCAGTTAGGTCTTGTCCTGTCCCTCCTTCACAAGAAGGATGATTCTCCCACCACAGCTTTTCAGGAGTCAGCACAGAGCTGCTCCCTTCCATCTCCTCTCCAACTCTAATGCCTTAGCAATGAGAGCAACTGGTAAGCTCTCCAGGGCAGAAAATGTGTTTTCTAGCACCAAAAACAAGGCTCGCCTTTCAAAAAGCTTGTAGTACTGCAATAAAGACAGCTGTACTGCACAACGAAGCCTTCCATCTCCCAACCTAGGCAACCAGCTTTATTTGGAAAGCTGAGAAAAAAAAAAATCCAAGCCCCAAGCAAACCCTGGCGCTGTATTACACAAATTCGACGCATTCGAATTTAAAAGTCAGTCCCAAGCCCCATCAGCTTTGCAACCCAGACAGACAGGGCAGAGGGCAGGCTGGGACACGAGCAGATTTTTATTAGTACCTATCAGCTGGGAACTGCCCCATATGAAAGGTAGGAACTGGAAGTCATCCAAGCCCCAGACACCCTGGCTGCCAGCAGGCTCCATCCTGTAGGTCTTCTGAAGCTTTCGCATCACTTCTAGGTACCTGATACGAAAGAGAGGAGTTAAGACAAGGCTGCCTTCTGGACTCCAAACACAAAATCCACACCTCTCCCTTTGCCAAACACATAGGGAACCCAAACAGACAGACTATTGACTCTTGGAGGGTCCCAAACCCACTTTTGGGCACAAGAGAAAACCACGATTCGAATTTAGCAGCTGAGGGAGCACCAGGAGGAAGCCTTGAGACAGAGCAAGGGACTCGGGTTAACAGAAGGAAAACGATGAGCTGCCAGCACAATGCCCACTCGGATGAAATTACAATCAATGGGCATTCAGCATCACCTCTCTCCAACGAGATTTCCAAGCCTTTGTAGCTAGAGGGCTGGTTTAACTGACCCCGTTCAGTTCAGGCCACCTGAAGAAACATCAGCTACCCCCAAATCTACCCACGTGTGAGGAAGGGGACTCACAGCCTGTTTCCATTACTCAGCTACAAACACCAGAAGGCTCTGAGGGGATGGGAAACAGGATTTTGCCCGGGGGGAGAGGCTGGAAGTGGGTGATGCTGGCAGGGTAATAGGAAAGCAACAAATCAGCTGGGCCTCAAGCTCCACCGGAGAGAGCCGATGCCAATAACGTTCTGCATCACCTAGCCTTTCACACCCCACACGGAATTTTCTCTCCTTGTTGACTTACATGAGGATAAGAACAATCAGCTGGGCAAAGGACACAAACTAGCACTTGCGAGTAGGACCCCCAATATGTTGCAGTATATAGGATGTATATTCAGCTCCTCTGCCACAGGAAGCAGCCTGACAGCAGGTATAGTAGCAAATGCCAGCACTTCTTAAAAACTGTGGGCCTTGGTTTTGTTTTGTTTTTACACCAAATTCACTAAGAAAGCAAGCGACAGGCATTTATTTCATCTGCAGTGTCTTATGTCGGTGCAGATCTGTCCCCACCCCCACTGTTATTTGAAAACATTGATACTTCTCACTCCCCTCCGTAACTTGCAGAAGAGCTCAGGAAGCTTTCTGCCTTACAGCAACCACTCCTTCCACTTTTCAGGTGGAAAATTAAAGCTGGAAGTACTGCTGAAGGAAATTGTTTCCATGCCACCAAACAGCGACGCAGCTGGGATTAGATCTCTGGGCTCCACACGCCCAGTCCGCTGGTTTCATCAATACCAACTCCAGCTCCTGGGCTGGAAACACATCTAGAGGAGCAGTGGAGGCCTGGTAGTTTCACATACTATTTCTTTCAATGCCTGAAGAGATGTGAGATCAGCTGATCAGATACTGTTGTTGATCACAAAGCACAGGACTTCACCCACGTACCTCTGCAGAGCTCAATCCCTTGCACCTGACTGAACTGACTTCCCAGAAAGGCAGCCAGCCTCTAAAAGAGGAGGTGCTGTCAGCCCCTTAGGAAAGTAAAAGTACCTCTACCTCCTTATTTTGTTTAAATTTGCCTTCTGTTTTCTCATTCTCCCCTTCTGTAGGCCAGCAAGCCCTTCAGCACTCACGCTCTCTAATTACGTGTACGGCTTCATGGCAGGCCCTTGATTTTCACAGCTCACACCCCAGGAACAGGATCTTGTTATCAAGATCTTATCTCCTAACTTCCAAATGGGTGTGGATGGATGGAAGAAAGGGGGCACGATCAGCCCAAAGTACAGGAAGAGGCTGGTGGACAGGACAGCTCGCACACCTCAGACAGCTGCAACGGGACAGCATCTGAGGTGTGCCCTCAGACAGCCCGATGTTTCCAGCCCTTCTCCTTCTGTTACCTCACCTGTTAAATACTTTAAAGACAATGGCCATCTGGTCATCCACTCTGAGAACACCGATTTTGCAGAGGCAGCAGAGGAAGGCTGCAAACGCAGCTTCGTGCCCTGGAGTGAAAAGAGATGAGAGGTGATGCCGGTGTTCCTGGTCCACAGGACAAGCCCTGTGGGCACCACAGCAGCTCCTCAGAAACCCCAGCAGTCCCATTCCCCTGGAAAAACCCCAGCCAGCTGTCCCTAAGGTGCTACCTTATCCTATTAAGGACAAGAGATGACGGTATTTCATCCCCACGTAGTACCCACCCAAAATATGTCTGCTAGATAACTGTAGGGTTGCTGTTAACTTTGAGAAAAAAAAAGTTCCTGTGGAAAAACAGCTCCAGCACTGGGTGTGCAGGGAGCAAGGCAGGAGCTCAGCACAGCAGGGGAAGCGGAGCGCTGCAGAGTCGTCTGCTCAGAGGATGTGAGCGAACCTCACATCTGCAAGTAAACAGATTTCCTCCCACTTCAAAAATATCTGTGTCGGAAGGATGCGGATCCCGTGACGCTGCCAGGAACAGGCCGTCCCAGAAGGTACCGGGATCTCTGGCTGACCCTCATCAGCTCGGTCCCCCGGCTAACAGCAGGGAAAGCAACAACCAGCAAAAGCAGAGCGATGTTTTTTTGGTGGAAGGGCCCACAGAGCAAGGAAGAGCACGAGATCAGCAGCTCCACGCTGTAAAGTGCAGCTCCCAGCGTACGAACAAAGTGTACCCAGGGTCTAGGCACTGCGAGTCAGGACACGGGACACAGGGTCGGGACACGCAGGAGGGGAGGAAAGGCTGAATTTCCTTCCCCAGGCTGACAAAATCCCAGCCCGTGGGTCCCTTTCCAAAGACAACATCTCCCCCTGGTGCTGGCGAGTCGCAGCTCTCCTAGCAAGCGCTGCTCAGCCTCCAGCTCTTCAGCCTTTCACCCACGTCCTCCTCCTCTTCCTCTCCTTGCCCCGGTCCGTGTTTCCTTGCACCCACAACATCCTGCTCCCCTGTCGCTTGGTGGGGACAGCCCTGTCAGCACACCTGTCCTCCAGACAGAGGAGCAGAGCGTGGCTTCACACCAACGAGGCTGGATTTGCCTGTACAATCACCCCAGCCCGCAATTCCTTACCCTTTTTGGTGCAAAATGCTTCAATGTTCACATTTTCAAGTCCCCCTGTAAGCAGCGACGTCACTTCAAGGCAGCATCAGACCTCGAGCGCTCCCCGCTGCCCACAAACTTGCTTCCCAGTCTGCTCACTACCCCAGCAATTATATTTTATCCTAAATGGCCCGTCGTGGATCAGCCGTGTGATACAGCTGGATGTGCTAAGGCTGCTCCTACAGCCCCGCTCCCAGCCCCAGCTCTCTCCCAGGCCCTTTGGTCCTAGCCCACAACGAACGTAGGGGTGAGGAGGAAGGTGTTTGCAGCAAGCTGGCACTATGAAGAGTTACTAAAACACATTTAAATGCACGCAGGGCCAGGCTTCAAAGCGTTGCTACCCAAGGAAGACCAGCCATGAGCCAGGTACCTGTGCCGTAGTCGATGCGGGTGGAATTCCCCACAGCCTCCTTCAGGTACACGGCCACTTCTGGGGCAGCACTGGCCAAATGCTTGGGGATCACCGCCGCCACCAAATTTTCGGCTTCCTGGAAGACAGAGAAGGCTCCCTGAAGTGAGTACAGACCTGTCACAGTCCCCAGGGGCAAGGCGTCCCCCCCTGCTCACACACTGCTGCAGAAGGGGAGCTGCAGCGGTGCCCTCCTCCAACAGCAAGGGTCAGCGTGACTGAGGAGCGAACTCTCCTGCACAGAAGTCACCTCCAGAGCTGGAATAATTCTGCGAGAGCTCCCTGTAACGCTTACGCAGGCCGCCTGCATCCTGCAGAACAAAAAACACCCTCCACCACCCAGGTACATCAGCCCATCCTGGGCCATCTCCAGGACGAGCAGCAGAGCACGCGCAGGGACATCGCTGCCTGGGCTCTGCCAGTGCCACCCCCAGAGCTGGGCGAAGGAAAAGCACTGAGCTGAAGGAAGTCAGGCAGTTTCACAACCTTCCTCTGATCTTCTCTGTCACCTATTCGGGAAGTTACAAAGCAAAGGACTCCCCTCAAGGCTCATCCAGGACTGGGAGACTCAGCCAAGAGCTTTTACACAGACCCTATGGTCCCACAAGAGTGGAGGGCAGCACCAGCAAGCGACGCGTGGCAAGGAAGAGGCTGATCCTTCACAGCTCCCCTGCGTAACACAAAGTGCTGGAGCCATTCTGGCACCCTGCCCTCCTGCAGGAGCTGCACTGAACGTTAGAGGTGAAAGAGGCTCACCTGGTCCAGCTTGGCGTACCAGGTCCTGAAGGCTTTGTTCCCGAAGCGAGAAGGCTGATCCACCGGCGGAGTTTCATCGATCCATCTGTCGAGGGTGTTGAGGAGAGCCACCAGCTTCTCAATGGGCTGCAGGGACACGGAGAGGAAGGGGTCAGAGACATGAAACAGAGCACAACCCCTCAGGCGCCACCACCCCTGCCCTGTTCTGGGGCCTTTAAAGCCCACGCCGTCCTTCCCAGGGGTGGTAAGCAGGGCTGGGAGGTGCCAATCCTCCCAAAAAGCAGAGGCCAGGCAATCCTCGTTCCCCTCAGATCACCCAGTACAAAGCCCAGCCCCGGGCAGGCTCTCCAGTCGCCCACGCAGCCTTTCATCAGCTGCAACAGCAACCGTGCTCTAAAACCTCAGGGAGAGCTGAAGCAAGCTCCCAGCTGCAGGACGTGCAGGGCTGCCGAGCAGGGAGTTGCTGCCCAGTTCGGGGATCTCCAGCACAAAACCCAGGAGCTGCATCTTTGGGGTCCTGCACGTGCCACAGGGCACAGCCCAGCGCTTACAGCACGTCCTGACCGGTGGCTGGTTGCGCGGTCTTGCTCAGAAACTTCCCTTCTCAAGGCCTCTCAGCCTTCTCCTGGGGTGTTTCGGGAGCCAGGAACAGCAGAGAGGGGGTTTGCACTCGCACAGCACCCAGCTGGGCCCAATTCAACCTCCTTCGCGTGCCCTTGGTGCTTCAACCTCGTACCAGCCAGGCTGCCGGGGCAGCTCCAGCCCCACGCCACCTCGCAAATACGCTCACAAGCTGGGCAGCACCACGGAAGCTCTGGGAATCCTCGCTGCCGACCTCGGGAGCCTGCCAGGGGGATCTGGGATTCTCCTCGGCCACCTCCGAGCAGGCAGAGAGGCAGCAGCAGCAGCCACAGCAGCTGGGCAGGCCCTGGGCGATGGCGCAGGCTCCCATCTCGAGAGGGGAATTCCTCCTTCAATGGGGGGGACAAAGAGGACGGCAGCAGCGGGCGGCTGCTTTGACTTTGCTGGAGGCATCGACCGCGCTGAAGCCGGCTGGGTCTCCTGGGCTGCGCTTCAATCCTGCCTGCCGGGAGGACGAGCAAACAGCCGAGCCCAGCGAGTTTGCAGCCCTTGAAGTGCCACTCGAAGCCCTCCCCAGCACCTCTGCTCCCATGGGTGGTGCTCCCTGCGAGCTGAGGGTGACACAGGGGTGGGAGGAGGAGAGCCGAGCACGCAGGGAGCACAAACGACCCCGCTGCAGGTGCCCCAAGGGATGCAGCAGGATGGAGGCTGGTGCTGAGGGTCTGCACGCACCCCAAAACGCACCCCAGAAAGCCAGCCCCTCCCCGCTGAGCTGGGTCAGGTTGGGGCTCAGCCCTACCCCTTCCCGGCTGCTGCATCCCTTTCCAGTGAAGCGAGAGCAGCCCCGGCACCGGGCTGCATTAAATAATTAAATCCTGCTGGTGATTTATCCCCCCCCCCCGGCACCAGCACTTTGTTACGAGCGGCTCCTGGATTCCCAACCCCTCTCGGTGCCAGCCGGGTGGTGGGGCCGGGCTCCTTCCCCCCCTCCCCAAATCCTCCTGCAGGTCTGGGGGAGGCCAAAACCTCCCCTTCCCCTTCCCCTTCCTTCCCCACTCGCTGGCTTTAAAGGGATTAAGAAGCCCGGTGAACGCGGGGCGAGCAGGACCCAGCTGCTGGCTCAGCCGCACCGATAAATAATTAAAGAGATGCAGCTCGTTTGGGGCAGGCAGCCCTTTGAAAATAAATAAATAAATAAATAAATTAAGGGGTTGGGGGGGGGGGAGGTTATTAAGAGCAGCAGCTTCCCATTGTCCTGCAGAGGAAACTCGGGCACGCGGGGCTGACCCCAGCCCGGGGAGAGAGGGAGGGAGGGAAGGAGGGAGGGAGAGGGAGAGGGAGAGCAGAGCTTACGGGAACACCACCGCAGCCCCGTTTTGCCTGGCTGGGTTTTTTTTTTAAGCTCTATTTTTGCTTTTACCTTTCCAGCGATCAAAGCAAGGGCAGCCGCAGCCTCCCCCCCCCCCCCCCCCCCCATCCTCTCTCTCTGCTCTTCCCGTTGTGCTGATTTTGCATCCCCTTGACCCTGAGCCTGCCACGGGTCCCCAAAGGCGAGCCGCCCAGCCTCCTGCCGACCTGACCCGTCAGCAGCTCTCGGGAGCAGGGGCCGGGCAGGAGGAGGTGCTGAGGAGGCACTGCAGCAGCCAGGGCTGCCCGCAGGGACCCAGCCTGCTCCCCGTGGGCTCCTTGTGCCCTGCCAGAGCAAGGAGCTGCTAGATCAGGGCTTTTGCTGCTTCCTTCCTAGAGCCAGAGCTTGTCAGCGGGCTGGCCAGCTTCTCCCAGAGCCAGGGAGGCGGGTGGGCTGCGTAAAGGTGACCCTGCACCTCTCACGGCCAAAATTAACCTTCCCCTCCCTGCGCTGCTCCTCGGAGCCAGGTCACAGCCCTAAAAAGCTGCCCCAGGCCCCGCACAGATCCCCAGGAGCAGCACTGCCCTCCGGGAGAAGGCAGCTCGCAGCCTGTCAACCCCGCAGCCTCGTGCCCAAGCCCCAACCACCCGCCCAGCCCTCGCTGCTCCTCGGGTGCTTCCAGCAAAGCTCCAGACAGCTTCTGAGAGCAGAGCAAGCTCAGCACGGCTCAGAAGGGGCTCAGACCCCGGAGGATCCGGCTCTCGCTGCAGCAGGCAGCTCGGTATCGACACGCACCACTCCGGAAAGCACCAGGCTGCCTCTCTGCAAGCAGAGCAGACCACGCTCTCTTTTTTTTTTTTCCTTTTTTTTTTTTTTTTTCCCTCCTCCCCGTGGCAAAGCGCTCGCAGGAAGCCGCGGAGGAGCCGCCTGCAGCAGGAAGAATTCCAGGAGGTCGTTCGCCGAAGAGAAGGCGTCCCCGGCGTTTGATCAGGGAGGAAGATGGGACGGCACCAAAGCACCTCGGCAGCAGGTACAGCAAAAAAAAAGAGAAGAAAGCCGAGCGGAGATGCAAGCAGAGGCCACAAGGGGCCAAGCCTTTAAAAGCCACGGCGAGCGGCTTGATCTACAAACGGAGCTGTGCAAGCAGGCAGCCTCATCAACAAGGCGGCCCAGGGGATGCTCCACCTGTGCCTCGAGTCACAGGTTTGTGCTCTCCCCCGTGTGAGGGTAACGGGACGTGTTCCCTGCCGCTTCCCGGGTCAATGGGATCGTGGCTCTTGCTTATTGCCTGCGCTGGAGCCGCACGTGGAGCACGTTCGTTGCAGGAGGGATCCGGACACAGCCCGGACACAGCCACTGGGAGACGGCTGGCGGCTCAAAGAGGTTGGAGGAAGAGGGATTTGTTTTCCTCCCCCTTTGTTTTGTTCGTTTTTTAATGGCTTTGTTCCCCTGGAACCGCTCTGTGAGTGAGCAAGATCGTGACAAAGACAGAACTCAGAGGTGAAACACAAACAGCAGAAAGCAGGAGCGGCGTTTGCCGGCACATTCTGCCGAATTAAAGGGACAAAAGAGGGCCACAAAGCCTGCTGGAGAGGCATTCATCGCCCCTGAGCCCCCCCAGGAGCTACAAGCAAGTTTTTCATTCACACCCGGGTTCCTTGAAGGGGAGGCTGGACCTAATGTGCCCGTTTCAGACAGAAAGGAGCAGGGTAAAGATCGTGGCAGGCTGCCTTCGCACAGCAGAACGGGCTCTAGAAGCACACAGCCCCAGCCTGCTTCCCTGTCCTGCCCAGATCTTCTCCAGGCAGGCTGCTCCCAGCTGTCTGGCACAGCTGTGATAAGCTCCAGCAGTAAAAAGATAGCCGAGAAGCTCCTCGCTGCAACACACAAGGGAGAACTTGTGCCTGGGACGGCTTTCCCCAAGCCTGGGGCCAGGCAGTGACAGCAGAGGGTGCCTGCCCTCCTTTCCGACACCCACAGCAGCCCCAAACGATCCTGCTGTGCCCCCGAAAGGTGAACAGGCGTTAAAAGTGGCCCAGCACCAGGCAGAGCCAGGCAACTGGCACCTGCACTGGGCAATCCTGCCCCACGGGCTGAATTTGCCCCCCAGCCCGGCTCTGTATCACGCTTCTTGGCCCCTGCAGCCCTGAGCAGGGCACCTGGGGATGCAAATCCAGCTGGGCACACCCTGAGCTCACACACAGACAGACCTCGCGCTGCTCAGCCGTGGTGCGGGCTGAGATGGGCGCTGGTAACACAGCCTGAGCAGCGAGGAAGCCCAGGGACAGGGAAAAAGCCTTGGACAAGGTCACACAGCTCCCTCTCTGGCAGCAGGAGAAGCAGGAACACAACAGACACCTCAGCCTTCTGGCTGCAGCCAGCGGGGGAGGACCAGAACACCCCTGGCTGAAGCCAGACTGCAAAAGCAGGGACAAAACACGGCCCTTCTGCATCTTCTTTCTACTGACAGCTTCCATCCGCCTGTAACTCGCTCCTTTTCCTACCCCAGAGGCACACGGAGAGCCCCTGCATCCTGCTGGGAGCACCGCAGGCTGACATTTTGCAAAAAAAAAAAAAAAAAAAAAAAAAAAAGGGAGAAACGAGTGGATCCAAACTCCCCTCCTACCTCTGAGACTTTGTAGTCGCAGGTCAGCTTCTTGCCTCTGACGCCTTCGTTCAGGGTGAGGATGAAGCCCATGTAGTCCGCGTAGGCCTGCGAGCACAGCCGAGAGGGGAGGGCATGAGGGAGCAGCCACGGCCTGTCTGAGCCACTGCTGTGGCACGGGAGCATCCCGGCACCCCGAGGGAGCCCTTCCCAGAGCACAGCTTCCCGGAGGCAGCCGGTGACTGCACCGAGAGCTCTGCTCTGAAAATTACAGGGGGGAGAGTCCTAAGGAAGCTCACGCCATCCCTGAAATCCTTCCCTCAGCTCCCTGCCTCTCATCGGGTCAAATTCAAAGTCCCTGGCTCTGCAGAGTCTCAGCTGTGTCCAGACATCCTGCTCTGCGCTGCTTCTCCCAGATCTGTGCTGTTATCTCCCCTTTCTCCCTTCTGCTCTTCTCCTGTGTGCATGTGAGATGGAGAAATGGGGGACCGCTATTTTCTTTAAATGTGCTGCTTTTGAAGCATCAAACCCCGAGCAGCTCCAAGCCTCTGAACTGGCCAGACTCGCATGCTGCCACCTCTTCCTCCTCAGGACCCTCCTGGACAGAAATAATCCTGGTCAGGAGCAAGCCCGTGAGCCCAGGAGCCTCAGTGAAGGGAGCTGCATCCACAGCTTGGCTCGAGACCTGCCTAATTTCAGCTTCTCAGATCAGTCATCAAGCAAGAACTCGTTCCTAAGCAGCAGGACCAACAGGAGGGACGAGTCTGGGCCGTAACCCCAATCCCTCAAAGGCAGAGGGCAGAGAAGCTGCCTGCCCCACGTGTTATAAACAGAAATTACCCAGGAAATTGAAGGCCTTGGCTCTTTCCACAGAGCAAGGTGGGCGGAGAGCAGGAATCCACCCACCCTGACGCTATCAGAGGCCAGGCAGCAGGACCACGTCCAAGCTGAGTTCAAACAGTGTGGGGTGAACCCAGTTTTGCTATAACTTACGGGCTAGGCGGGGTGAAATAGCGACCAGCTTCTACTCTTGCACGCTGGCAGGGAGCAGCAGCAACGCTCACGCAGCCCCAGCCTCCCCCAGCCTTTGGGCTCTCCCTGGCTCACACCTTTCTGGGAACATTTGGCTGCCAGGCTCCACACCGCCTCCCTGCCAAGTCATTTTCCTACAAACAGGCAGCGACTCTCCCTCTCTAACACGGATCAATTAATTTCTCATTACTTGCCCACACCTGGTTTTCCCCGGTGGCTGTTCCCAGCGCGGGGCTGGCACTCGCCAGGTTTCCCTGAACCCGGAGCCATACCTGAGAGCGTTTCCACTTGCCCATGTCAGAAACGATGTTTATCTCCTTCTTGGGGATCATGAAGTTCTGCTGGATGGGAGGAGCCATCTCCTCCGAGGCGCCTGCGAGATGCAAGGAAGGAGTAAAACAGAGGCAGCGGAGAATTAACCTTCCCCTCCTAGAGATCAGCAGTAATTTCCCAGGAGACAGAAGGCAAACAAACCCATCCCAGCCTGCACCATCATCCTGCTGTGTCCCACTCACACAGGATCGTTTTCAATCCCCAGAAACATTCCCCTAAGGACACGTCGGGGCAGCAGAAGGCTGCGTTACGTTTGTTTTCACTCCCAAAGACACGTTTCCAATCCAGGCAGAGAGGTTTGCAGGAGCCAGCACGGACAACACGCAGACAGTTTCATTATTTCTGCCCAGGGAGGACAAACCTCGGGTCATGCAGCACCAAACCTCCCTGACAAACTAACCCTGCCTGGCTTTTAGGGTGCAAGGCATGAAACGCATTCCCCTAAAAGGGATGAATCCTGCAAAGACAAAGCAGGAGCGGTTCAGGAGATGGCAGGCCAGAGCCACAGCCCCCAGCCCAGGGGCTTGATGGGACCCAGCACCTTCCAGGAAGAAGCTACAAAGAGTATTTACAAAATTTTATGATTTATTTTAAATCATAAAGCTCGACCAGAGCACAGTTAACGTAACATTTAGTGCGTGCGCTGATCCTTAACGCAGCTCTTCCCCTGGGCATCCCAACCCAGACACGTTCCTGCAAGGCCAACTTTAAGCAGCACGATTAAAGCAGACCCCGGTTAGGGAAACTGGGTGACAACGCGAATTTGGGAGTTCTCTTGGGATTAAAATTCATCATTTTAAGCCTAGGAAACCCACAGGCGTTTGTTCAGCCCTGGCTCCGCACCGGGCTCCTCCGAACCGGAGCTCCCCAGGACACCGCGGGCTGCGTTGGCATCGAGGCACTCGGCAGCAGACTGGGAGAAAGGGAACCCAAAATCCCAGGAAACGTGCAGAATCTGCCACAGATTGGTCACGTAACCTTCAAAACTGATTCCCCACCTGAGAGCTGGTGTTAGGTTTGTCCCTGTCCATAGGTTCCAGTAAAACCAAGGGTACGGGGATGAGAGGAACAAAATGTGAGGAATTTAGAAGATGTGTCCCTGACTTCGGGAAATTCGCCCCGTGACGGAGCTCCTTATAACAAAAAAAGGGGATTTTTCCCCCCCAAAAGGGGCGCTTTTCCCCCAAAAAAAGGGGAAGCTCCCCCCGCAAAAAGGGGAGCTCCTCCCCACAAGGGCGGCTCCTCTTCCTCCAAAAGGGCACTTCTCCCCCCAAAAGGGCAGCTCCCTGCCCCAAAAACGGAACTTTTTCCCCAAAAAGGGCAGCCCCCCCTCAAAAAAAAGGGGTTTTCTCCCCTCCCTTACGGCAGCTTCCTCCCAAAAAACAGCTTAGCCCCCAACCGCCCCCCCAAAAAGCCGCCCCCCCCCAATCCCCCCGAGTCCCCAGGACCCCGTCAGGGCCCCGCTCCCCCCGTCACCTGCCCGCTGCTCGCTCTCTGCCATCTTCCCGGAGCCCGGCCGCCGCCGCCGCCGCCACCACCTCTCCCCTCTCACCCCCAGGCCGCGCTGAAGCCGCCGGCGGCCATCTTTGAGAAGGGCAGGCCGCCTAGCACTGACGGGCAGCGGCTGGAAACCGCCGGCTTGGCCCCTCCCGGCCGCCGTCGCGCCCCCGCCGCCATCTTGGTGTAGGGCACGGCTTTTGCCCTCAGGGCCATGCTTGTGAAGGGCGCCGCGGGGAGCGGGCGAGCGGCGTTGGGAGGCAGGAGAGGCACTGCTCAGCGGGCAGAAAGCCTCCTCTCTCAGCCCTGAGCAGCTCCTTCCGCGGTGGAGCCGTCTCGCCCTTCAAAAACCCCCCTCCTTCCCTCAGCAGCGGGGCTGCGCCCTTAAGCAAGATGGCCGCGCCGGCTTCGCCCCGCTCCAAGATGGCGGCGGGGCGGCCCCGCCCCTTGGCGGCCGAGCAGGGCTGTGGTGGTGGCGGCGGCGGTGGCGGCGCCCGGTGTCGCCGGTGTCCTTGTGGCGGGCGGGGGGGCGGCGGAGCCATGCTGGCCTTCGTGGCCAGGGCGGCGGTGAGTGGGGGCTGAGAGGGAGGCAGCGGGGCCGGGAGGGGACAAGGAGGGGGCGGTGGAGCGGGGCTGGGCAGGGGGCGCTCAGGGAAGGGGTCGGGGGGGGGCTCAGCCCTGTGAGGTTGGCGTTGAGGGAACCCTAAAACCGTGAGGGGGCAAAATTTTGGGGGAGGGGGTGGGAGAGCTGTGTGCACCAGCACCGGGAGCCCCCCCAGGGACCCCAACACCCCCCCGTCCCCATGTCCCTGCTGAGGGGGAGGCAGCCCCCAATAGGGCAGAGCTGGCCACGAACCCCCCCCCAGACCCCACAGACCCCATAGGGAGGCGGTGGGGACCACTACGGGACGGCTTCGCGCCCCAAACCACCTCGTCGGGGTGCGACAGGGCTCCGCTGGCTCCTTCCAAGGAAAAAGACAACCCCCCTGCCACCACAAACCCTGCTGCAACCCGACACAGCCCCAGGTGGGTTCCCCAGCCCCTTGGCAGGCTGTGGGACAGGGCAGCAGCCCAAGGAACGGGGCTGGGCACGGCCATACACCCCGCACCCAGCTGGTGTCCGCTTTCCTTGGCACTCGTGAGGAAAAAATCGGGGCTCTGCGCTGTCCCTGCCGCCTCCTCTGCTCAGCTCTGCTGCTCCTGCCGAGTGGTTTGACCTCGAAGCAAAGGGCGTAAAAGAGGAAAGATGCAAATCCCCCTCCCCGTGCTTTTGGCGTGTGTTCTCGGCTTGGTTTGGGATTCTGCTGGTTACCCCCGGGGAAAGCTGAAGCTCTGTGCTTGGGATCATCAACCTTCATCTTCGCTACGTTAAAGCCTGCTTGTGTGCCCCGCAGCTGCTCAGGCAGACCCAGAGATGGGGTAACAGCCCTGGCGACAGCTCAGTTCTGTTGGTGCCCTGCTTCGGAGACAGCTTTTCACTTTTGTTTTTTTAAGGGTTGATGGCCCAAGAGCTCCCCCCCCACAGCCTTGCAATAACGATCAGATGTGTGTGGGGGCGAGGGCAGTAGGACACCACCTTTAGCCCCCAGCGAACCTGCTCCTGTCTCCCACTAATTCCCCTACTGAGGCAGTCACTGACCCGTTCCTGCTGGAGAAACGTTCTCTGACACCCTCAGCCACCTTTACCTGAGCAAAGCACCAAATCCCCTGTCCCCCACAGAAGTCCTTCCCATGCAGTGACACCCCCTGGTGCCGCCTGCTTCCAGGACAGAATTTGGGATCCCTCCTGGACAGAAATCTTCTGCTTTCCCTCCCCCTGGCCGCTGCCGTTTGACTGCAGGCAGCCTCTAAGCGAGAAGCCCTTCACCCCTCCTGCGTGCTGAGGGCGAAGCATGCCCAGCACCCTGCCTTCTGCCATGGCTGGGGGCCCAGGACTATCGATCGAAGAGAAATCAGCAGGCACCCAACAGGGAGCGTGGGGCTGATGGTCAGGAGCAGAGGGAGGGCTTCCCGGAGAGCTGCCTTCGCGGCGCTGGCTGCAATCGGACGGTCCGATCACCCCCGGATTAGCCCCGGCTCTCCCAGGCCTGCCTCTGGCCTTTAGTCCTCTGATCACAGCAGTCATGTGGCAATTTGCTAATGAGGTGACGCCCTGCCCGGGCAGCACATTGTCAGGGGGAAGAGGAAACCAAGACAGGCCGAGGGAGAGCTTTACGATCATTTCTGTCCTCCCAGCCATGGATAGGAAGCAGAAGCAAGCAGAGAAGGTACGGTATGCCCACGCTGCCGTGATTAACCCCCTTCGTTTCTTCCCAGCCCCTCTCCTTTCACGCTTCAGTAATTCCCCTTTCTCTGGTTCTTAACATTCTTTCCCCAAATCTTGACCCCGTAGTTCTTAGCAGGCCCTATGAGGAGCACAGTTCCCTCTGCGGGCTCAGCCCTGCCCGGCAGGCTCTGGCACCTCGCAGATTCAGCTTTCTTCTTCTCTCTGCTTACCTCCTGGGCGGTGGGGGCCGGCAGCCACCTCTTTTCTTACTGCTTGGGAAAGCAAAGGGCGCGTTCTCCCTGGCTGTGCATCCTCAGGCCAAGTCACGGCCCTGTAGAAGAGCATCTGGTGCAGGGCTTTCGCTCCCTGTGCGATCTGTGCAGCCTGGTGGCATCAGCCACGATTTCCCAAACAGCTCACTCTGAGCCCTCTCCAAATACTCCTACAATTTGGCCAGTTCCATAACGGCACCAGCGGATAGAGGTTCTAATAAGCAGCGTCCTCCACGAACTGGGAGGTTCACCAGCACATCCCAGCCAGTCCTCCCCGACCCTCGCTGGTGATAAAACCATCCCTGGCCAAAGCTGGGGCGGGGGGAGCTGATCGTGCCTCAGCTTTGACTCGCCTTGACTACATTCTGCCTCCTCAAAGCATAAAGGGCTGTTTGATTTGGCACGAGGGCATCTTACCATGCTGTTGTGCATCCTAAGAAGCAATGAAACAGTTTCTGGCTAAGAGGAAATTTCTTCCACGATTTACCTTGTTCCCGCTTAGCATGGGATGGAAGGGTTTGACGTTGTCAAACGCAGCTGAGACAGCGGGAGATGTTTCATTATCCCGATAGTGTTTCCTCTAATGAGACGAGAATCAGGATCTCGGGAGTTCAAGCAGAGATCCTTGGGAGATCCTACAACCATCTAGAGCATGCAGCCAGCAGCCCTGAACCCTGCAGTGGCGCTTCGTGCGCTCTGCTCCCATGCTGAGACCTTCGATTAGGGATGGAGACTCCCAGATCCATGTTTTTTGCTACCTCACGGACATCGGGGGGGAGCTTTTGTCTCGACATTTGCTCTGTGCTTTACAGGCCAGGCCTTACGGCCTGCTGAAGCCGACGGCTTTAGGCAAGATCCCGGGCAGGTTCCTGCTTCATCAAGAAGCGCTGCCCCACCTCCCCGTGCCGCCGCTGCAGCAGACGCTGGACCGCTACCTGCAGATGCTGCAGCCCATCATCAGCGAGGAGGAGCTGAACCACACGCAGGAGCTGGTGGCCGAGTTCCGCAAGCCGGGAGGCGTCGGGGAGAGGCTGCAGAAAGGCCTGGAGAGGAGAGCCAAGAAAACAGAGAACTGGGTAGGTCGGGACTTTGGCCCCTGGGCTCTGATTAAGGAGGGAGGGATGGAGGCGGTGTGCTGCACAACTCTCCCACGTGCTGGCTGCAGCCCCTGGGATCTGTGTTTTTATTGCATCATCTTCATCAGCAGCCTGCTGCTGGCCTCCCTGAGCTGTGCAAGTTCACCAGGATCTGGGTGAGCAGAGATTACAAAACAGGGAGTCCCTGGCCTCGTTTGCGGTCACTAAATCCCTTCACCTGTTAGCATCACGCAGCTGCCCTAAGAAGTTGAAGGGAATTCTCTGCTCAATCCCCCTCTACCATACCATAAGCAAAGCACAAACCCCAAACGCTGCCTGCCAAGTGTGGGGCAGAGCTGGGGGCAGCGTGCTGAGAGCATTTACCTGGGCTTGGGACAACCAGACGCTGCGCCTGCATGTTTGCCTTTCTCCATCCCAGCTCTCTGACTGGTGGCTGAAGACGGCTTACCTGGAGTACCGCCTGCCAGTCGTGGTGCACTCCAGCCCCGGCGTGGTCTTACCTAAGCAGGATTTCCTGGATCGACAAGGGCAGCTCAGGTAGAGTCCCTTTTCTGCCTTCCCCAGGGCTTCAGATGGGATGAGCTACCTCCACCGGGCAGGGAGGAGGGTGTTTGGGCTGACTGGGAAAGGGATTAATGAGCACACGATCACCTAATTTGATAGCCTGTCCGTGCTGTGCTGTACGGATAAGGAAGGCTGTAAGGAAAATCCTGGTTGCACCAGGCTGAATATCTCACTAAGAAGAGAGGCCGGTGGCTCAGGCACTGAGCTGAGACTCGACACCTAAGTTTTGGTCTTTGCTGTAGCACAAATTGTCACTACATGATGGCCAACACCTCCTCACAGGGGGCACTGTGAGGATACACCTGACACACCAAAGCTGAGAAGGCGCTCAGGTTGTGTGTGCAGCTGAAGGAGGCACAAAAACCTGCCCAGGTGTGTGAGGGAGACCAAAAAACATCTCTGGAACGTGCTAGTTCTCAGGGATGGGGGAGGCTGCTGTCATTCAGACTGTTCCTGCAGGGCACTGTCCCCTATTTTGTCATTTCACCTGTGGATTTATGGTTTGGAAAATTAACAGTCTCCAGCCCCTCTCCATCCCCAGCTCTCTTACAATCAAACCCTGCTTTTTGTCTGGCTCCTGTCTGCCAGCCAGCAGCGTCCTGCAGCCAGCCCCAGCCCGCTGCTGCCCACACACGCAGCCAATTCCCTCATTCCTGCACCAGCCTCTGAGTCCTCTCCTCTCTCTCTTGTGGGATCCCTTTAATTTTTAACCACCTCCACGTGTGTGTTTCAAACTCCATCTGCGATTGCCTTCTGCACTGACCTTTACACAGCAATACCTTTCCCACCGTTACACATCCCCACGGCTCCCCGCAGACCAGAAGCAGCAGCCAGGGGAGCAGCGAGGCTGAGAACAAACCCTCCCCTGCCTTCCACACACCTCAACACACCTCACCAGGGGTGCAGAGGGGGAGCCTTGCAAGCTCAGTGCAAGATTACACAAATATCTTTGAAAACTCTTGCTCATATTCACTCACGTTATCTACATAGGAGGTAGGATTTGGAGTTCTACGGGTGCTCCAAGCAGCAGAATGGAGCAGCTGTGTGATAAGGTGGGCTCCCACGTCAAATACAGTTCAAAAGTGTTTGCACAGTTTGTGACTGCATAAAGAAGCTCGACAGCATGGCTTGAGGCTAGAGCTTCAGGTATCAGAAGGCAAGGTTAGAAAGTATTCTTCGATCCTCAGTCAGGCAACACTGCTGGCTGACACTAAGTCACCTAACAAACCTTTCCCCCGTCTCCCACTGAAGCCCTAACTCTGCTCCCAGGCTCTTTGCTCTCTGGAACAGAACAGAGGCTGTCCCACTTCTGTTTCCAAGCAGTTTTACTTCTTCATTTTCTTCTCAGTATCTTCCTGAAGTAACTCCAAGTAATTTTTCATTGAAAACTACTTTTGTAGAGATGTGCTTTATTTGTTTAACAGCCCCGAGCTTCTCGGCCTGCCTGCCTTTCATCTTTACGAGGGATGGAGAGGCTGAGCAAAGCTGTGACACTGCCTGCAAACGCCAAATGCTCCTACCACGTGGAAGCCTTTGAAGCTCAGCTGAGTGCAACCTCTTGTCACAGTGACCTCTGGCCTCCTTCCTCCCGTGCTTGGGTGGCAGCTCCCAGGCTGGAGCGGGCCCATCTGTCGCTCCCAGGCTAAGCAGTTTGATGTGGCTCGTCGCAGCCTCCCTCCCTGCTGGGAGCTGACATTTGCAGTGTTTATGTTGATCCTGGTAAACACAGCGCCGAAGCGCCGGCGTGCAGCATACCTGCATTTGGTACAGCCCCTTGGGTGCCAGAGGAATGCTCTTAGGGTTGCATCAGCAGCAGAAACGCGCAGCGGGCAGGAACTAAATCGGCAGCGATGAGTCTTGGATCCAGAGATAGTGCTGGGGCTGAACTTGAAACTCACAGCTGGCTCCCAGCCAGGGAGAGGCACAAGTCCCCTTTTCTCAGCACTGCCACGACTCTGAACTACAGAGCGACAAAAATCAAAAAACATCGTAGAAAATGCGTCTGTGAGAGGGCCAGTTATGCCTCCAGACTATGCCCTTTCTTTAAAGTCGTCCAGAATTCCCTGACAATGTAGTCACATAAAAAGAAGTGCCACATGGTTGGACTATGCAGCAATCTCAAACTAAAACCCCACAGTGGCTGCATCAGTGAAGCAGAGCTGGACACAACAAGGGCTTGGCAGAAAAGCTGAATTTCCTACAGAGCAGAGAGAAGCTCTGCTGCTCCTCATCAGCTAACCCCCCAGCCCCAGCTACTCCGTGTTTGAATCTCAACTTGTTGCATTTGTTATTTTGCCAGGTTTGCTGCCAAGCTGATCGAGGGCATCCTGGACTTCAAGACCATGATTGACAAGTGAGTTAGCAACCTTCCTGACTTCTTGCACATTCCTCGCTGTCACAGAGAGGCTGAGTCTAGTCAATTAATCTCCTTTTTAAAGAGAAAGCTGAAAGAAAACAGCACATATTTGAAAAGAGCTATTGTAATCAACATTGCTGCTTACTGCCAAGGTCACCACTGCTAGAGAAGAGCAACTTTTCTTTCCTTTCTTCATGATCTTTGTTTACCTTAACACTCTTACTGGCACGCATGCACGCTTGGAGGGATCGAGCCTGACAGTCTTGTGGAGTTGCATACTTGAGTTTGCCCACAGAACAAGTCATAGCTCAGGCAGCAAGAATTTCTCTCTCTCCTTTTGGGTTTCTGGCGTTCCTCATCTTCCAGCTGGCTTTGGAGAGACTCGTTCCTCCCTGCCCCCTCTCTTCGGAGCACCAACAAATCTCCAGCACACGTACATGATTTATGTTCCCGAAATAGCATCTGCTAACACGCTGCCAACACCACACCTTTACAGCCAAATTCAGACAGGGCTCGGGGCCAACCGCGGGCAGGGCAGTTGGAGGATGACTGAGGCCCAGGCGGGTTCACAAAGTCATAGCAGATCGGGCACCCACCACCCTAGATTATAGCTGAAAACCTGTTTTGTGCCATTTTACTGGAAAGCAGACATCTCCCAGCAAAACATGCCCTGGATTCTTCTCTGCAGGCAGCACGGTGTGTGCTAAGCCATGTGGGAGGCCTGCAGATCTATTTCTCTGGTGCTGTAGAGGGGGACGGTGTTTTTCCCCTTCACAAAAGGCCAGCAAACAGACACTTTCTGTGGTTCCTGTTAAAAAGTTAGTAGGAACGGGGAAGGATGGCCCTTTTGTGCCACCAGCACCCCTATTTAGGTCTTACTGGAGGGAGATAGAGCGGCTGCAGGGCTGATCCTGGGCCTGGTTTGTGGGGGAGCGCAGGCCTTCTCACTGCTGTTTTCTCTCCCCGTCATTCCTTACCTTGCTGTGCCTCCAGTGAGACCCTCCCAGTGGAGTACATGGGTGGGAAGCCCCTCTGCATGAACCAGTACTACCAGATCCTCTCATCCTGCCGCATTCCCGGGCCCAAGCGGGACTCCATTGTCAACTACGCCAAAGGCAAGAAGCAGTCCAGGCACATCACGGTGGTTCACAACTTCCAGGTACGGCAGCTCTTGGGCTTTCAGGGTTTGTTTGAATGCACGTGTCCCTCTCGAGCAGCACAGCTTGCTGAGGAAAGCAAACAAAGTCTCTGCCCTCAGGGTTTGCCTCACCAGGGATGCATTCTAACTTCTTTATCCTCTTTGGCCTTAGCTGGACAACAGCTGGGATTGCCCCGTGTGAGCAAGGGATGAGGCAGAAAAAAAAAAGCTCTCTTCTTTTTTTCTTGTCCCTGCAATTCCCATCTCTCAGTCCCGATTTAGGAGATTGGGCCTCAGATTGGAAATTGGTAACAAATTTTACCAGGGTGGGCGAGTCTGGGAACTGGGAATTCCTCAGGTGTTTTGGCCCTCATTACCGTGGTTTCTGAGCTTCTGAAAACCTGGGCTGTATTTATGACCTGCAAGGGGATTTGGACTCGAGTCTCTCAATTCTGAACATCCTTCAAACGTCTGCTTACAAGCTGCATTCTTAGGTCAGCTCTTACCTCCTCAGAGCTGCTGCTCCCTGTTCCTGCAGGTAGATTTCTTTCATTTATTATATCTTTGTCTGTCCTTTTCTTCAGTTTTTCGAGCTGGACGTTTACAACAGTGACGGAAGTCCCCTTACCACCGACCAGCTCTTTATTCAGCTGGAGAAGATCTGGAACACCTCCCTCCAAACAAACAAAGAGCCCATCGGGATCCTCACCACCAACCACCGAAACAGCTGGGCAAAAGCTTACAACAACCTTCTGAAAGGTCTGTGCAGCCCCCGGTGTGCAAGAGCTCCCACACACCACAGATGTTTGAATGCCAGCTTCACCGCTGTGCTCTGCTCAGTTCTTTCCTTCGGGAAGCTTTTGAAGCTTGGTCTGGGCAGATATGTGAATTTTCCACCCCCAAAGAAGAAATGTAATTTCATTGCAAAGTGTTGCTGTATCTGTTTTAGAAGGTATGCACCTGAAGTCTGAAGTTTGGTGCGTTAAACCTGAAATCCTCAAGTTTGTTGCCTCGCAAATGGGTGAGATGCAAGAACCATGAACATACGAGGCTGAATGCAGCGTGCTTGCACCTGTAGCAACACAACTGCCTATAACTTTAAGAAGTCATTAACCCCACAATGACAAATACTGCATTACAGCCCAATGGGGATCCAACGCTGCGTCCTTCAGACTTCCTCTTTCAAATTCCAATCTCTGTCCAGTTAAAATGCAAATATTTCAGCTCCCCCTTCTTACTTGCTGTTCCTCTTCTCTCCCAGATAAGACCAACAAGGAATCCGTGCGTACAATTGAGAAGAGCATCTGCACTGTCTGCCTTGATGCCCCAATGCCGCGGGTGTCCGAGGACATCTACAAGAGCCGCGTGGCCGCTCAGATGCTGCACGGGGGAGGCAGCCGCTGGAACAGCGGGAACCGATGGTTCGACAAAACCCTTCAAGTAAGTGCTGATGCTCTGAAGATTTTGAAGACGTGGGTCTGACAGAGGTGATTTTTTTCCTGAGATTATAAGGGCCCAAAAAGATCCAGAAACTTTTGCAGGAAAGTTTCTCTAATGCCAGAGTGCAAAAATAGGAGAGACAAGGTAGGGAAGCTGGCAGCGTGCAATCCTTTGGTTTCCCTTGCTGTCACCACAAACACTCGTTCCTGCTTCAGGGACTTCTCATTCCTTTCGCTGCCTCTGCCCACGCTTACTCAGTGTAGCTATTCTTTGTGTTCCTTGTAAATCAATTTTCTGCCTGCGGTGAACAATGCCTCATCTGCTTGGAGGCAGCCCAAACATAGGGAGGTCTGTTTCTTGTATTTTCCCTAGGCTTGTCACTTTTCCTGTTTCAGCAGAAGCTGCCCAGGGTTGCGGAGTTTATTTTATTTTTTTTTGGTTGTGGTGGTGTTCTCTTTCGTTGTTTTTTTCTTCCAAGCATCAGCTGCCATCCCACAGCATCCCTCTGTTCTCTTCTCCATTCAGTCTTGTCGAGAGCCTTCAAGAGCAGCTGTTACTCAAGCTTCTTTTAGTTGATTTGTCTTGGCTCACAGATTGTCGCAGTGGTGCTTTAAAAGATTCTCATCTCTGCTGAACTCTTTGTGTTTTCGGTTATTTTATTCCTATTTGGCACTCTTCATCGATGGGATAGAGCTTAGATGTTTCAGCTAATTGAAAAGTGAGGCTAAGTCAGCACACGGTGATATTATTCCTGTATTACGTCTGCATCTAAATAAATCAAATCCATTGAACCACGCTGTAGTGCCAGGACACTGAGCACACCAGTAAAGCTATCAGGCACACTCTTTTATCCAGTTAACTTCGTAAAACTGTAACAGTGCTCTCAGATCCTTCTAGACCTGCTCAAAGACTTCTAATGCTAAACGAGACCTTTGTGTTACCTTTCAAACATGCAGGAAAAGGAGAGTTGTCCATTCTGGCATGGAGCAGTGAGATACTCAGAGCTCTCTCCGGGTAGCTCCTGCTTCACGTACTGGCTGTCCATCCTCAGCACTCTCCTTTGTTCTCTCTCACAGTTCATCATTGCTGAAGACGGCTCCTGTGGTCTCGTATACGAGCACGCTCCCTCAGAAGGCCCACCCATCGTTGCTCTTCTGGATCACATCGTGGAGTACACGTGAGTCCTGCCTTCACTGCTTTTCCTCAGCTTTGGAAATGGGTTTTAAGCCACCTGCTTCCCCAAGAACATGCCTCTTCCTTGCTCACCAAGAATTTGTTCTAGAAGAAGGGTAATGCTATGCTATGCAGTTAGAGTAGTTCTTGCATTTACGATGAGAATTGAGTGTCCAACCTCACGCTGCTTCCATTCTTAGGGAACTCTATGGTTCAGAGTTAGCAGCAATTCTGCCTGAGAGAGTTGTTCCTTTTGGGCAGAAGACACAGAAGAGACTTTGCTCTTGCCCTTCAGAAAACATTGCAATGTCGCTGTGAAGTATATTTCAGCATGTGACAAGTGTCACGAAGTGCCAGGGCTGATTTCTTCTGGATTTCTGCACAGGTTCTACTGTGCTTAGCTGAACTTCGCATCAAAAGACTGGTTAAATGTAATCATTTCTCTGAGCAGGAAGAAACCTGAACTGGTGAGATCACCGATGATTCCTCTGCCAATGCCCAGGAAGCTGCGGTTTAACATCACTCCAGAAATCAAGAATGACATAGAGAAGGCAAAGCAGAACCTCAACATGTACGTATAAAGCACTCAGAAGTCTGCACTCCGGTGACTCAGAGTAACTCACACCCTCGTTTGAAACATGTCAGCCTTCCCCTGCTGCAACCAGGGGTTTTTCCAAGTAACTTCTTGGGTCAGCAGCATCGAACCTAGCTGAAAAGCACGCTAAAGCCACCTGCCAAGAGGAAACTCAAAGGTGCTGAAGAGAGGCACTTGCTTATCCATCCCACTTTACTGAGAAAGAGCAAGGCTTTAGGGAATACAGCTAGGGTTACTAGATACATACAAAGACATAAGCCCATCAACTCAGTGCAGATTTTTAGCAGCGGCCAAAAAAAGCTCATCTCCATGATGCTGTTTAAATGGCTCTCTGTATGATGGAGCTGTGGGTCCCTGTGTACATCAGGTCCAAGTACTGTTCTCTCTCAGCCTCATGAAAGCCAAGTCATACCTTTACGTTACAAAAACAAGCCACAGGTGAAGGAACACTTCCTCTTTCTTTCCTTGCAGAATGGTCGAAGACCTGGATGTCAAGGTCATGGTCTTTCATCAGTTTGGGAAAACCTTCCCCAAGTCAGAAAAGATAAGTCCTGATGCTTTCATCCAGCTGGCCTTGCAGCTAGCATACTACAGGTAAGCCCACTAACAGAAAGCTTTTCAACCTCTTCACCTTCAGACTCAAATATATGAGCTTGATAAAGGTGTCACAAACAAGTCTCTAGCAGGCTGACCTGGTCTAGTGGAAGGCGTCCCTGCCCAGGGCAGGGGGATTGGAATTAAGATGATCTTTAAGGTCCCTTCCAGCCCAAACTGTTCTGTAATTCTCTTTCTTCTCTCTCTGCCAGGATGTATGGCCACGCCTGTGCCACATACGAGAGTGCATCGCTAAGGATGTTCCGTCTGGGCCGCACAGACACCATCCGCTCCACTTCTGTCGACTCTCTGAAGTTTGTGCAATCCATGGACGACCCCGACAAATCGGTGAGGATCTCAAAGAAGTGGAGCGAGAGGACTCCACTGCAGAAAATAAGGAAAGCCACTCATTGGGCTAACTCTGTCAACTGGTTTCAGCTAAGCAGAACTGCACCCGATAGGAAGGTTAAGCTGAAACACAGTTTGGAGAATGTAATTGCACACCTTGGGTTTCATTTGGCTGTCCTGTCACGTGTTGTTTCCCTAGCTTTCAATACATCTGAAGTTATCTAATCCTACCGAAAAGAAGTCCCTCCCTTCTAGAAGTCTCCTTAGCCACTCACATTAAGTTCTACTGCTGATGGATGGAGAACTCCATTCAGAGCGATGTAACACAGCCAAACAAAATAATTTAAAGGTTAACATTAGTTTAACTTAGATACACAAGGCAGAAATGCCTCCATCCAACAGGAACAGCCAAAATGAGGTTACCCATTCTGGGCAAAAACTTACAGCCAGCTCTGTGTGTTCTCCTCAGGACCAGGAGAAAGCAGACTTGCTGAGGAGAGCTACCCAGGCCCACAGGGAGTACACGGATATGGTAAGTGATCTCTGCAACTATGGGGTTTTAACCAGTAAATGAGGGTTCTGGTTAAAGATGAGACCTAAAGAGCATTATCTCTACGGCACAGCAACGCGGCCACTAGTGCTGTTGCACAGAGCTAACTCTGATCTGACAGGGCTCTAGGGCACTGCCTGAACGCCTTCTCTCTAGCTAGCAGTGCAAGTGCCCCTTGTGACAGGAAGAAAAATCAACTATCAAAATAGCTTCGGATTTCACTGTCATTATAGCTAATAAATGTGACAGCTGCATGAAGCCCCCTTAAACCACAAGCACATAGGCAGGAACTGTAAGGTTGGTTCCGCTGGGGTGTTTCACTGTCAGGCGTTTGAAACAAGACTGGCTGTTGCTCCTAAAGGCAATACCCAGCTGTAGACTTGACAGATATTTAGAAATGTTTCCCCCGTTCCCCCAAAGTTGATAGCATTGCTCACTTTGATGCTAGACAAGCTCTCACCTACTCTTCCTTCTATACAGGCAATAAGGGGGAACGCAATAGACCGCCACCTCTTAGGTTTGAAGCTTCAAGCTATTGAAGACCTGGTGAGCATGCCTGAGCTGTTCATGGACACAGCATATGCTGTTGCAATGCATTTCAATCTCTCAACCAGCCAGGTAGGCCTCATTTGAGCAGCGATGGAAGCGCACTCTTCATTGTCTTTCTTCTCCACATTTCTCCCTCATCCCTTTCTATTAGAAACTAATCTCCACTTGAGCATAGAAGTTTAAGCCTGCTACCGATCCCATCAAGCTGCAGCTCTGATCTTATTGCTGCCACTGTTCCCCTCAACCCTGTAAAAACACCAGCATGACCAACGCCAAGATCACCTGCAGTGCTTGGTGTCTACACGCAATGGTATCAATTAGAGCTAGATGCCAAAATAGCTTTGTTTATCTGCCACGCTGTGGTTTTTACTGAGGAAGTTCTACTCAAGATTTACTACAAGCTCCTATTGGGGAGAATTCTCCTTTGCAGAAGCACTGCAAAATGGCAGAACACAGTATGTGCGTGCTGGTAGGTGCATCTGACCAAAAAGGCCCTCTGTAGAGCACGCTCATGAGATGGCAGTTTCTTCTGCTGTTGACACAGTTGTTGGCATTTGATAGCTGTGTTTCTGTCTGGCTAGTTAGAAGCTTAATTACATTGTCTCTACAGGTCCCAGCAAAGACAGACTGCGTGATGTGTTTTGGTCCCGTGGTTCCAGATGGCTACGGAGTCTGTTACAACCCGATGGATGAACACATCAACTTTGCAATTTCAGCATTCAACAGCTGTGCTGAAACAAATGCAGCTCGTATGGCACATTATCTCGAGAAAGCACTGCTAGACATGAGGATCTTGCTCCAATCCACTCCCAAATCCAAACTGTAAGAGGCAAATACGATACAAAGTCCCCAGCTAAAGGAGCTGTCCCTCATGCACTGAAGTTCCCAGTTCCTCAGAAAATGATTGAGGGGACAGCTTGCCCTGACTGGAACCCAGGAGGGCATCTACCATTTGTTTTCAGCAAGACCTTACAGAATTGCCATCCGCAGATATTAGACTGTGCAGTGAGAGGCAGCACTGTCTAAAACCAAAGTGGAGCTGACCTGTCCTCTCCCATCAATGCAAAGTGCACCTTCCTGTCCTCAAAGAGGACTGAAATAGGATCTTTTTATGGAACGTACTGTAAGAGAATACAGAAAGCACAGTCCTTACCAGTATCTAAATCCGTTTGGTGAGGAAGGGAGTTCTTCTCCAGGAAAAGCAGGGAATGTTTGTTCTGTGATGGAACTACTGTAAGACCAAGCCTTTTTCCGGTTTAGTCTTCTGGGGAGTGCAGCATCTTTGAAACTTGTCTGAAGAGTTTTCGTATACTCCAGCAAAACATCACCACTGAATTTCGGCAAGGGGAGAAAGAAGTTCTCAAGTCAGAGCAGACCCAGTCTTGTTAAGAGTGCACTTTATTAGCCACAGACACCTGCTCATTACGTGCTTTGGAGGCCTGGGAACATTCCCTTCCCCATGTTTTAAGATGCTGAGATCTCCTTTCTGTTGCACTGACCCAGCTAACAAGAGTAGATCACCCACTACAAGCTAAGGTAGTTTTTTTGTTTGCTTTGTTCTGGGCTTTTTGTTTAAGCTTGCTGTTATGGTCCTAGTCATACAGATCTTCTTTCTTACACAGGTTTTGCTAAGTTTGGCTTTAGGTACTTCAACATTTGTGGAGAGGAAAAGGGGTTGCCTATGCATTTTAGCAGAACAGTTGCTTTGTTGTACCTTTCTTTGGAGCTGAGGAAAAGAAAGAGATGCTGACGTTCTGTTTACTAGTCAGAGAGCCACATGCCTGTTCACCTTCAGGGCACACGTTACATCTAAGGTGGTTTTATACCTTGCCTTCAGAAACCACATTTATGCATAAAACGTTATGCCTAAGTTGTGGATAAACAGAAGTATTTCTGATCAGCAACTCGAGAATACACTTCTGATTTTGGCCCACAGAAATCAGATCTGTTAGAGCCAAAGAAAAATCAGCTGCAGAATATCCCTTCTGCACATCATTCTGCTTTAAAGAGGCAGAAACACCTGAAAAGAGGAAGAAAGCTGAGAATGTGCAGGCACTTTAGATGTTTGTCCACTTCAGCAGCCACTGTTCCTGCAGTAACAGTACAGCACCTTTTCTGGAATTCCTTTTTACTGCAGTGTTACTCGGATTTGTGCCAGCTCTATTCTGTGAAAGACATGGAGCTTGTCATGGTGTGCTCATGTTCAGCTGATGGCCTTAAGACAGTAAAAGGTTATATAAAAAACATTAACATACAATTTTAGCATAGGAACTTTTGTAAGCATTGTGTCCAATCAATCTGCCAGAATCCAGGCTCCTTTTATTTTTATTTAGTAAAACTGTATGGTAATGAAGAATTCTAGTGCTATTTCTGCAACAGGAATTAATTTAATATTTGAACTGCACACCCTCCAAGATGTGACTGTTGGAACATCACCATAAACAAGAAGCATTACAAGTTTGATGGCCTGTTTTATTAGAGGGAAATATTTTATCATAATTGCTACTTTTATGATGATAGACTAGCAAGGGACGTGATCAAAGTGCCTTGGTAAATGTATATGAAGAAGTTTGCACTAAACCAGTTTAGAGAAAATTATTATTCTGATCTTCTTGAAAGACACGTGCGTATTGAGTTTTTTTCTAAAAGGATTTTACTTTAAAACTTCATATACCTAAATAAACCTTAAAAAGGAAAATTTAACTGAAACTCACCTGCACAGCCAGTGATTGTATGAACTGCCACTTTCACATCATTTACATGGGTTTAGTTGATCTTTTAGAAGAATCCTGAATGGAGTAAGATAGTGGGGAAAACAAAACAAAACAAAAAAAACACGCACAGTGGGAGCGCTACAAACCTGTGAACACACATCCCTGCTCTGTTACTCCTCTGCTGTGAAATAAGACTGAAAACTGCAAGAGGATACTTGGTATTATCAAAGTGCAAGCAATTGTAAATACTACATAAAAGACCACACCTTGCTGAAATAACAATATCTACTTTTATGGAGCCTCGTAATTTGAAAAATATTTGTCTTGCCAAAGTAATCCTTCCCCTGTACTGAATCAGCCTCTGTGCTAGGGGATGAATTACTTTTGTGTCTGCAATGCCTTCAACCACCAATACTACAGTATTGCCACTTAAGTATTTGTAACTGGCCCTTTTCTACTGTCTTATGAAAGGCAAAGGGTCTCAAAGGAAAGTGCCTATTAAAGATTACGCAGAAGCACGCTCTGCTGCGAATATATCTCAGAAGATGGGATTGATCTGTCTTGGATCTAAATCAGGAAATCCCACTAGCTTCAGCAGAGTGCCTGCAAGAAGAGCAGTATCACAGTGAAAGACAAGATTCTTAAATCATTTTACGCATTCTTGAGGATATATGGAGGTGAAATTCAGATGAACAACTTTTTTGAAGTGCTTGAAAGGACACTAAAATCATTACAAGGTTTCTCCTTTTTTTTTTTTTTTTTTTAAAAAAAAAGTATTTTATTGTGCAAGTTCTAGAATGTGATAGTATTCTGATTCATACTTTCAATTTTTTCCAGCGTTGGCTTACTGAATACTGTTCTCCTCCCTGGTTTTGATTGTCTGATTGCTTTAGTGAGAGATGTCCATAGTCTTAACGCCACGTTAAGTACACAAAACTTAACTTCTGGAAAAACTACTGAGTTGGAGCAAATAAAGAAATGCATAGACTGAGAACATTCAACTAACTCCTGGGGTATAAGTGCAATTTCTAATAGAGCCTAGTAGTGTTTGCATGCTTTGCTGGTTAGCTGTATTAAGTTCTGTTTCGATAGTGTAATCCATGTCGTGCAAAGTTTTGAAATGTTCTTCGAATAAACACAATAAACATGTGCTACAAAAAGGCTTAAATCTTAAACACTGCAGAAGTTACATTACTACCCTTACGGGAGAACGTTTGTGTGTGGGGACAGCAACAACAGCGGACCATGACATTCTGTCACCTTCCTTTTATTGTCTTAACATCTCCATCCAGCCCTTGAGTACAGGGGAGGAACTTGAAAGCATCTGCTTGCAAAGCCGTGTATTCCAGAGGAAGTATTTTAGAAACTAGTGGCAGGAGACTTCGTACAAGTGTAGGAGAATAAGGCAGAGCCGGAATCTTTTTCCTGCACAGCACCATTTAGTTAAGAAAAATCCATGGGATCACTAACAAATTTCTACCACCAAGTATTGCAAGTATTTCTGGAAAGGTACAGGAAGAGTAGGCAGAAGATGCAGATAACAAACAGATCACAGAACATAGGAGAGTTTATTACAGTCTTACAAGAGCTCTTCTCCCTCTCTTACTCCTAAGCATTACTGTAGGGAGCTGGGGTTTGAAGGCAACGTGAAGAGGAACAGCTTTGTACCTTATGCATCTCCTCATGGAGAGCAGTAATCTCTTCCCTGTGCTCTAGTTCAATTGGTGCTTCTGCACAGTTTTTCCAGCTCTCTTGCAGAACAGCTTACAAGAAGCTGGGAAAGTGCTAGTCACCCTTTAAACAATCTTCTTTCAGCCTTGTCCTTGCGAAAGAGAGCTGTGATCCTCTTTCTTGCTTTGTAAGTTAATTTGTAAGAGATACAGGGAGAAAATAATTGGGTTTGCAAGTAGTCAGTGATTAGTACCAGCTTTCAGATTCAAAACATATGGTTCTGCCATGCCACATGGCCTACCTGATGTCCTGTCCCAATTTTAACAGAGCTATTTTAAGTCAGAGTGAATGTCCTTGTGAAAGCTGTAAGATGCCTCTTTATTCTGATACACCTTCCAGGCAGATCCAGTGCTCAGGTCCTTCAGATGTTAACAGAAACAGGACTGCTTATGTTATGGAGAAAAAAAAAAAAAGCAAAACAACTAAACAGATCTTAAACCTGGTTTGATGCAAGTGAAAAACAGTTTACTATGCAAAGCTACCTGAACACACAAGCTTAAAGAGCTTAATTCCTGATCTCCTAGATCAGGATCACTACTTTCTACAGTTAATGCTCTGGTTGTCCAACAGTTTCTACAGCAGCCAACTCCCACTCCGTATGAACACACAAATTCCTATGGCAACAGGCACAGATGAAAACTTAAAAAAAATAATAATAAATTATATATATCAAAATCAAGGTGAACAGAAATACATCTCACTTCAAGCAGCTTTATAATGCAGGAGTCTGTTTAAAGTGAAGATAGTAAAACAGGCAGCAAGACTGAGATGTGACAGTCATTTTACCTCTGCTCACATGACTGCATCGAAGGCACACCGATGACCTTTGAGCCAGTTCAGAAGCTGTCCTTTATCTGTGAAAGTTCAAGTCAATTGTGCTTTGAATAAATATTTCTCTGTAGTTACACTTGAACTGCTGCATTATATACCAGAAATACAGAAAGTGTCCATGCACAGCCCTGAAGCACGTTGAGTATAGCCCTTGCCAGGTTAACTCATGGATCACTGAAGTTGGAGCACACACAGATGGCAGGCACACTCCCACAGAGACACAGCATCCAGAGAGCTGACTGGCCAAACGAGGAATCAAAATGGAAGAAGGATGGAAAGCAAAACTTGCTTGCAGGAGTTTGGCACTCGAGATTATGCCTGCAGAACCCCAAACAACCCCCTGTAACAACTGGTAGGGGTATCTGCTAAAGTAAGCTCACTACTGAGTTCACAACTGGACTCTAACAAGACTTCGGAAAATTCAAACAACTGAGCTAGTTATTAGGTGTTCACCTTATTATTTCTTTATGGTTGTCACTTTGTTCATTCTTAAAAAAAAAAAAAAAAATCCCTCCCTTAAGCTTTAACAAAAATAAAATAAAATAAAAATCCAGTGCTTAAGACAGAGACTAGCAACTGAATTTTGTAAGGCTTTGGGCTGACTTATTGGAGCATAGCATTGCTTAGAACCAATGGGCCTTCTAGCGCCATCGGTAGCACACCAAGTACAACAACAGAAGCTGTACAGATCCCAGCAACCCTGAGGTAATAAAAGAATAAAAGGAAGAGATGAAATAAACATGAGATACGTATGGTAATCTTGCCACCTAGAAGAGATTCTGAGAAAGACAGCCTTGCTAATTACACACCAGGAGCAGCAGTGGAAAAAAAATATATATATATCAGTGTATTTCGGTCTTCCTTCGTTGTTTTTTTTGTTTGTTTGTTTTTTTGTTTTTACACACACACTCCCCTTAATGGAATCCGTGCAGGCTTCCCCACAGAACCATCACTAGTGTTAAAAAAATCAAATCTTTTAGTGCTTTCTTTCTGTCTATACAAAGTGCAGTTGGAATTGAATTGGATCTCCCAAACTGGTGGCAGAAAGGAAAGAAAACCTTCCTCTCCCTTCTACCTACGTTACACCATCTTAGTTCCCCTCTCCCCTCTTGAGAAATTCTTCAAAACTAAAAGCCCTAATTAAGCATGATCAACTGGAGATTAGTTTTGTCATCTTCTTCCAAAAAGAAAAACCCAAACAAAAAGCAAAAACAAAACACACAAGGCCTCACCCACCCCAAAAACAATAGCTCCGTTTAAAAAAATAAATAGTGTGTATATTTCATGCTGAAGAAAAAAAAAAAATAAAAAGAAAAAAAGTCACAGAAACGATTCATTTTTGGTTTTCCCTCCCCCAAACATGACACCAGACATTGTCTCCCCCCTCCCCTGACGTAGACATGATGGTACATTCCAACCGGCAATGTGCATCTGTGTTGAAAATGAGTTTCTACTCCTGCACGGTCCCACATGCATCAGGGAGCATCCAGCTAGCTGCTAAAGCAGAGCAAAGGCTTTCAGGTTTTGGGTATGGTCCCTGCCTGTTCCTTTGGTCCATCTGTTAAAAGGCTCCTTGCTGCTCCCAGGTCTCTGCTCTTGTCTGTCTCCATCCAAATGCGCACGCTGGTCCCCAACACCTCCTGAGTCACTGGAGCTTCGTCCCCAGCTTGCGCTGTCTGTTTCTGCAACGCCAAAAGAGAGGGCAGGGTGAGGGAGCTGGCCCCAACTCTATATCAGTGAGCTGTGACAAACCAGGGGGTGAAAGATGGGATTAAAGTCAGGCTCTGCTTAGTTCCACACAAAAATAAAGCTGCCCCGCCGCACTCTGCAGGCAGATCAGTCCTTCCTGCCCTTTCCAGTCCCCGAACAGCCACCACATCTGGAGTGCCCACAAACTGACGTGTGGACATGAGGTTAGCAACACCTGCTGGCAAAGAACGCGGGCTGGGGAATTGAAATAGTGATTTTTTTAAACAAAACGCTAATCTCAAATCCTCCCAAACAGACTCACCTTCCAGACCTGGTACTTAACTCACAACCTGGTGTTTCTTTACTCCACACCACTCTATCCACAGCAGCTCTCTACACATTAGCAGACAGTAACGACACCTAACAAGTCACACCAGCTCCAGCGCTTCCTCCCCTCAGATCACTTACCTCGCCTCTGCTCTTGTGACTGTATATTCAAACCACAGGATGTTCGGAATGAGGCTGGTGTCTCGGATTAAAAAGAACTCTGAAATTGGCCTGAAAACAGACAAAGGGGTGGAAAAAGGTGAAATAATTAGGCTTTTTCTCTACTGTAATTTTGATCAGCATACAAGAAAAACAACACAGCCACACTACATAAATTCTTGTAAACATTTAACATTGCTTTCCTATTATCCTTCCATTTGTGAAGAAGGCTCCTTGTTCAATTTCAAAGAAAAAATAATGTTTTTTCACTCCTTACATAACATTTCTGGACTACATTAAGTCCAAATGGCTTTACAGGCTCACTTGGCTATTATTAAACTGATTAATGTCTGTTATGGTTCAAAAGTTACTCATAGCCAATACTGTGCCACACCCCACAAATTTACTAGGGCCTTAAAACACACATTTCTTAAACGTCCTCTCTCTCCTACCCATACCTGGTAAGGGTGTGTGCTTTTCGGACAGGCATGCACAAGAAAACATGGAGGAACAAGTTACAGAGCTCACAACAGTTAGTACACAAAGCTGGAACAGAACCCAGGAATTCCCATTTCTACCATCAGTAACATAGTTCACAGAAGTCTGAACAACTTTTATTTTTTGGTCAGGGAGCTGTGCTCCATCTGTGTTATCAGATTATTCCAAGGAGCTCATTTAATGAGCAAAACAGTGATCCAAGAAATGCAGACTCGCAGGCATAAAGCCTTCACTGAATAGCGAGACTTACCACGCAGCTATCCTTGGGAAGAGAGGAGTTAATATCTCCTGTGTGAAGGCAAACCAGGCTATGGCCATAATGCTTCCTGCCACACCTCCATATAAGACTTGGCTCCAGGTGTGGTAAAGCAAATAAACCCTGCAGCGGAAGAGAAAAGTCACCAAATAGACTTTAAAGCCAAAGGAGGCATGATTCAAGGGCTGATGTCTCACTGGACCCTCCAAAGTTCTGAAGAAGTTATCCTCCAGATGTTAGAAGTGGATGTTTGACTTAAGTTTTCATTATTAAAAATAAAAAGGGGGAAAAATTGGGAAACAGTCTTCCCTGCTACAGCAGTTTCAGCTTAGGACACTTCTAATTTGAGTTTAACTCAATAATCCTCCACGTTCCTCTTCGCGTATCTTTGGCTTAGCTAAAGAACTGCTGCCCTTGGTTCCCACAAGAGACTTCTCCAAAGCCAGCAGCAGGAAAAGTCCCCCCCAAACCATCAGAGCTGGAGCTTAAAAACTTTTAAGAACAGACAGCATCTTTGCCTTGATGTTGCAGCTCTGAAGCGTGACAACACAAAGGCTGCACCACTACAGAGCAGCTACTGTGACCGCAGCCAGCCAGAAAGCTGTGCTAACGAGTTTTAAGTTATCCCTGCACAAAAGCTACATGAGTCACATTCAAATTCCTTTTCACCCATTTATCATGGCCATTAAGATCATCTTAGCTGGCCTTCTCCCTTGCACAGGCCAATGAATTTCCTCAAATTGCTTTTTATTTGAACCAGACCAACCATCTTTTATGAAATTGTCCTGACAATTTTAAAAATACCCAGTAATAAGGAATCAGCTCTAGTACACAGTCAGCTGTGCCAACAGGTAATTACTTTTCTGGGGAAAACATGGCCTGATTTCTAGTCTGAACCTGTCTGGTTTCCAACCACTGGAGCTCATTATGTTGTCTACTAAAGGAAAAAAAAAAAAATCATCAAAACTTCATTCTCCTTATTCATCACGTTAACGTAACTGAATCCTGCAAGTCAGACAGCTAAACACGTCTGTATTATCTACTGCTCAAGCAAAACAAAGTCAGTTTGACCAACTGTAGCAATCCCCATGCTGCAGATGCTGGTGTGCCAAGGCATGGTGCGATGCTTTCATGATTAGTGCTGGAAAGAGGGCCAGGCAGCGAGGCTAGAGCAGGGCAATGGAGCCAACGGAGACGTGGAACAGGCTCAGCTGATCCCGGGTTTCATAAAGGCATCGGTGAAGCACCAGACATGGAGCACCTTTGTTTGGGCATTTAAAGGGGCTCATGGCAACGCAGCAACCTCCGCAAAGCTCTCGCTTGTGCAGCGCAGTCGTTGAGAATCAGATGGGAAAGGCGGGATAAAGAAGGGCAGGGCTGCTGGCTGTTAGAGGCCGCAGGACTGTATGAGAGCATAAGACAAACGATTGCTCCATACCTACTATATGAGACTAGCAAAGCCACTGTGACGAGGCAGATGGACAGCACATGTCGCCATAGTAAATCCAGAAACCTCGCATTGTTTGTTTGGTGCATTCTGAAAGAGATGGAGAGCCATTAGCACAGTGGCAGGAAGCTGAGCAGTCCTTGTACCTATTCTCGCTATCTCCAAACTCCTAGGAAAGCTCTACTCCGAGGGATCAAGGGCAGCTCGGGATCATCCCAGCATCAATCTGTCCTGCTGGCAGCGCTTAAAGAGAAGCCAGAAAGCCACGCTGCTTTCTCCAGCTATTATCAGCGATCGGTGTGATGGAAGGCAGAATGCTCGCAGCTACTGCAGCTGATGTGGAAGACACGTGCTGAGCATATGCAACAGGGAGCAGAGACAGAGCCCTCCATCACCCACAGAGCCAGGAGGAAGCGGGAGTTTTGTCTTCCTCCACGCCTGGAGCCACAAGACAGAGCCATGCCCCAGCGAGAACTGCAGGAAAGCACAGCACAGCAGAAAAAGACAGTACTCGGTACAGGAGATGGACTAAGAGGGCATGCAAGTGGGCGAGAGGTATTACCTAAAAGACTGCAGACAACCCCGCTGACGAAACCGAGTAGACACATGAGAAAGCAGCTCTTCTTTCCTCCTCCCTCCATGCCCCCCCGCCCCTTCCTTCACCCCGGTGGGTCGTCGTGGCTTATAAAAGCAAAATCGGGAGCGCTGTACCCAGAGAGGCAGCAGGAGGCCCACCCCGATCCTTCCCTTTGGGGGCAGTGGGAAGCACAGTCCTACAGACTGGGAGAGACCTGCTCCACCCGCCCTAGTTACAGCACCTTGGGCAGGGCCTCGGATTTAATTCTGCCACGTGCTGAAGTGGCAGCGAGGGAGCCATCTATTTGAGGCATTTCAACGTATTAACAGGCAAAAAACCTGACAGTGAACTTTTACCTTAAATAAAGGAACAGAAATGAATAGACTGAGAAAAACCACATGAACTGGGAGTGGCTGGACGGCATCCCATATTTTGTGGTCACTGTTGAATGGGCTTCTGGGAAGAGAAGAAGAAAGAGTATGGTCAAGGTCTACTCCGTACACAGCAGCTGGAACACTCCAAAGGTGAAGCCAAACCACTCCACCAGTCTGTGCGCACGAGGACACATCTCTGCCAGCCTTCTTACACCCAAACATCCAAAGCCAACACGAGGCAAAGGGGAAAACGCCCTCCAACACCCCACGATTCTCATTCCACTGGAAAGGAACCGACACCGTGGCACCCACGGGCCATACCATACCTTCACAAGGCCGTGGCTCCCGGATAACGTTTTTTATTAACCAGTTCACTCCCTCGTTGAACGCCAGCCCTCCCAAGAAAGAGATCTGTGAAGGCAAGACAACTGTGTCATCCTATTTAAAATACCCACCTGCTTACCAGGCAATCCCTCTGTTAAGAAAACCCCAAACCGTGCATTTCTAATATTCAGCTCCTTAGGTGATAACCAACAGCTTCACCATTCTCTAGCAGAGGAAGAAAAGCTTTTGTTTTTCAGCCTGCTTTGTGTATCTGGCACCACGTTGCATAGGCACAGCTTTTCAGCAGATGATTCGCAAAGACAGACAAAAATGACACTGTACAGCAATAACATTTCCAACAGCAAGTGCAGAAAGCAAAGTTTTGGGACAGGGCAGAGGTTTCTAGGGATTGTCACTCACTGCCGACCAACAGGGGGAGCACACACCCCGTTATTCGAGTAAATAGCTAGAAGAAAAACTTTTTAGGTCTTCTCTTTTCCCTCTACGGATGTTTTTTTCATCCTGAAGCTTCTGTAAATGAAGGCACGTTGTGAACTGACACAGCCCACTAGCATTTGTTTTCGCTGTCACCCCACCATCCATCCCCCTCCCCTACAGCAGTCCCGCTGCTGTGACCGAATTCCCAGCTGGTGCTGATCCTCTGGCTCCTTCACGCTCGGTCCCATTTCAGATGAAGCCATTTTCCACCCTGTGTCCTGAGGTGAGGCTGCTGCAAGCCAGCTGGCGCCTCACCCCAGCTCAGCGAGGACTTCTCCATGAAGTCCTTGGTATAAAGGACTGGGAACCAACCTCGATGCCACATCACCACCATCCCCAACAAGCCGGGTACTCAAAAACCCACGAGTCTGTGACGAGTTCCTCTAGCTTATTCACTTGGGCCGACAAAAAACCTTTGGGCTGCCTAGAATTAAAGCTGCCTCTCTAGCCAGCAGCAGTTCAGAACCTACAAGTCCCATTCCCAGGTCCCTTGGGCCATTGGTTCCCATGACACCACGGCCTCGTGTTGGAAACGTGCTGCCAAAAGCCTTTTGCTGGCCCCATTTTATCTGTTTACCGAGGGCAAATGTCACAAATTTGTACCTCCTGAAGGGAATTTAGCCGTGACACTGATTCCCAACTACCTGTCAGAGCAGACAAAGAGTTATGCATTAAGAGTCCCTCGTTGCTCCCTGGGACAGAAGCAAGAATCAGTTTTGTCCCTGCTGCTCAGTGCCCAGCTGGGAAGCAGCCCTCACAGACAGATCCACTCCCTTGGGAACTCAAAGGCTTTATTTTGGACCCCATTTTGTGCCTCAGCAAGGTTCAAAGAAAGCACATCCTGCTGAATTACAGACACTTTCCTGCACACACTGCCCAGCTCACAAAACCCACTCACGCTGGGGCCCTGCTGGATCTAAGGACAAGGTAGAAATATTATTTCCCACCCTGCAACAGCCACCTTCAGTTTCTCAGGCATCTCCCACTGATGTTTGTAGACAGCTACTGCCCAAAATACACCACGGAGTAACAGAATGTCAGCAAAGACTAAACCTGTTACAAGTGACAGGGTCTCCTGCTGCTGACAGGAGATCACCTTCCCTAAGCTGGCTCTTTAAAACAAAAAGAAGCGTGAACACAGGAGCGGCGAGCCATAAATGAAAAGATTTGTGTCCAAAGGAGAAGCTGGAAGGGAGAGGAGGACTCACCGTGTGAAGCTCTCTCTTGAATATGATGAGCGTTACAAAGCCGACGATAATGAATATCGGACCGAGGCTCAGATAAGCTAAAAGCTGACCCGAGAAATCACCTAGGGAAACAAACGAGAGAAACAAATCAGGTGGCTCCTTCCCTCCCCTTCATTCACGTTGCCTCTCCCTGCCCCGGCAATTCCCAGCAAACACTCCCCAACCAAATCCTTCCCAAAGGGGGTTCCTTTTCAGCTGGATCAGCCCCCTCATCTGTCTCACCGTGTGTCTGCACCACCACTGCCATTAGCAGCACGGGGAGGAAATAAACAGCTAAACATTGCAGGAGATGAAAGAGAGAGAAAAAAAGGAGACTGCTTTTTACCAGCAGCCCACTTGTACCATACAGCAGTGCCTTTGGGCCTCCACCCTGACTAGAAAATGTCCAGGGAGAACTGGGGAGCAGGGCCAGGACCTCCCAAGAGGACACGAGGCACCTCAAACCCACCTCTTTATCCTCCACTGTCACAGAGGCAGGAGGAGGTGAACATAAGTGAATAGCCAGACATTGCAGCCCAGCTCCTGGCACAGCAAACTTTAACCTCAGCCTCTGAGCACGGCAAGTGGAAAAAAAAATGGCATTGCACTGCTCCAAAGTTCAGGCTGCTGCTGCTGCTGTTGCCTCACAGCTGTGGTTGCATCAGGTACAGCGTGCAG
The DNA here is from genome assembly GCF_009819795.1 of Aythya fuligula. NCBI lineage: Eukaryota > Metazoa > Chordata > Aves > Anseriformes > Anatidae > Aythya > Aythya fuligula. Next base: position 3,715,529 of record NC_045577.1, on the reverse strand, counting down.
ATTCCTCTTCACTTCCAGGCTGCGTTAGATTTGGGAACCGGCAGCAGCACACGGCTCTTGCAGTAGTTTTAGTTCACAACCCTGGGGAAATTAGGAAGGATTGGAGGACAAAACCCCCCAGAACAGTAGGTTTTTGCCAGAGCATGGTTGCATTTTGGTTTTAAGTGTTGGAAGACCCCGGATTGGAAACTTTTCTTCCACCCTGTGACCAGTTTGCCCCGCGTCCAGCAGGCTCCACGCTGCTCCTCCACCCGCTGGGTGCTGCTGCCCCAGCTACGCAGAATCAAGCCCCTCACGGCTCTGCATGAATCCCAAACACTCCACAAAACCTGGCTTAAACGATGAGGAAATTCACGAGATCAAACGATCAAAAGCAGCCCGACAGCTTCGGGAGTATTTCCTGCAGTCTGAGTCCCCAAGGCATCGGCGAGAGGTTTCCTCAGCAAGGCACCAGCGTGGCTCAGGTCATTCCCGCTGCTGATCCACGGCAGGCAAAGATTTTGGTCCTTTATACCAAGCCCTGATTTTGGCAGGCAATAACCAACCCGACGACTGGCACAGATGGTGGAAGAACACATAACGAGACAGCCTTTAATTTAAATAGCACCGGCAGCACCCAGCTCCAGACCCTCCCTTACCTCACCACCTAGCACACCCCGTAAATCCCTCCCCAGCCTCCAGCAGCTCACATCCCTCGCTCCAACCCAGCCCAGGAGCGAGAATCGTCGCCCAGATGCCGCCTCCAGGCGCAGCACCGCGTCCTTTACTCGGGCAGCTGCCAGCTCTGCACACCGTAACGCCCCAAACATTTCAACTGTCCGCTTAAAACAGCGCAGAGGTGGCATTAATGGTATTTCAGATCGCTGTAGCCAGCAGCAACCAAACACAACCGCGTGCTGAAGCTGCTTTTTCTGGGTGAGGAGGCAAATAAACAGCCGCGCGTTAACTGGAGGCTCAGCTCTGCCCTGGGAACTCCATCACAAAGGCACTCACACCATAAATGTGCTCTGAGGTGGCTGCAAATCCCAGGGAAGGCAGAGCAAGCAGGAGGGCTGGCAGCCCTAAGTCCACTCAGACCCAGCAGCAGGTTCCCCTCTACCCTTCTATGAAGTTATTTATTTCTTCATTTTGCTTGGTCTTTAAAATAGGAAGCAATTCCTACAAGCAGGGAGAACGGAGCCCACCAAAAGCACCCGAACCTCTGGAAATTGCAAGAGAAAGATCTGTGTGACGGACAGTCCGGGTTATTTTTGTTTGTTTGTTTTACTTCTGCGTATTTCAAGTCCAGCCTTCCCCGGGCAGGGCATTATTTGGGGATGAAGACGCAAAGCAGAGAGCCCAACCGCCTCGTTTTAGGGATTCAAGAGATAAACGGATGAACCAGCACCCGCAGATCAGAGGCACGCTGTTGTTTCAGCCTCCATTCAGCTCCTACTTCTGCTCTAATTCAGCATTTCCCCCCAGCAACCTTTCAAGGGAAACGCGCAAGGTTTACCACACCAGCTCAACCTGTACACACCAGAAATATGAATCGGCAGCGCTACCCACATCCTGCCACAAGGTCTGGCTCTGCCACCGCCGCTTCCTACTGAAACATCTCTCTGCGGCGCTGGCGCTGCCCGTACTTTGTGTCGAGGTGCACACACAGGGACAGCCTCTTCGTTTCACGCCTGTTTACACCTGCAGATACTCCTGACAGGTCGGCGTTTCCTCTCCTCGCACGTGTTCCGATAGAACGAGTTTGGGAACAATAAAAATATCTTCAGGAAGCTTGAAATTCCAGCCCGCGGCGCGCAGACTTGAAGCTTCTGCTGGGAGATGAAACGCCCGACGCAGCTCTGAAGAAGCCAAACATCCCAGCTTCTTTCACCAGATATTGCTGGGGTGGGAAACGAGCCCCAGCTGGGCAGCCAGCACCTTCAGAAGTCACAGCGAGGACTGAGCATGAAATACACGCACAGAGCGAGCTCCTTTGCTCTGACACATCATTTCTCTCATCAGGAACGGTGCACACTTGCCTCTCCAGCTCTGCCTCATCTTAGAAATCCTCCGACACGTGAGGAAGAGACTCTGTCGCCCTGCAGAGAAGGGCTTTGCCTCTCCAGGTTCTCTCCTTGCAGAGTTTGTCCGAGGTGAGAAGGCTCAGGAGGTCGCAGAGCTTTAAGAATCCCAGCTGCACTGAGGAGTTGTGTTGGTTTTGTTTTTTTTCTCCAAATAATAATAAAAAACAAACAGAGCAGGAACTCGGTGTCTCTCCAGTGAAACTCACCCTACAGACAGGAAGTCCCTGAAGATGAGTTTTAAGCCTGCAGCACCAAGTCATGCCATGCAAAGTAATGAGTACGGGGAAAAAACAGCCCTAATCACACAGCCCTGGTGATGGGACTTAGTTTAACTATTAAAAATAAAAAATAAAAAGTCATCTCTGGCTTCATGTAAGCACAATACCTCCAGAGCAGCATCCAATGCTCCGTAGCAATGAGCCAAAAAGAACATTTTTAAGAGCAGAACCAAAGTTACCGTTACAGCACTACCACAAATTCATTCCGTGACTCTTGCCGCGCCACCTGAAAAAGGAGCAATAAACACAGGGAAGGCAAACAGAAAGGAGACGGAGACAGCAGGAATGGCAGCGCAGCCGCTCTGAAAATATCGAGTAACTCGGATTTTCGGCTGAAAAGGGAAAATGAGAATCCAGCAGTTCTGTAAGATCGCGAATGACACGGGGAAAGGGACAGCAAACGTTTGTCACCTCTCACTGACCATGAAATAGCGAGCGTTCAGTGGAATTACTGAGCAAGGGACTTAAAAGCAGAGAAGAAACACCATTAAATCACAAAGCTCAGCGCCAAGGGTAGAGATCCAAAGCGGAAATAGGTTCAAAGAGCAATTAGGCACATTTGGAGTATGGCTTTTACATACCCATAAAGGACATAACAATCCTGCTGCCATCACCAGCTCATTACTGGAAAATAGACAGAAGCAGCATTATCCCTGCCTACCTAGTGCCAGAGGCCCCACATGATGCCAAATCTCACAAAAAAGCACAGTTGCTGCTAAGAAAAGCACCAGGACCGACCGTTTCCCAAAGTGAGAGCATTTTTAGAGCCCCCCCCCCTTAAGCAGCACGGTTTAACGCCCTGTCAGGTAACGCTGCAGTGAGAGTTTCTTCTCTCTAGGTTTGATTTTTGACATTTTCCATCAATATTTCCCATTAGGCCCCAAAAACACCGCTCAGACCATTTGTGGGCAACCCCACCACAGCGTTTATCTGCTGCTTCTCAGCCGCTCTCGCTGAAAGCTGACATTGCAGAAAGCCCTGAAGACCGAGCATTAAGGACGGGTGCTTGGAGTGCCTGAAACACCACGGCTGACAAAGGAACACCAGACGGAGACAGGAAGGATGAGCACCCTCTTGCAGGCACCCGTCCCCTCCAAAATCGCAAGCAAAAGCCCGAGGAGAGGGCTTCGTCTGCCAGACAGGAATCAGCACTGACTGATTTTCAGCTGGTCGCAGGGAAAGCGCCTGTCGCTCGAGGCAGATGAAAGCAGGAATGACAACTCTTCTGCACTGCAAGACTTCAGAGAGGAGAGATTTTAAGAGCCAGGTGCCAGAGCGGGCCAGCAGCCTCAGGGACCAGCCAGGAGGCAGCGAGTTCGCCACCCAGCTGAATGCATCACGCCGAGACAGCTTAATAATTGATGTGGGTAAAAGCAGGATCCATTTCTCATTCCCTCCCTCTCTATTAGCACGGGGTTACATTAATTCCCCTGCACCGAGCACGCTGCCAACATCGTTATTTTATAAATGTATTATCTAGCAGCTTTATGGACCTGGCCAAAAGCCCCACACAGGCAGGACACAAACAGCTTTCTAAATAAAGTTAGAGTGCTCTCCCCAGACCCAGTGGAAAGTATCAGACCTACCAGCTTGCTGCAACTCATTTTTCTAGACGAAGGTAAAATTAAGACTCTTTTGTACCTCCAGCTGTTTTAATTTTTAGCTTTTTTTCTCCGTTTCACAGCCTTCCAGCATCAGGTATTTTATCCAAGCCAAACACGACGCTCCGTAACACAGAACCCCAACCTTGGTGGCGATTTACCCACCCTAGACGGTTACCTGCTGTGTTTGCCTGTATAAAAGCAGCGAATGCATAGAGAAAATAATCGATTTGTCCCATTCTTTAAGATTTGGCAGACAACCCTCGTGCAGTGAGGTCTGCAGCACCCTCACTTCCCAAACCAACCCAACAAACAGCACATAGGACACGCTGTGTATAACCCCAGGTTTAAATAAGGGCGTAAGAGGGATCTACCAGCATTACAGGAGAGATTTTATAAATATTCCGCCTTCTCTCCTAAACTTTCCTGCGAATAACCGTGAGGAGGGGCAGCAGAACCTACAGGGCGAAGGCAAACACAAGGCAGGCGAGGAAACACCAGTGTTTCACTGAACTGTGAGGCAAAAATGCCGCTGTTTCGAGGAAGCGTGAGGGAAAACCCTACAAACCAGCCGTGCTGGTGGCACAGGGACTGCATCTCCTGCTCCAAAGCCTTTTGGTGCCGCCGTGTCCCGGGGCTCCTGGCTGAGGCGTTACCTTTGGTCCCAGAGACCCCTGAGGCGCTTCTGAGGGCAGCTCCCACAGGACCCGAAGCCCACACACAGGGCTTATTAAGGCGGGTGAGGGAGCAGCGAGGCGCCTTAACCCCAGATTCGGGTTCCGCACCCCACAGGCCGTTTTTTCTCGGATTTTCCACCAAAATCGCCAAAAAGCAGCCCCCCCACACACACAGCAGCACCGCACGAGGCGCCTCGACTGCGGCTCCCCGATATCACCAGCACCGCCGAGACCGCTGTGGCGGTCGCTCCAGGGCGGGTAGAGCCTCGCCCTGTCACACCATATCGCCCTGTCGCCATGTCGCCGACAGGCAGCGCCCTGAGGCACTGCCCCCCCCCCCCCAAAGCCCCTCAGCCCCCGGGGCACGGCGCCACCTCGCAGTGCGCATGCGCGGCGCCCCGTCCTCCCCCCCCCCCCCCCCCATAATATGGCTCACTATCTGGCAGCGCCCCCCACCGCGCACGCGCGCCTCGCCGCCTGCGGCTCACAGCTCAATGGCTCACTATTTGGCAGCGAGCGGCCCGGCCCTCTCTGAGGTGCGGGGGGGGCCGCGGGGCGCCGCTGAGGGGAGCGGCGGGGCGGGGGGGGGCGGCGCGGGGCTTTACCTGCCGGGTACTCGACGTGGGTGAGGGAGAGCGGCCGCCACGGAGCGGGGAGCGAGCACTCGCCGACTGCGGCCATCTTACCCGGATACCGGGCCGGGGCCGCCGCAGCCAATCGCCGCCGACTTAAGGGGCGGCGCGACCAATGGGCGGGGGAGGCCAGAGCGGCGGGCCAATAGAATTGAGCGGCAGGTGAGGCGCCGGCCAAGCGGCGGGCAGCCAATTAAAAATCCAAGCCGGGGAGCGGAGGGGCCAATAGGGTGCTAGGAGAGGTGGCCAATGGGAGAGGGGCGCAGGTAGCAGGGAAGCCAATCGGGAGAAAGGCGGGCCTCGTCGCTTTTCCTCATTGGGCAGGGGAGCGATGCAGATTAGCCAATCAGCGGCTGCCGTTGCCGCCCGCTCTGAGCCAATGGGCTGCGGCGCTGGGGGGGATGGCGGGGGGCTGAGGAAGGGGCTCGAGGGGCGCCCAAGATGGCGGCCGCCGCCCTGCGAGGGGCTGAGGCGCTGAGGGGCCGCTGCCAGCGGGAAGCAGCCAACAAATAAGGGACAAATCAAATCGCCCGACCCTCTGCGGTGGGGAAGAGATAAGTTTTTGGAAGGTAACGGTTCGTTTCTACAGGGCTGGGGCAGTGGGCTGAGGGTAAGGGCTCTGCCCTCACAGGAGGGGAAGGGCTGAAGCAGAGCGCTGCTGGAAGGGGGGAGTGGAAAGGAAGGGGGAACAGTGCACAGAGCTAAAGCGTGAAATAAAATCCTCACAGATTCACTGCTAAAGCAGCTGCTGCAGGTACTGCATGTGTCCTGTTGGAGCCCGGTGACAGCTGGTTCAGGTAATAAGTTCTGTTCCCGCTCCTCCCACCTTTGAGTACTGAAAATGCCCCCTCTGAAGCCCAAATCTAAATACACGTTTCCCTACTTGACCACAAGACTTACCTAGGGAGCCAGAGCAAAAAGCAGAACACACAAAGCACAGCACTCCGAAAGCTGCGTACGCAAGCACGATTACACAGAAAAGCCCCTAGAAGGCAAATATAACTCCAGAGCAAACCACCGAAATTAAATCAAGCTTTTTAAAAAAAGTATGCAGAAGCTGCGCAGGAAGTAATAAACTTAAGTAAGGGACAAGGGTTTGCTTTTTGTGTGCCAAGATAGCGCACGCTAGGATTTCTGTCCCTTAACGTATTCACCTTAAATAAGATTTCAGAATCGATAAAGCACACCTTTTCTCGCAGCCGTAATCCACCAGTTTTCAGGTGGTAATTACAATTATGTCCAGTTAACTTAAAAGCCTTTCCAAAATTGACGCTCTTCTTGGCATTTCAAGGAAAATAGCACTGAAGTCTTTCTATTGGGAAAGAGAAAATATTTACTGCGGAGGTTCAGTTCACTTCAGAAGAGTGATATAAGGTAGCATGAGTGATTTACTGCTTTCATTATTCAAGTTAAGTAAGTCTCCTCCTTCCTGAGCTGTTGAATATAGAGTTATGCTGGCAGAGTGGATTACATTTGATCTATGTACCATGACAAGCACTGAAAATTGTGGGCTTCATTGCTATATTCACCCACTCCTTCCTGAAGATAAGAAGAAAGTGTCAATACACGGAGCAGCCTTTGCTCTGCTCCTTCAGCATAAGAAAGCTGAAAGCTGCTCTGGAGATGTAATGAGTATACAGTCTGACACCATGGAAACCAAGATAAACTCCTTTTTAACTCTTTCAACTAATGTTCTGGGTGGGGCACGAGACAAAAATTTTCCTATTCATGCACATCTTATTTGCATATATCACAGTTCATGACAGGTTTGCATTAACGCTAACTGAAGCTTTTTTTTTATTTTATTTTAAACGTATGGATGAAATTTTAATCACTGTGGAAGCAAACAACATAATCTGATTCAATCTGGTTTCTGTATCGTTTGAAAAGGAAAGTATTTACATACTGTAATTGTTTCAGAAGAGTAAGATGCGTTTCCTGCATGGCTCAGCAGATAGGCATCTCTGATATCAGCCCAGTCTTTACTCTGTGTTTATTTCACATAGTTTGGGAGGCTGGTGAGTATACTATAAGAACGAGGACAATGTTTAATAATTCTGTTCCTTACTGGGATTTCTGTTATCAGTTCATTGCAGCCAGCTAGCCTACCCACCCCACACCCAAACACAGTCAAACCACCAAGGGAAAAAAAATATGAAAGAGTAAAACCCCAGAGTTTTCAACCACTGCTCAAAGTACAATGAGTTGTCTTGTTTAGTTTATAGCTTGCTTATTCTCAGGACTTGTCTGCTGTAGAACCAGGAAGACTCCTCATACCAACAAAACCCTTCAAATTTACTTGCTGTAAGTTTAGAATTTTGACCCTAGGACAAAGGAGCCTTGCTTTACACCATCACTCTAGCATGAGAGGAGTCACCACAGCTGCAACCTGTATTGGAAACCAAATACCAAGTTGCTAGCACATTTCACCAGGAAGTTCAAAAACAAAACCCACGGTCGTGAAGGAAAGTTTTATTTTGCTTGTAATGCCCACATCCTAAGGTTAGAGGTAAAAAATAAAATAGCTGCAAAGATGAAGAAAGAAGCAAAACACAAATAGATTTGTACACCCTTAGGAGATCAAGAACAAAAAAATAGGCACAAGTTTACATTCATTAGTTTGATATGGCAGAGGAATGTTCAACCGAGGAGGGGTAAATAAAATCCTACTTTCCCACATCCTTGTATAAGACAGCACAAGTCGTGCTTTTCAAAGCCACGCTGGTCTTGTAGATACAAGAAGGCAGACTTTTCCTCATATATACTTTTTTTATTAATATATTTTGGCTTTAAAGATTATAGAGACCCTCCTAGAGCCACATGGCGTAGTCTCTGCATACATACTAAAGTACCCAGTATGTACTTCAACCACTACTGAAGCTCATTACAGCAACCTCCACATAAAAATGAAAGTCATGCATATTTGAAGTTCTGTTTAAGCATCAGAAACTAGTGAAGGGTTTTATTTCGTAGCTGGTAAGCCATCTCAAATCCCCATCAGTGTTAAAATCTCACAAGTGGCAGCCCAGCAGGATTTAACCCCTTGAGAATAAGGGCTCGTTACAAAAGCGGCAAATATCTTGTCTCTTGAGATCTAGCCAAATACATCTCATCTGCTGCTAATACTCAAGCACCTCTTTTGTTAAGCACAAAATGTGAGGGGAAAAACAGATTTTCAAGTGTCCCCTCACTAAGCTGGAGGGGAAACAGTTGCTGAGTCCTAGCCTTTTACTCTGCCCTGCAAAGCAGATGAGTTGGTTGCCACTTTCAGCCAAGCACAGCTCTGGAAGAGATGAGTGGGAGCAGCCCAAACCCCTGCTCAGGTTCACATCCAAAAGGAGCTGAATGCAGCTGGAGACAGACCAGTGCCTCTAAGGTCAGAGAGCTCCTGGCACAGGAATACCTCCTCTGAACCCACTGATCTCAATGATCCCTTCTAGAGGCTGCAAGCATCTTCCTTTTGCTTTTCCTCTCAAGTCACAGTGGGGATTGGGGAGGGAGAAAGCGCAGGAATGGAACAGGAATGGGCAGCGCAGAGAAGTTTAACCTTGTCCCCAGGAAATAGCAAGTCAGTTCGTCTCCGCAGACATCCGTGGCTTGTGCAGGAACAAGTCAGTCACGGCGGGTGGAAGGGGCTACAAGAAGCTGCAGATGTCCTTGGGGAACATCCACCTTTACCTTCACTGGAAGGGCCGTACAGCCCACGTGGAGTAAGGGCTGAGGGAAAGAATAAAACTGCAGTACAACTGTCTTCCATGTCATTGATTAGGAATTTACAGTTTTAATTTAAAAAGCTACAATGCACGTTAGCATTTGCTTCACGAGGACCCTGTTGCAGTGTCCTCTCCTGTGAGGATGCAAAAAGACCGGGGGCAGCCATCACCACCCTCGTCGTACACAGAGGGCAGGCTGCCCCAAGCACCGAGACACCCAAAGCACTAAATAAATACACATAAAACAACACTAAAACTCTGAAGTGAACAGCACTGATTGTTTAGAATTACACCCCACCTTGTTACATCAATCTTCACATTTTAGCATCTTTTTAACCACTGTACAAAGCTGCTGAAGTTTCTCTTCCTAATAAACCTGCCATAGGAGAGCACAGAGCGCTATGAAATACTTTTGGCAAAGCAACTTGCTTCCAGAATTGAGCGTACTTTCACATCACAGTTTACACAGAACAGGTGTGCCACGCGTACACAACATCCTCCGTTTCCTCTCTCACTACATGCTGCCAGAAGCCAGACACCTCAGAGACCTTTCCTAGTTCCAGTTGCTCTCTTAAATCCTTCCCATAACAATTTATTTCACGCAGCCTCGCTCAGCTCAGCTGCTCCTCACTTCTGCCTCAACATCACCTTGTTTATTGCATTAAACCTTGTCGTCAGCATAAGACACATTGGTCGGATGTGCTTACAGAACAGCTGGTATGTGCTGTGCGCCTGCCCTCTCGCAAGCATCCCAGGAGCATTATTTACTCCTTTTACATCCTCTTGTTTACTCTTTCCCTGCTTGCTTCCTTCCCGCTTTTACCAGCGGAATCCACGTTAGGCATCCAAAGAGGAAGGAAGAAGAAAACTATTCTCCAAATCCGTGCACTGATTTTTCCACTCCTATGGAAACACCAGGTTCTTACTTTTTTTTTTTTTTTGCCCCTTGCAAAGATAGGGCTGGGCAAGATTTGTGCTTTCTAGCTGGGACAGCACAAGGGATAACAAGTCAATCTGGAGAAAACCAGCATAGCCCATGGTTTTGTGCAAGTCCCCATTTTCTTCCTGAATACCTCCTCGTTCTGAGCCTGGAGTTTGGAGCCTCGTGTGGGCTCAAACAAAAGAAAGGACACGAAGGCCGAGGGCACAGCCTCTGAGGCGTTACAATCACAGAGGACTCGGAAAATCTCTGCAAGCCTTGCACAAAAGCCAGGGCTTCCAAGTCCACACTCAAATGCTGCCGGTATCCACTTCAGCACACAGTCCAAAGCGGGCAGAGACTTCAGGAGCCAGCTGCACCTCAGCATCACACGGTGTGAGAAGAGCCCATCTCAGCACTACGAGGACATAGGTGCACATGCATTTGCTATATCACCAAAACTGTATTATGTTTCTCAGGATAAACACAATAAATAAAAGAGTTTTACCTCTCTAGCAGCTTGATCCCAGTTCCCCAGCTACCTGCACAGCATCTCCTGTACATCCCGTCCAGCTGTACACGTCTGCCTTGTGCGTAATAGGAAGGAGCACCACAGAGCACCACTTCTACACCAGTTCCCTCTGCTCGTGCACTTCACGCCCTGCACCTCCTACCCAGTGAAAACTACTGGCGAATTCTGAAATACGGCAAGGCACTTGGAGGGATGTTAGAGACCTTGTGCACACACGGGCAGGATGCAAATCCTCCCCCTCCTCCTGCCAGCTTGCCTTAAGGGCAAACGTAGACCTCAGCAGTCTCCTAAGGAAAGATGACCGCAGCACAGAGCGAGTCACCTGGCCCGTGAACAGCCACACAGAGGGAACAGACCCACTTCCTCGGAGCTTCAGACTGCTTACAAAGGTCTGCATTTTACTTCAGTGCTTTACAGAACTATTTCTTCCTCCCTGGGAAAAAAAAAAATTAAAAAAAATTCCTTGCTTGTCACATTGCATGTGCTAAAATATGTAAAGTAAAATCAGCAGTAATGTCAGTGGAAATACAGCAGAGAAATAGTGATAATAAAAATCCCAAAGCAGAAGAAACCTTGAGAAGCTACGGGTCAAGTGGAGAATTTACCAGTGATGTTCCTGCACCCCACACAGTCACGAACAGCAGGGATCAGCTATCTGCCAGGTAACACGCAGGCAGCACAGGTACGTACGTTGCCCTTTTCATGATATTTGGGCAAAAATCTCAGCCCAGACAGTTCGTGGGTTATGACACATTAAAAATAATAATAAAAAGGAGGGTGGAACAAAGAAGAAATTCAAACCATAAGCTGGCAAGTGGTCCTGGATCCATCCCAGCAAACAGTACTGGCTACAGAAAGCAGAAGGTCCCACCAGGTTGCTGCGTGTTGAGATAGTCCCGTGGCCACCACTGAACACTGCAGGTCGTTTTATCCAACTCCGGGAGGAAAAGAGTCCTTGTCCAAAACCGTTTTCCTCCTGCCTGACATCAGATGAGCTCCTTCAGAGGCTCGTTTTCGCCAGGAAGCGTGCCGTTCATCTCGGGGGCGCTCTCGGTGCCCAGATACCCCAGGAGGATCTCGCTGCGCCGCCGCGACAGCTGCAAGATGTCTTCTGCCAGCAGCTGCACCGTCGTGTACCTCACGTTGTCGAAATCAAACATGTCCTTCAGGTACTGCACTATCTGGTGCTGCAAAGAGAAGAGGGAGGCTTTACGGTAAGGTCCTGCCAGCAGCACCTGCCCGGACGGCAGCAAGCAGAGAGCCCCAGAAGGAATTTTGTGTCTGCATCCAAGCAGATCTGCCTCAGGCTGGGTATTACTTTTGTGGCTATCTCCTCTTTGCCTCTGGAACAGGACAGCAGAGCTCCTGAAATTTTGAGTGCTGATGTCCATGGCAATATCCGTGCAAACGTTTAATGAATGCAGCATCAGCCCCTGATGGTTTTACCCACAGGCTTTAAGACCGAGTGTGGAACCCTTACAGCACCGTGTACCTGGGCAATGCACTCTCTCAACATATGCATATGCACCCTTAATCTCTTCCCATAGTGATTTATCAATTTATATTTTATAAAATGGATCTTCTCACACATCTTCTTGCTATCAGTCATGGCAAATCACGTTGGGAGTTCTGTCAATCTGCATTCAGTGATCTGCATCTCAAAAAGCAGCGAGTTTTTTTAGAAGGCTTTTGTACCGAGCCAAGTTTCTTAATGCCACGTCAGTCAAAGCCAGGCGCCAAAAGCACACAGCTGCAGCTTGAAGCCGAGAGCCTGCAGGCCTCCCCCACAGCCCAGGTCCAGAAAAGCCACCTTACCTTGAAGAAACCACAGACTTCAGAGAGCTGCTGCTTGGGCCCCAGAAAACCGAAGGCTAGGACAGGGCTGACATGCTCCGATACGGAGTAGAAATGAGAGATAAAGCCATCTGGTACCTGTCACAAGGAGGGGAGGAATCAGTTCTCAGGCAGAATCAGCAGCTTATTCCGTGTTAACTACCAGCTCCTGTGCCAAGAAGCGCTGGGCTTTGGTAACTGAAGAGCTGCCTAAGAACAGCTCTGCCTGCAGAGCTGGTCCAGGGTCCGTGAAGGAGGACTGGAGCTTTCTATCTGCATGTTTCTAAACTACTCTTTCAGGAGAAAAATGAAGATAAAGGATGCCTGATGGCCGGGAACACTGGCTTTTAAATCCTCACATTAATGATGTGTGAGAATAAACTCAGAGTAGTAAAACACTGGCATTGCACCGGAGCAAAGAAATGACAGCGGGACCCCAAAGCATCAGAGGGGATGCAGCTCAGTTCATTCTTACACCACTAAAATTTTGTATTTCATCAAGATCTAGGTGATAGCTTTTCAGCTTCAAATGTTTCAGATTCTTTCCCTTTTAATCCATTTGGCTTACCATCAGAAGCCTTCTTTTTGCTTTCAGAACCGACCAACAGGCAGTTGCCAGGGCCTACAATTAAGAGAGAGAGAGAGGCCATCACTCGCTGGGATTACTTCCCAGAAGAAACCAGTTTACCAACACATCCCCAAAATCCCAAAGCAGGCCCTCTTGTGCCAACAACTCTGAAGCGAGTTAGAAAAATCTTCGTGAACTGGAGGGCAATTTGTCCACTGCAGACAAGCAGAAGTGGTTTTGAGGATTGCTAACACGATCTGGCACAGCTGCCAAATGCCCCAGAACGCAGACAGCTGGTGGAAGGTGCCTCCCAGCCATCTCCTGTCTACAAAACTCATGTCCTACATCCGCAGTTGGTGGCCAGGACCAGAGGAAAGCGCTGCTATTTGAGCCTCAGCGTCTGCTGAGGTGCCCCCAGAAGGACTGAGCAGCTGGAAGCAGACATCACCCACGTCTCTCCCTACGTTTTGATCCTCCCGTCCTTACTCATCGTTTCCACTGTCATCCTTTAACATCTCCACACCATCACTGCTAGCAGCCGCTGCAGACAGCGGGTTATCGGCAGCAGCCAGATGCCTTCAAAAGAAGGCAAGCTTTCCTCTAAACGATTTATGCATGCCAGAAGGCTGTTGCTTAGAGTTTCAGGTGGCATTTCCAGAGAGAAGATGCAGCTGAGCAAGGCCAGCTTTTCCCGAGCCTGAGCTCGCAGCAGGTAACTCACCGTCTCCTTAAAGCTGTCCGACAGCCAGCGGTTGCGCAGCACAGCCAGCACGGAGGAGGGTGGATTCTCCAGGTCCTCGAAAGCATCCATGAGGATAAAGTCCAGCACGATATCAAAGAAGCTCATGCACACCACCTGTCAGAGAGCAGAACAGCATGGGAAGGGAATAGGCTTTAAAACAAAAGCAACTTTGAAGTAACAAAACATAATGAGCTGAGTTTTGCCACCAACATGGGACTGAACAGTTTTCCCCTTGCCCTCCTTCACAATGTACGCTTCCAAAATAATCCCATTTTCAGCAGTTCTTTCAGTCCCGGGCTGTTCCCCCACAGCCATCCTTCTCCAGCTCATCTGTAACTTTTTAGAGAGAAAGCCTTTACCGACCCCTCTTCCCTCCAGCTCCTGCTGGGTGGTTGGCCAGGTCTCTGGCTTCAGCGCGTAGTGCAGCATCTCCTCGTAGCTTTCCAGAAAAGCTTTGGGATTCTGGAAGAACAGAGAAACAAAACACTTCAGAAGGTAAAGCAGCTGCAGGCACGTTACCCCAAAGGCTGAGCACTATTTTGAGCTAAAATATCAACATGTGCAACACCTGTGTGCTTTGTGCAGAAAGAGGTTTATTTCTGGGAGGCAGAGATGCCCCAGGCTGGGACTTAAAACACTTAGGGTAGAGACACCCGTACTCAAACCAAGTCCAGGAAGAAACTGGGAAGTGACTCTCCCTTTTTAGGGGATAACCAGTGGCTAAGGCAGTGAGCTGAGCAGGGGTGTGTGGTTGACAGCAAAGGTTTCGTTATCATTTCCCTTTCCTGTGTTTCTTGATGGTGCGTTCTGATTCCTCTGGTGCATTCTGTAACCTCTGCTCTCTCTATAACACGAGTGTCAGACTGTGTTCAGGCGCTGCAGAGAGCCTCTTTCAACAGAATTTGGTTAAACAACGCTAAAAACAGGCATTTTGTTTCTCCCAATGACCACCAGCACACAGATGAAGCTTTCTCCTTGCAACACACGAGGCAAATTGTGGGCTGGGATGGAGCAGTGAGCATCCACGCGTTCACAAGACACAACTGAAACAATACCAAGCTCCCTACCTTTTCAGCCTTTGTCATCAGTCCTATCACCATTTGCTTCCCAACCTCCCCAAAAAACAGCTGATTGCTTTCATCCTCCAGCAGCTCCTGCAAAGGGAACAGAAGGCTCCATGAGCGGCGGTGGCAGCTTCTGGGCAGCTCTGGACTTCCCAAACGTTCACTTCCCAGAACTAAAGCAGCAACATGGCCAGGTAAACACCACCAAAGCTGGCCACAGGGGCCAGGGGATGCTCTTCCCCCCAGATCAAGACAGGATTACGAAAGTTAAGCAAGGGGAGCTTGAGCTGTTTCAGCTTTTACTTGCTCTAGAGGGGCAAAGATTTTGTTCCTGCTTGAATGCAGGAGAACACGCTGCCAGAAACGTGCCGTGGGAGTGCAGGAGCCACGAGGAAGGCCAGCCCCAACCCACTCACTGAGACATCCTCACCTGGAAGGCCTGCCTGACGCAGTGCAGCTTGGCAAGGAAATCCTGGTCACTGTAGCAGCCGAGGAGCTCTGTCCTGGAAGGAAAGGGGAAGGACTGCATAAATGTCACTTCTCCTGGCATCCGTGATCCTAACAAAAATGCTCCTCTAAAAAAATATCCCAGTCTCTGCCTAGGAGGAAGTAACAACTGCGTTCCCTTTGTACAGCTCCTTGGAGGACCACAGCACCCCTACTACGGCTGTTAGAAGTCCAAACAAGCAGGAAAAATACTAAAAGCTTCCTGCCCCAAAGGGTTATTCTGGTTGTAGGGCTGCTCAAAAGCAAATGAGACGGTCACAATCAAAGGGGCTGTGACACCACGACCCCTGACTCCAGGTGGCACTCACCTCAGTGTCCGGCACGCAACCTTCCCTTCTTTCACCAGTTGCAGAGCTTCTTCATAGGCTGCCACTGGCTTCGAGAGGTGGAAGGGTATCTCCTCAAAGTGGAGGGAGTCAAAGAGCTGTAAAGGTGGCAAGAGACATGAGAAAAGAAAAAAAAGTGATCTCTGATACCTGCAAATATCCAGAGACTGCACACAAGCACGACGTACCTCCTTCAGCTGGGAAACTTTTGTTAGTGCCAATTATTTCATGCAAAGATAATTCTTCTTCCACCAGTTTCAAAGCTGCCTCAGCTCTGACAGCTCAATATCCCCTACAATTACCCAACCAAGCCACGTTACATTAGATTTACAGTATTTTCCTAGCTGTTGTGGCATGTTTTATCATCTTCCTCTACTAAGATGTGTTTAACCCTGCTGTCTTTGTGGCTCCCCTCCAAGCAGTTGACCTGCTATGCACCACTGAAACTGAAGTCACCTCTGCTGCGGAGAAGAAGGAGTCCTCGGAAATGGAGCTGTCCTCATCGTCCGTCCGAAGCCGTAACGACCCGTCCGCCAGCGGCAGCATTAAGGTCTTCTCTGGAGGTGGGAAAGGAGCTGCATGTGTTGGAGGTTACAGACCCCCAGTCCTCAGAGCCACCGTGCTTTCTCTTCCAGCCACCCACCCCCCAAAAAGCGCTGTCACCGCTTCATCGCCTGGCTGATGGAGAGAGACAAAAGCATGGAAAGGAAGCTGCCGGCTCACCCAGATCCAGCAGCATGCTGTCCGAGGGAAGCGAAGACCCAAACTCTTCCTGGAGGTGGTAGGCTCGGTGCAAGAGGGACTCCAGCTTCTCTGCAAACTCCCTTTTCTGGGACTCCTCCTTGAACAGACATAAATGGCACGCTTAATTAGTCAGCTGGCAGGGACAGACTGACAGCACAAACACGGGAGGAAATTTCAGTCAAATAGGATTTACAGTTTGCAGATTAAATGGTGAAAGAGAACTTAATCCTACGATACAGCTAATAACGCAAGGGAAGGAAAGCTGCTAGACAGCCTAATTCAAACCCTCCAGAATTTTTAGCTTCACTATTTCATTTTCCTGATTAGAAAAAAAAGTGGAAGAAAGAACTTTAACCTGCCATCCAGGAAAACAGGTGTCTTTATAGATCACTTAATTCTCCTGACTTGTGACTTTAGCCTAATTTCAAGAGGGAACAGCATCAGAAAAGCCATGTTGAAAACAGCAGAGTATCCAGAACTGGATAACAGAGTAAGAGTCCTTGGGTTAAGGTGCTGGGCATAAGCAAAGTTTGCTGTAAGCACGAGTGGATAGCCAAAAAGGAGGAGAAAAGTAAGACTTACACAGCATCTTGCCTTCATGCCCCTGTGTCTGCATGAGTATCTCACCCAGTAGATAGAAGCATTAACAAGAAGCACAAAATCTATTTGGATAATGAATCAACTGTTTGAGTCAGTTGCAGAAACACCATAGGACAGTTCAGGAGGAGACAGCAAGGAGAGAATCCAGATTTGATTTGGGTAAGTTATCCACCACAAAAGGCCATACACGGACTACACCAGGACCAAGCTCCCACCAAGTTACCACTTGGCTTTAGTGATTAACACAAGCAGCTGGTCCTGCTTCTGCTCAGCTCCCTAGGAAGTCCTAGGGACTACCACGATCTCCACGTTTAACACGTTAAAGAGATACAGGCACAACAGTGCCAGGCAAAAAGCTCCTTCTTCCCTCCTCTCAGGTGCTGTGTTTGTTGCAGCCTTTTCCTGCTGCAGCCTCTACTGCTCAAGAACTTGCACGACAGTGACTGACACGATCTGGAAGGTGGGCAGAAAGCTGAAGAATGAGGGGGAGAGACTTATTAGAAAGAGGAAAAAAAAAGAAAAATTAAGAATTCACCCACTCAGGCTACATAAGGAAGCCAAGAATATAGACAGCTCTTAAACATTGTCTAACCCAGCTCTGCCCTTGCTTTGCTCTTCTTCTACTGCCCTGCAGTGACTCCTCCTAGCAGCCTGGCTGGCCTTCCAGCATGTTCCCCAGCTACCAAACACAAGAGGGAAAGGCAGGGACCTACCTCTGCGATGCTCTCAGACAAGGTGTCCTGGTGTTTCTTGCCATCCCAGGGCACGGGGGTGCTCGTGCTAGCGCTGTCCCGCTGCCGGATGGTCAGCGCCTGCTCCCACTTCTGCAGGGCCTCCTCGAACAGCTCCATGCCTGGCAATGCAACCAAACAAGCTCAGATCCTCAGGCCACGTAGGTACAAAGCCACGCAGCAAGAGCCTGCTCGCTCAGGTAACCCAGCGAAGAGGAGATCTTCTCCCCAGGAGAAAGAATCCATGCATCCTATTTCTTGCCCTTTAAAAGACAGTTTTATTTTCAGTAGAAGTTAACAAGAACATCCCCCAACTCATTAAAATATCCTCTGTGTTATTTTCAAGGTGCTGTTCCCCACAGCAGATGAACCTGACACTCAGCGAGTAGGAATTGGGAAGCAAATTGTTCACTGGGAAGAAAGAAAAGTTTCTTAAAGTTCTTGTAACTACCGAGTGGCTGGGATCAAGGAGAGGACAGGAGAGAGCTGCCTTGGAGAGCACAAAGGTGCAGCCACACGATGCTGGCGATGCTCTGCGTAACTTCATGCTGTGTATTTGTTCTTGCAGTGCCAACCCCGACCCGCTGGTGCTCCCCTCGTGCTCGTTTACCTTGCACGTAGAGGCTCTCTGCACTGGAATCACCCCCGGCTCCGGCGTCCCCCATTGCCTGGGCCTCCCACGTCCCTGCTGCTGCTGGTGTTGGACTCGAAGAGTTCACTGCAACCATCTGAGGGAAGGGAGCAGAGCAACAAACGCCCGTTGAAATGCCGATTGCCTTGGAGAGGTGAAACCCCTTGCCTCGGAAGGGGAAGGTATCAGCAGGTACCACCCGCCTCCCACCTCGTTTCACGCCACGCTGCCAACTGCCCAGAGCTGCAAGGTGAGATGTGCTGCCCTTCCCCACCCGGCACCAAAAAAAACACCTTCCCCACCAATTTACAGCAAAGCTTCCTCAGGAAACTGTGAGGTGTGCAACTGGGAGGCTGAGCAGGACAGCACTGGTGGAGGAGACAGCCTGAGAAAGCTCCACAGCCTTCTGCACGGAATTACATTGGAAGCTGGGGTAGCAACCACAAAAAATAAATTAAAAAAAAAAAAAAAAAAAAAAGGAGCAGTTTATCAGCAAAAATACAGCTGAGGACTTTGGCCAAGGGAAATTCCAGTTTGCTTTGTAACCAAACCTCCTCACAGGAGGGCTGAGCACCCAGACCCACGGTGCAAGTGGCCAGCTTTCTCAAATTTCGCCCTAGTGCACGATGTCTTCTCAGCTCTGACACTGAAGTGCTGGGCTCAGGCACTGCCAGGGACCAGCGTTTGATAATTTTTCCATACAGCTTTGAGAAAGGTGCCCAAATGGGAGTCTGACGCTAGAGAAGCTACAGTAAGTGGCTGGGGGATGAGCTCTTGCCCTGCCTCTGTCAGTTCATCTCAGTGGCAGGGCAATAAATCACGCTGAGATCCAGGCCTGCAAACAGTAACTCGCTGCTGCTGACTTATTTACTAGGTGACAACGCTCGGGAAGCCAGACAGGGCAGCAGGGAGAGCCTACAGCTGTGTGAAGGCTGAAGGATGTGCCGTTTTCCCATCAAATAACAAAAGCAACGAGGACGAGGTGGCAGCAGCTCCCTTCCCACGCAGTAAAGGGGATACAGGAGCAGCTTTCTCTGCGTGGACACGATCACCAGCAGCGGAAAAAGGAACGTAGGCAGCTTATCTCAAGCACACCAGCCCTCAGCAGCACAAACCCTGCGGCTTCTCCTTCCCCACGGTGGGCTGGGAGCGTGAATGGACGCGAGTCCCCAAAAGGGAAGGAGGCCAGGAATGGACACAGCAGGGTCTGCACCTCCCATCGCAACCAGTAACCCCAGGGGAATACTGGGGCAGGCTGCACACCCAGCGCCGTGTCAGCACTGCCGCCTGCTGGAGGCACGCTTTGACCAGCGCAGGTTTTGTTTTTTTTTTTTTTTTGGCAACTTTCTGCTGCTTGAATCCTCCCAGCACGCTAAAATCAAGCGATGCCCGCATAGCGCGGGGCCTGGCTGCCCGACAGCTGCCTTCCAAGGGGGGATTTTTCCCCCTTCCTGCTAACTAGACACCAAGAGGGGGTTTTGTGGGACGCTGTGGTGGAGGAAGCTGCTGTTCCAGCAGGAGCTTGGAGCTCTGGGGATGTAAAACAGGCCTCGAGGGCAAAAACACTCCCCGGCGCTTCTGCCTCTGGTCTGTCAAGAAAAGTGGATACGAGCAGCGAGGGCTTCTGCTTGGTACAGCCTGAATTACCTGTATTCTGTGCTTGGCAGGCTGTGTGCTCACCCTGCACTGTTTCATTACCAGAAATACCTGGTTTTGGCAGTTCACTTGCTCTGAAGAGCCAAACGAGCCGTGAGCAGCCTGCATAGAGGCAGGAGGGCTGCTGGACCACCCAAACCTCCACCACAGGGGGAAGCCAACGAGCTCCCCGTTGCTGCAGGACCCAGCCACAGCCCAACCTCACACCTGAGGGGGGCACGGAGAGCCCCGAGGAATCACAGCCACGTCCCACACCGGCCCCTCAGTGGCCGAAAACACCGGATAGACCTTGGGATGCTCCGATTTCAGCTGCACGCCTGCCCCAGCCAGCTCCAGACCATCGCTGCTCGGTTTTATCACAGCCTGCCCTCCAGTTACACCCCACCTCGTCTGCTCCAAAGGTTTTGGCATCGTCCCCCGGCCAGCACAAGCCCAAGAACCCGACGGGCTCGTTACACAGAGGGGTGCTCACGTCTCCCAGCCCACCTGGCAGACCCTTACCGAGGCGAGGCTGTGGGAGGAACTGGAATGTTTGCTGGGCTCGATGGACGATATCCCGCTGAGCGTGTCATTGCTCTTGCTGCCGGGACTCTGGACTCTCTTGCTGGAGTACCCTGCGGGTTGGGAAGGTCACACAAAAACAGGGTTTTAGCCGTGCTGGCCTGTGAACGCAGGAGATGGAGACAGCAAGAGCTGTTGGCTGTGAGGTCCCTGCAAGCTACAAAAAGTGTGGTCCAGGTAAGAAACTACAGCAGTCACAGGAAAACCTGGTACAAAGCAAAACAGTTTCACTGCAGCTGTGAAGAGGGAGGGGAAGAGCACCCTGTCAGGTGTGACTGCAGCTAGGCAAAGCAGCATCCGATACCTAGGAATGAGTCACAGATCTCCTCCATGCTCGGTTTTGCTCTCAGACATTAAAAACCCGGTATCAGCGGGGGCCTGAGGCTGAGGATTGAATATTCATTCACTGCCGAGGATGGCAGCAGGGGAGCACAAACGGAAAGCAGCGAGGAGAAACTCCTCCAGCTTCCCCCGGGCTGGGCAGAGCACGGACACAGCCGCTGCCGGGAGTGCCATCACGAAGCACGCTCACAGATTTCCGTGTTTTACAACCAAAACACTCCCCCAGTGCTGTGCCGAGGAGCTGGGTCAATCACACCCCAAAATCCATCCGAGCAGGTGAAGCTGCCCAAAATCCAGGAGCCCCAGCAGCGTGGGACGGACGCTGCTTGGCCAAAGCTTGGCCAAAGCCACCCTCCCCTCCGCCCTCCACCCTGGCAGCACGCAGCAGCCACGATCAATACGCAGCCAGGTCACGGCGTGCCCCAGGCTGTTACCATCAGGGCAGGGTGACGAAACAGCTCCACGCTCCTCCTGGGGCAGGGGGATGGGAGCTACAAGCCTTGGGGCTCGTAAAAAAACCTCCCCACACACAAAGGCTTCGAGCTCAGGGTCTCTCCCGTTCCTCCAGTGACCTCCGCACGGTGCTGCAGGTCTGTAACCCCACTCCTCATCAAGGCACTGCGCTAATTGTTTTGCTTTCCTCCCCACCCACTCGCCAGGAACCTTTCTCTTTCTTTGGATGCTCTTTTAACAACGTTCTCCTCGCTACAGGGCTTGGGGGCCTCTCCCTTTTCACAAGACCAACCTTTCTTCACGGACGAGACCCTTCTGGTCGGCAGGATGGGCACCGTGATGCCTCCGGGCTTGAAGCCACACTTGTCTGGAGCAATCTGCTTCTTTCGACGCCGGCGCCGCTTCAGCTGATGAGCTGCAAGAGCCAACGCAACCGTCCCGAGAGCTGTCGCGAACAGCACCTTACGCAGGCCTGGGGAGAGCCGCAGCTGAGAGAAGACAGACTTTAAACACAAAAGATATGAAAGAGCAACAATGAAGAACCAATTCCGCCGCCCATTTTTCCTTCTAAGCAGTTTTAAAAAAATCAGGTAAGCTGAAACATTTTGTGGTGCTCCCCCTCCCAGCCGCAGCACAGCTCCCGTTGTCTGCTACACGACTTCACAGCAGGGAAACTGCAGAGCATGGAGAACTTGGTCTTGGTTCTCATCAAAGCACGCTGCAAGATTTGCATGCACCCCACAGCAGATGAGCTCTGAGATACCCGAGTTGAGCTCCAGAACCCTGATGTCTTATCTGAGCTGTATTGCTCCAAGCGTTGCGTTAATACAAGCAGGAAATATATTTATGATCTTAAAATATATATATTTTATATTTTTTTGTGCTTTTGAAAAAGGGAAAGGTCACAGAGGGATGCGGGAAGCCCTCCTCTCCCTACTCCACATCCATCCCCACACCCCGGGCCTCTCAGCAACTTTTCCAAGCTGCCACATCCCCCCAGCACCACCCCCTCGTGCCTCGGCGAAGACTCAGCTAACGCAGGTTCTTCTTTCTCCGCAGACAGCCCTCAGAGAGAAAACCCAAGGAACCACCCAGGAAAGCCTTTCCTGCTCGCTGTACCTGCCCAAATGTCGTGTAAACGAACACGGGGATCTCTGCCACGGTCATTGCCAAGGCCTGGATGATGGACATGCCCTCGGTCCTTCGGAATGCCATGGCTGAGCCAGGACCTCAGCGCCTCCGGGAGCCACAGGTGGGAAGGGCACCGGTGGGTCGAGCTCATGGGGAAATGCAGCTTCCCTCCGCCATCGGGCTCAGAGCCCTGAGGTCAGCCTTCGTGCAGCAATCCTCCTGAAGGACGAGGGGAAAAAAATGAGGCCAGTGGAGGGAACACACAACCCACCCCTCCTCGTGCTGCCCTTCGCAAACAGCACGCCAGCTCGCTCAGAGCTGCAGCAACGCTGCTAGAGCCAGGAGATTTAAAGCATCTCCTCCCCAGCAGCAGCAATTCTTGCTTCTCCTAAGCTCAGGGGCAGATTCCCAAACTGCTCTAAAGCAGCAGCGCCGTCCTTGCACTCAATAGCTGCAACCGTGCCAGAGATTTCCACATGCCCCAGAACTGGCTGCGCACGGCCGGAGGGACTTTTTGTCAACCCGTGTATAAAAAAATATATATATAAATAGATAAAACCCTGCTGCCCCTCAATTTCTGTGGCTGCAGCAAAGCTCCGCTCACGAGCTCCCAACCGAAAGCTGCTTCCCTGAGAGGCTTCAAAGCTGCCAGAGTTTACACAGCGCTCTGCTGGGCAGCGGGGACGCGCTTCACGTCAAGGACAGAGCTCCAGAAGAAGGCACCGCAACGCGGGAGGCGTCTTTTAAACACCAAACAAAGTTCTGAACGCTTCGGCCCTGCTCTCCCTGCTAGCCCAGCTTTGCAGCAAGCCTCTTCTGCTGCGACACGGAGCCGTGCTCCAGCCCGCGGGGCTCCGGTGTCTCTGCACACCGAGCAGACGAACCCATCCCATAAATCCAGAGCCCACGCATCGCTCGCAGCAACCCGGCACCCCGCAGCCCCGCTCGGGAGCCGCGTTTGGCAGCGGTCTTGCAGCAGCAGCACCCGCAGGGAGCAGCCACGTGCACCGGGCTCGCAGGACAAGGTGAAATGCAGCAAGTTTGGGCTGGAGGTGAGCAAAGAGCGAGAGGTTTTGGGGACAGCATCATGCCCGGGGCTTCCTATCCTTGACGGGTCGGGGGCAGCATGCAGCCAGACGCCAAGGGAATCACCCCTGGGGAGAGCACAGCCCTGCTCAGCCTGGCTTCTAGGGGCACCCCGTGGGGACGTGGAAGCGTTGAGCAATGCCCTACACCCTGTGAGGCTCTGGGATCCCAATGGGATGCCCCATAGCAGCACCGCAGCGTGCCGGGGCTCTGCAAGCAGGGCTCCCCGAGCTGCCTGAACCACTGCAGCAGCTCCCTAAAACACTGCACCCCTGCAGCAGCCCCCTAACCCCATACACCAACCCCCCTAAACCCCCTTAACCCCCCTGCACCCAGGCAGCAGCCCCCTTACCCCATACACCACCCCCTTTAAACTCCTTTAAACCCCCTGCACCCCTGCAGCACCCCCCTAAACCCTGCACCAAGCCCTTTAACCCCCCCTTAAACCCCTTTAAACCCCCTTAAACCCCCTGCACCACCCCCCTACCCCATACACCACCCCCTTTAAACCCCTTTAACCCCCTTATACCCCTGCAACACCCCCCTTAAACCCTACACCAACCCCTTTAAACCCCCTTAAACCCCTTTAAACCCCCTACATCCCTACATCACCCCCCTAAACCCTGCCCCAACCCCCCTAAAGCCCCTTAAACCCCTTTAAACCCCCTGCAGCACCCCCCACCCCATACCCCAACCCATTTAAACCCCTTTAACCCCTTTATATCCCTGCAGCACCCCCCTTAAACCCCCTTTAACCCCCCTGCATCCCTGCAGCACCCCCCTAAACCCTGCCCCAACCCCCCTAAACCCCCTTAAACCCCTTTAAACCCCCTGCAGCAGCCCCCTTACCCCATCCCCCTCCTCCCCCCCCCGGCAGCGCAGTGGTACGGCCCAGCCCCCTCCCGCCCTGCCCAGCCCCCTCCCGCCCGGGCCGCACCACTCACCGCGGGGGGGGAGGGGGGAAGGAGGGGGGGGGGGGGGTCCGCGCGCTGCCCCCCTGCGCGCCCTGTTCCCGCCGCCGCCGCGCGCCATGGCCGCGGAAGGGCAGCGTCTCCTTCCCCCGCGCCGCAGCCTACCCTGCCCGAAACCCCGCCCCCTCACCCCCCCTCTCAACCAATCAGAGCGCAGCCCGGCCCTCCGGCGCGCCAATCGCCACGCTTCCCTTCCAGCCCGGCCTCAGGCTGCGGTGGAGAGCGGAGGGCGGGGCGAAAGGCGGGGCGGCCGCCCATTGGCCGGCTCCTGACAGCTCCCCCACCGCCGCCCCCGCGTGCCTTAAAGGGGCCGCGCCCCCTCCCGAGCCGCCCCCGCCCCCTGCGGCGCCGCCCGGTTCCCGAGGCCCGGTGCGCGCCCCGCGGCCTCGCACGGCTTCTCCCCACCGCTCTCCCCCCCCCCTCATTGCCTCTCACCCTCTCACCCACCCCTGGACCCCCCACCCTTTTGTGGGCCCCCTCCCCACCCATCCATTGCCCTTTTAAGAGGCCGCGGCGCGGCGCTATAAAGCCCGGCCGGCGGCGGCCGCGGGGACAGTGGGGGCGCGGCAGCGGC
Source organism: Aythya fuligula (assembly GCF_009819795.1). Taxonomy (NCBI): domain Eukaryota; kingdom Metazoa; phylum Chordata; class Aves; order Anseriformes; family Anatidae; genus Aythya; species Aythya fuligula. Next base: position 3,690,594 of record NC_045577.1, on the reverse strand, counting down.
GGTGACAGGAGCGGCACCGGCCCCGTCCACAGCCATGGACTTCAACGTGAAGAAGCTGGCGTCCGATGCGGGCGTCTTCTTCTCCCGAGCCATGCAGGTGGGGGCCGGGCCGGGCCGCAGCGCGTCGCCATGGCAACGGGGGGGGCTGGGGGGTGACAGGAGGGGCCCTGGGGCCTGGGGAGGGGTCCCAGGGGGGGTCCTAAGGGGGTCCCTGGGGCCTGAGGGGGGTCCCTGGGGGTCTCTGGGGCCTGGGGTGGGTCCCAGGGTCTGAGGGGGGGGACCCCGGCCTCTAAAGGGGTCCCTCAGAGCTTCAGTTGGGCCTTTGGGGGGTCTCTGGGGCCTGATGGGGGCCCCCCAAGGCCAGAGGGGGCCGGATAAGAGGGTCCCCAGGGCCTCGGAGGTCCCCAGGGTCTGAGGGGGGTCTCCTGTGCCTGAGAGGGGTCTGAGAAGGGGGGGTCGCAGGGAATGAGGGGGGGCTGAGGGGCGGCCCCAAGGTCTGAGGGGGGACCCTGGGGCCTGAATGGCAGCCCTGCCCCTGTCAGCCCTGCAGCATCTTCCTCCCCTCCTGTCTCCCAGGCACGGAGCATCCCTTGCCATGCCCCGGGATCCTGGGGGGAGGATCCCCATAAATATTGTGGGTTTAGCACGGTTTTGTTGTCATTTGCTTTGGTTTCCAGCTGGAGGAAAAGTTGTAAAAAGGCGTTTTGGGGGTGGCACTGAGCTGCTGGCTCTGGCAGTGCAGGCTGGCCTGAGCTGCAGCCCCCGAGCGGGGACCTCTGGGTGCTGAGGGCTCGGAGCCAGGCTGGGAAACCCCCAGCAGGAACCCACCCGAACCCCACTGCTGCTGCCACTTCCCTGGGGTGACAGGGGAGGCTGCCCAGAGCTTCCTCAAGTTGGTGGTGCAAACAGCCCCAGAGATGCTTCTGACCCCTGCATTGAGGGGTTCCCCAGCCTGCTAGCGCCTTGCTGGGGCTGCAGTGCTGTCCTGAAACCGTAAACTGAAGAAACTTGGCTACCCGTGAGGAACGAAGCGTGCAGCAGGTGCTGAGATGTGGCTGCCGGCTCCGTCCGCTCCCCAGGCGTAAGAGCTGGGAAGGAAAACTGCTCCTGGCCAGGCAGGGGAGGAGAGGGGAGGCAAATCGGAGGTGGTTGGGATCCTGCCTGAGAGCTCCAGTCCGGCTGGTGGCTTCAGGACCGGGCTCCTTTTCTACCCGAGGTGTGAGGGTTGACAAAAACAAAGCAGCGCTGCCTCGGTCCAACCCGTCTGTGCCACGGAGGAATCCTGGCTCGTTGAGGAATCGCTCTCCTGTAAACAGATCGCATCTCCTGTAATCGTGCCGGTGAGTCATGTGTGAGGAGCAGAGAAATATTAACTACAGGTGCAAAATCAGGAGCAGATGGAAGGCTTAAAGATGCTGTTCTCATGCAAATGACCTTGGTGGCAGAAGAAAGGCAGAAAGGCTGCACAGAAATCGTGTGTTTGGAAGGCTCATTGTACGGCTCTGATAAGTGTTTCTGAGCTTCAAGGCGTAGGAAGGAGACAGGCATGGGAACAGCGTCTGCACGCCGCTTCTAGAGCAAGGAGGCGTTTATAAATAGCGGCTTCTGCCTGCTACACCTACTCCGCATCATCTTGGACGCGACGATTCGTGTGACTAATTAAGGTAGTAATTACTCGAAACAAAATGGTCAAGGGAGGAGACGCCTCGCCGAGGCAGAGCCCCACCTCCTGGGACGTAATGCCAAGGAGAAATGGGGCTGTTTGGGGCCATCCCACACAGCCCCCTCATCCAGCAGGGGCGAGCATCGCCCCGTCACCACCTCCAGGAGCCAGAGGTGACAGCCGAGGCCCGCAGGGATCGGGTTTGTAGCATTCTTCTTGCCCAGCAGATCTTCCAGGGGAGGGGAACGGCCTGGCTGGAACGAGCTGCGTTGTCTGTAGCGCCGGGGATGCTCTCCTCAGCTCCAGGCACTTCACAGAGCGATGCTTTACTGGAACTGCGGCGACCGGGAGATAAATGGACTGGCCATTATGTGCGGTGCTGCTCAGACAGCATTAGCTGTTGCTGTCTGGTGGAGACGTCTGGCCAACACAAGGAGAGCTGGCTGGCACTGCGGGAAAAGGGCTGTGGCTGTAGCACTGCTCAGGTCGGGGGAAAGGAGGCAGAAGGTGCTCAGACACCCCCCTGGGGTCGCCTCCCAGAGGCAAGAGCTCCAAGAGCCGTCCTGGTTTGATGCCTGTTGAGTACAGCCCGAGGTGAAGAGCAGGAAGGATTTTAGGCCTAGGTTTAACCTGGCTCACGACAAAACTCAAACCATCACCACCTTTACGTGGCTTTTTGTAGCTCAGGCAGCAGTTTGTTGCTCTCCTACCCGAGCTAGGAGCTTGCAGGGCTTGCGTGCTCCTGGGCAGGCAAACCTGTACCCACCGCCAGCAGGAGAGGCACAGCCCTGCCCAAGAAGCTGTGCGGTACCTCCCTGAGGCTGTGTGTGCAGTAAGTACCTAACGGGGCTGTCCCCTGGCCTTTCTGGCATCTCTTACGCTCCCAAAAAACGCTCTTCAAAAAAGCAAAGCGGAAGGGAAAGCAGAGGAAGGTGGCGGTCAGATCTGCTGCCCTGGGAGCAGGAGACGAGCTGGAAATAACCTGCAGGTAACGGCTGCGTGGCTGAAGAGCTTGTGGGGGATTCAGCAGCCCGCACTCACACTGGCTCCGGGAGTCCCAGCCATCGAGCTGCCATCCTCAAGGGCTGCGGTCAGGTCCCTTACAGCTCTGGGTCCTGCAGACAGACTCCAACCACGTCGTTCTCTTCCCTGAAGGAGAACACAACCTCTGGTCACCCGCTGCTTCCAGCTACCAGTAAGTGGGCTCGATCTCTCAATCCCAAACCCCTGCAGAGAAGGCGACGATTGCAGCTCCTGCCCTCCAGGAACCGGCGTCTCTTCCTCCAAAGAAATGCTCCGGGTGCCTCTGTTGCAGCCAGGCTCTCTCAGGGAGGTCTGGAAGTCACTGTGGGTTTCTGTCTCCTGTCACTTCTGATGGAAACTTGCTCCAGGCAAAATTGCCCGAGCGCGAGCAGAGCTTTTGGGTGCGCAGCCCCCTGCTAATGCAGTTACCGCTGGCAGCTGGGGGTTGACTTGTTCTGGCCTGAAGCTCCCGAGGCAAGGCAGCCTTCCCCAGCTCTCCAAATCTGGTGATGAAAGAGACCTGTCCCCTCTGCTCGCTGCCCGTGCCGGGGTTAATGCCTTGCCTACCGGACACCTTCAAATTCAAGACCCCGGGAGGTGACTGAAAGGAAGGGTTTTGAAGGCAAGAGGTACAGGCTGGGTCCCGTTTCCGTTCAAAACACGTCTATGAATCCACAAGGGCAAGATTTTTTTTTTTACTTTCCTAAATGCTTTGCTCCTGAGTTAACAAAGCTGTCCTGCTAATGGCTTCCTTCTGTCCTCTAACACAGTTCTGCTTGGCTCGCAGCCTGGCTGCCCTGACTCCCGCTGACCAAACCCTTGAAGCACACTCAGTGTCTGCTCCAAGGCAGCCGAGATCCAGGTAGTTTTTAGATGCTGACTAAGTGGAGGTGGCTTCTTTCCTACTGCAGCCCTGTACAGGGGCTGAATCTGCCTCTGAGCACCAAAAGGCACCCAGCTGTGCCTTTACCAACTCGTGTGGGGAAAGAGCAGCTTTCCCCCAAGCTGTAACAGCTGGCAGCTGCCCTGACTGCAATCCGGCACGGCTGTGGCTTTTGCAATCCGTGCCTGTTGCCCGAGTGTTGCTCTCCTGCTCCGTCAGCCTGCCTGTCCCTGAGGATGCCTCCAGCATTCCCGCTGGCCAGCCAAGCCTCCCGGAGGAAACCCAACCTTTGGCTGAATTATTGATGCCCTGGAACGCGGCGTGACTCTCCTCTTCCTGGAGAGTGCGAGTGGCACTCGGCTAAAGGCTGCCCTGCATTATTAATCACTCCTTCAGCCTCCCTGCACAAAAAAACAGGGCTGCTGCTCAACTGGGTCAGCTTCAGGGACCAGCAGCAGCCTCTCCGCACCCTGACCCAGCCTCCCGGAGTTGCTCCTGTGGAACCAGAGGAGTTTTGTGGCAGCAGGATCGAGGAGCTCGAGGTTCTCCCCTGGCACTGTGCTCGCACAGGCTCTGCCTGCCCTGACTCTCCTGGGTGGGTGTGCACCAAGCCATGCGACAGCCTGGTACGAGCAAACAAGGCTCCCACTTGTAGGGTTTGGGGTATTTGGAGCTGTAAGAACCACCAGTGCTTGGGGTCTGGGAGCAGCAAGGCAAAATATTTTTTAATCTGGCTCTCTACAGTCAGGAGGAGGGACTGCACGGCGAGCCTGGCTGTTCCCCTGCATCTCGCAGCCTCACAGGGGAGCCTTATTTCTGTCCAGTGGGAAGCAAAAATGCAATCAAATCTCTGAAAGTGTTATGAAAACAAATTCCTAGCAACAGAAATCCTCTAAGTGCGGAGAGACGGAATGGGGGGGGTTCTGCTCGAGCAGGCAGACTTCATCACAAGCTGCTCTTCTTCCACCCTGCTCTCCCCTGGGGACGTGGATTTAGGCAACCAGCTCCGAGGATCAGCTGAGACCTGTTGCCACCTGAGATCTCAGACCTCCAGTGACAGCAGCTCGTAGGATAAGGCAGTGTAACTTTCCTCTAATCCCCTCAGCTGGCTGCGTGTTCATGAGAAGCTTCATCTCACCCTGCTGGAAGCTGCTCCTGGGAGCCGTGGCTCTGCTCATCCCAGCACCCGTGGGCAGGTTCCCAGCGACACGGCGCGGACGAGCGAGGTCTCTGAGCCCCCCGAAAGTCATATTAAGGGACAGGGGAGCTGGGGCAGCATCTCCCCGTGCCAGCCTGCACAGATGAGGAGGTAGGAGCGAGCTGCAGGAGGAGGGCGTGCTGCCAATGCCCTGAGGCCGTGGCCGGCATCGAGCTGGGTGAGGGAGGCACAAGGGGAACAAAGTGGGAACGGAGCAGCAGCCTCCTGTGCCCTCGCACCCACTCCGTGACCTTCAGGCTCTGCCTCGCTGCTCCGAAACGAAGCCTGAAGAGGAAATTTTGTGACCTGCCCCGCTGGAGCTGCGGGCTGTGACTCACGATCCTGCCCATCCTCCCCTCCTGGCAGTGAGCACGATGCGTCCTCAACCCTCTTGCAGGACAAACAGCTTTGGTGACCGAGTCCTGGCCCAACGCTCTGCGAATAACCACGTTTCCAGGGCAGCGGGAGAAGGGCTGGCCTACGGAAAACAGCAGCAAAGTGCAGGGAGGCTTGTGAACAGCACAAAGCTCCCCAGAACCGAGGGATTCAAGAGCCTGCCGACAGCCCTGGGGAGGGCTTCGGCAGCGATCTGGCTCTGCAGCAACGCTGCGAGAAGCTGACTCAAATCGGCTGCTAGGAAATTGGGTTTAAGCTTGACAGCTCCAGGGCAGCTGCTGGTGCAGGATGTCAGAACTGCAGGAAGAGGAGCTGGACTTGAAAGGGAGCTGAGTTCTCAAGAAAAAAATAAAAATAAAAATAAATCTGCCTGGGAAAGGGGGGCGAGGGAGACTGCTACGCTCGCATCAGAGAGGCTCGGTGTATTTAGGAGAGCTCTAAAACAGCTGACTCGCCTCGGTGCCAAATACCTGGGAAGCCCCAGTTTGCTGCATGGCAGTGACTCAGCCCAGCCTGGCAGAGCCTGAAAACAGCCCCGGGCTTCCCACAGCCACAGAGGAAAAGATGCTTCAGCTGCTCCCTCGGGTCCGAGAGCTGCGCCTGTCCCCCAGAGATGATGGCAGGAACCAGGTACGGAGCAGCACGAAGCCCTCGCCTCCATCCCGTCCTAACTGCCTGCTTCTTACCCCACAGCTCACGGTGTAACCTTACCTGCAGGGCTCACGTCTCTCTGACATCCAGCAGCCTTTGCACGTGGCTGATAACGCGGCTCCTGAGCGCTGCTCCTGGCCTGCTCTGTCTCCCTTTGTCCCCAGCGCTGTGCTGGGTGCACACACGGCTCGGGGTAGGCTTTAATCTCCTGGCACCTGGCTGTGCCAGGTCCTGATAGCTGAACGGGAGCACCTGAAGGCAACAACAAGGACTAAAAGGACAAATGTGACCTCTGTAGGGTGCCGAGGGTTCTTTTAGCGTGATCCAACGAGATCCTGGCTCCATCAACAGCAGGAAACTGGGCTTAGAAAGAGGTCTGATACCATCGTATTTCTCTCAAGAGCCCGTGTCAGAAGCTGTCCAGCCATCACATCTCCTAGAGGAAGACTTGAAGAACCACCACTTGCTGCAAGCATTTTCATCAAAAAGATGAATTTGAGCCTCCGTAAACCCCAGGAGCTCAGCCAGCAGCTCGGACCCTGTCTCAGGGCAAGCACAAGCCCTGTGGTAGGGCAGGTGTCCTCTGTGTGCTTGTCTAAAGAGATAAGAAGTCAGATTTGGGTATTTCTGATCCCAGCGGGTCTGCAGGATGTAGAATTGCTTAGGAGGAGGTAAAAGGAGGCAGCCCAGTGCCTCATTTGGAGGCTATCTGGTGCTCTCCAGCATGAAGCCACATGTGTATTTAAATAGATCCCTCACAACTACAGCATTTTTTTACCATGCTACTTGCCTTAATAAAAGTTACTTATTCTGGAACACCTCTCAAACCCGGCCTCTATTTTTAGCTCAATGTTTGTTCTACTCCTTGGTAAAAAAAAAAAAAAAAAATTAAAAAAAAAAAATTGCCTTCTTCCCCTGAAAGATGCCTGGGAACAAAGAAAGACACTTTGAAGGCTTTTATCTTAATTTTAAGATAATTGCATAAGACAGAAGCAGCCTCTCTAGCTCTTAATGGCTCTGTAGCACATCATCATTTTGCTGTGGTAGAGCTGAACTTCTAACGACTGCCTCCTTTCTGCAGTTTACAGAAGAAAAGTTGGGCCAGGCTGAGAAGACCGAATTGGATGCCCACTTTGAAAACCTCCTGGCCAGGGCAGACTCGACGAAGAACTGGACAGAGAAGATCTTGCGCCAGACTGAGGTCCTGCTGCAGCCAAACCCCAGTAAGTCCAAACCTCACCGCTCGAAGGACAACCATCGCTCCTACCTCAGCATTAAGTCGTGCCCTCTGGCAGAAAGCCCTGCTCATTGGGGCTGCAAGGAGTGTGTCTTTGTGCCTGTCCTTCATCCCCTCGTGGCTGAAAGGTGACCGCTGCTGCCCCACACAGCTCCCGAGGACAGGGAAGGACGGGGAAGGTGGCTGGAGGGAGGGGACACGTTCCCCCAGTGCTGCTGTTTGCTGCCCAGTGTATGTCTGAGGACTGCGGGCCATGGTGAAAAGTTCCCCGGGCCCCTCCTTCACCTTCCTCCTGTAACCACCGGTGGTATCTTGGTTCCAGGTGCCAGAGTAGAAGAATTCCTCTACGAGAAACTCGACCGCAAGGTGCCCTCCCGGGTCACCAACGGGGAGCTGCTGGCGCAGTACATGACAGAGGCGGCCAACGACTTCGGACCGGGGACACCTTACGGTAAGCCAGCCTGGCTGAGCCCCAAAAATCATCCCCCCAAGAGGATGATTCCCCACTGCCCTTCTGGTTAAGACTTCCACGGCAGAGAAGGGCCTAGCACAGGAGCAAACAGACCACCTGGAGGAGGAAGGCAGACTTACTCTGCAGCAAAGCATCCTCCAGCCTTGTGGGGGACAAGGGACGGGGGCTCCCCAGCCCTAATGCAGTCCTCAGGGCTGGCAGAGCAAGAGAGGAAGCAAAGACCCAAGGTAGCCAAAAATCCAGGGGAGCCAGTGGAACTGGTTACAGGATGCAGAAACCATTGTGTTATTGCCATGGCTTTCTAAATTACCCCGAACAATGACTTGCACTGAATGGTTTTAGCTTTGTCAAGTTTGAGAATTACTTTTTTTTTTTTTAATCTGAAGTGGTATCTAGTTGTAGTTTCTCTAGGCTGTGAACAGGAGAACTGGCCTTTAAGTGTGGCTTGCAATTAGAAGGGAAAATCATTTCTCCAGCAAGAGAACAAGAAAACAGCTTTGGGAAGGTTGGTGCTTGGTTACAAGCTTCAGAAGGCCCCTTCCTTATCACCCAATGCATCTTGCTGCTCATAAATCCTAGCAGTTCCCTCTTCCTAGGGGAATTTAGGGCTCCTTTGAGCAGCAGACCCGCACAGAAGCACTGCTTGAACTTCCAACTGTCCTTGCTTCTGCCATAAGCTTTGTTGCTGCTCACCAAATCAATCGTTCAATAGCAAATCCTGTTGCAGGCAGAACAGCTCTAACTGCATCTATAGGCAGTGCTGCCCCAGCTGAAGCCTAATCGACTCATTTTTTCTGCTCTGGTGCCTTTCAATTTGCTGCTCTGTTCCTGTGCCTCTGGTTTATGAGACAAAGACCATACTGCCCAAGCAGGTGCAGCAGCAAAAGAACATCAGTGGAATAAGTGCCTCAGCAGGCAGATAAGATCAAAGCTGCACTGGGAGTGGTTGAGAAGAGGCCAGAAGCTGAAGGCAGGCTGGTGGTAGGACTGAAGCTGCTGTGGTACGGGCACGGTCACCTTGTCCAGGCATGGTACACCGTGCCTCCTGCTCCCCAAAACTGGAGCCTGGTAGCACTGGGGGAGTTGGCTTAAGCCAACACAGCGTTAATCAGTTTCTCCTGGAGTTGAAGGCTCCCATCATTTGCAGGGAAGACCTTGATAAAAGTTGGAGAGACTCAGAGGCGCTTAGGTGCAGCGGAACGGGACTTCATCCACTCTGCCTCCATCAACTTCCTGACCCCACTGCGCAACTTCCTGGAAGGGGACTGGAGAACCATTTCTGTGAGTATGGTGGCAGGGAAGGGACGCTCAGCAGGGCAGGGAAGGGCAGCTCATCTCCTCACGAGGGAGGAGGAGGGCAGGGGGAAGTGGAGACAGTGCTGGGAGAATGTGTCCTCCTTCCCTGGGAGAAGGGATGAGCCCACCTCTCTCCCCTTGGGGAGCACAAGGAAAGGGAAATGCCAGTCCTAGATCTGCTCAGGGCTCCCTCTGGGTTGCTGTCTGGTGTGGGTGAGGACAGCACCTCCTTTCCTGACCCCTGCAGCTGAGTGGGCACTGCGAGACCTCAGGCTCCCCTGTCTCCAGAAAGTTACCCTGTATCCCTCGCAGCCATGCCCCAAACTCCTGTTAGCAGGATGAACACAGAAACTGCTTCTTTCTCACAAGCTCTTTTTGCTTAGGAGATAGATTTGATTCCCAGATGATCCCTTGGCCCTTTCCCTCCCCAACAGTTCCTAAGCAGCCTGCTCTTACCCCATTTTCTGTCTCTTCCAGAAAGAACGGAGGATCCTGCAGAACTGCCGCCTGGATCTGGACGCCTGCAAAGCCAGGCTGAAGAAAGCCAAAGCTGCCGAGGCAAAAGCAGCGGTAACTTTTTCCTTCATTCTTTTCTGTCCTTCTGACCCCAGGGTTTGGCTCACACGAGCAATGCCACGAGCTCTCTTGGATAAAAATAAGGCTGCCCTACGACCTCCTGGCTCTGGCAGGCATGGGTGGGAGGATTCCTAATCTGGTGTGCAAGGGAACTGGGAGCAGGAGCCCTGTGCCTGTTCCTCAGATGCCCTCCCATGGGAGAGTTGTTGAAACAAACAGTTCTGAGCTGCCAGAGGCTGGAAACTCACACTTACCACGCTTCTGCCACCTGACTGACAGCGGTTCCTGGCTGTTCAGTTACTAGCTGGGTGATTTGTGCCGGTAACGACGAGGCTGTATCTTCTGAGGACTTGCTAAATCTCCCTGGGGATCTGGAAGCAAGCCAAGAGAGAGCTGAGCTGGAAGGTGCACAAGAGGAAAGCACGCTGGGGCGCTGCAGGACTCCTGGGATTTCAGCCTAGTTGTCGTTTGGCCATCCAGGTCCTTCCCAGCTGGAAATGCTGGGGGAGCTCGTAAGGGGTGGTGAGGGTCGGGCTGGCCACCAAGAGGCCCCTCCTGCAGCCTCCCCATGCACGCAGTTGGCAGTGCTGTCGGGTTACCTGCTGCCTCGCCCTCTGCCTTTGGAGGATTCGTGGCTGGCAAACCACCAAAGCTCCCAGGTCAGTGCAGAAGGGACAGGCAAGTCAAGCAGCGTCCCTGTCCCCAGGCCTGAGCAACGGGGCTGTGGGACAAGCTCTGCAAAGTGCTCTCTAAGCTGAGACCTGCCACCTCAGGAACATTCCCCGGGCCAGGTCAGGTCAGACCCACCAAAGGTACCTTCAGGGGACCTGAAGGGGACAGTGCCCCTGCTCCCAGTGGAAGCAGCGACCCTTATTTTATCTTAGGCTTAAGCCAGAGCAGGAATTCAGGCAGCTTGTGTGCTTCCTCCCTTTCTACCCTCTTCCTCCTCAACTTGCTTCCAACACGAAGCGATCCCAAGGGCTCTCAGCTGCAAACAGACCCTTGGGTGAGGGCCCTCAAAGTAGCTAGAAAAGCAAAACCTCGTCTCCCACTGCAGCTGCAGTGCTGGAGTGCTCCAGGTAGGACGCAGAGCCAGCCTCAAGGCTTCCAAAAGCCTTTGAAACAGCTCTTTGATACAGATCACCACGAGAGAAAAGCAACCTCAGCTGCTTTTGTTGAGCACCCAGCTCTTACCCAGACCCAGCTCTTACCCAGCTTAGCCTGAAGGTGAGGTCGGTGGCCTCAGGGTGCCTCACTGACTAGCAGGGGACGAGGCACGAGGCTGCTGCCTCGGCACCAGACGTGGTAGCTCATGGTTAGCCCACGGTGCTCCTGCAGTGTGCCTGGAGTCCTGCGTCACACCTCTCCCAGCTCACCTCTCTCTTGCTGCTCCTCTCCTTTGGGTGCAAACCTGTGTTCCTACAGCTTCTGTCTCCGAGTGTGCTGCTGCCCAGCCCCCTGAGCTGCCGTCCGATTGTCTGGGCTTGTGCATTTCCCTCTGATTTTGTGCTTTGTCCTTCCTGTTGATGCTGTTTTGTTCACTAACCTTTTTTGTTTTGTTTCTTTGTGATTTGCTCAGTGTGAGGGAGATGTGAGTATTGACTGTGCTAACGGTGCTGTGATTTTCTTTACCACCTCTCATTGTCTCTTCCCCATTTGAAATGAAAATTCCTATCTTATCTCCCTCCTCCATCAGGACCGGCCCTGCAGCATGTCCTGCTCAGGGCCCTGGCTGCCAGGGGAAGCTGCCCTAGAAAAATGGGAGCATTTATCAGCTGCCCACAGCCCCTCTGGAGCATGCACCCAGCTCCATCACCGCTGCTTGCGAGCAGTGCTCGAGGGGCTCACCTAAAAACCCCCTCAGGCTCCTCTGGCCCCAGGCAGGAGGAGGTTGGGCTGGGCGGTGAGTCCCTCCCTGGAGGGGAGGCAGCCTGGAGACAATGACAGGCAGGTGGACCTGGTTGTGGTGCTGTGCTGCCCTTCAGGCTCAGGGCTCTGCCCGTTTTCACCATTGCAAGAGTGGAAGAGGGAGGAGGGGAGGGAAGGGAGGGGTTCTTCGTGCCCACTGCTTGCAAATACGACTTGCCCGTGCACAGGAGCGCGAGAGCAGCTTGCCTCCTCCATCCCATGTGCTTTGACTAGTTTTGGGACTCACCGGAGAGCAGGGAACGGGAGGAGAGGTTTCTTAAGTTGCTCGTGATTTAAAACTAACAAATATCACCGTGGAACTCCTCTCCCCACAGGGAGGAGCCCAGCCTAGCCACCCCACTAGCCTCAAATTTCCCTGGTGCATTCCTCTCCCTGCACTCAGGTGTGACTCGTAGCAGGAATCCCTCCTCCTCGTTCTGTCCTCCTGCTGTTCCCAAAACTCCCGCAGGGTTTAACCATCTCTTCTGGCTGGGACCACAACGCCTGCACTTCACCCACCCACAGCTCATTCCAGCGGGCTGCTCGGGGCTGCTGCAGCTCCCAGCAAACCGGGGCAGCTCCTATAAGTAGATCTGGGTGAGCTGCAAGGAGATTAACCCGGGAGAGGAAAAGTGGGGCCCGAGAGGCTTAGAGACCTGTCGGGGTTACAGTGGGGTTGTGCGCCAGCCTCGTGCCCCAACCCACTGCAAAATAAAGGAAGGAGCAAGCGTGCTGTGCCCTGCTGTGAGCTCGCAGGTTGGCTGAGCTCTTTGGGGGATGCTACAGCCAGGGGCTGGTCTAGGAAGAGCTGAAAAGTGTTACAGCACAGGGCAGGGGCTTAGCTGTCAAGAAGCTGGCTTTTGGGGGGGTTTTCTGGCCTCTAGGCTGAAAGCTTGCACCCTGTCTTTGGTGGCAGCCAGGCCTCGGGTTAGATCTGCTTTGATGGAGCCATGCCCTGAGCTGAAAAGAGCAGCTCTGAGCCTGGTAGGGAGAAATGAGCTGAGAGGCTCGGTGAGAGCAACAACAAGTAGATGGCTCTGTAACAGGCACCGTGCAAAGCGTGCTCCGAAAGTCAGCACACCCAGTTCAAGGACAAGGCCCCGTGCAGGGACGTTTTAGGGCTGTAGGTGGGAAGCCAGGGAAAAGAAAGCCCTGCCCGCTGGACTGGGCCAACGTGAGAAGAGCAACCTGCTGGCTGCCAGGCAATGGGGAACATTTGGGATTGTGCTGCCTCATCGCTGCTCCGACGGGCTGCTGTAGGAGCAGACAGCTGTAAGTACAGGCAGAGTTTCTACGAGTAGAAACTCCTGCTGGTAGGTCCCAGGCGTGCCCGCATGAGCCAGTCCCCTCCTCTCTCTCTGTTTCCCACCTGGGGAGAGTTTCCAAGCACCTCCTGCCACCCTGGGAATCTGAGCTAAGTTCCCAGAACCAAGAGGGGGAAAAAAAAAAAAACACCAGCCCCTTCTTCGTCCTGTTGCCCCAGTGACTCCTGTCGCCTCCTCTGCGTGACTTGTACATGAAACTCTGTTCCCCTACTAGGCTGTGCCTGACTTTCAGGAGACTAGACCTCGTAATTACATTCTCTCCGCCAGCGCATCAGCGGTAAGATTGCTTCCTCCTAGATGTTGCCTCTCCAACCTCTTCCTGCCCCTCTCTGCACCTGACAAACTTAGCCCCGGCGCTCTGCTGTTTTCAACATTTTAATGTGACATGGGATGCCTGGAGTTTCTCTGCCTCGATGTGAAGTCACCTTTCGAGGGTGCACTGGCGGGGTCTGGCAGTTCTGCTGCTTGGGTTGCTTCACTTTCTCTCCCAGTCTGTTCCCACGTTTTTAGTGGCAATCTTCTGACAGCATTTCTATTGCTAGAGGAGCAATTGAAAGGACAAAAAAACCTCACAGGTTGGTCTTTCTGGACGGTCCCAACCCTATACTGGCAATATCACGTGTTACTGCCTGCTCAGTGCTGGGGCTTCAGTGCTCAGAGGCTTCCTAGCCAGTCAAGAAATGCAAAGGAGGAGGCGTCTGTGCCACCCTGACTACAGGCTTGTCTGTTCTGCAAACAGAGGTCCTTTATTTTGGCTTCCACTTGGGGCCTGCCCTCCTGCTGGCAGCTCCTGGTGGCTGTCACCCAGGCACGTGCTGGGGGTGGGTGAATAGCCCGTCGCATCTCCGCTGCGTGGTTGTGCTCCGACAATCGACTTGCTGTGCTGTGCTCGTGGCTCCCCATTGCACAAGGTCGCATTTCTCGTTAAAATGTTGAAAACTCACCATCTCGCTTCCTCGGCGGCGTTCAGAACAACACTGATGCCTGTTCGCAGGGCGATCTGGTACTGGGAGGGTGGGCCTACGAGCAAACCGAAACACGTCCCAGCAGCAGGTTGGATGTGGTTAATGGGCAACGCGTCCCGTTTGGAGAAAGGCTCCTCTGGGCTGCTAGCATCAGTGTTAGTTCCCAGGGGTACCTGTCCTGACCTTCTTGAGAGTGATGCTGGGATCAGAAATAGCTCTGCACAGAGCAGAGATCTGCCCCACCAGGCGGCTGGCTGGGCCAGGAGACTCCTCGGGAGGAAGCTGGTGCTGAAATGCTGCAGCAAGCGCTGCCCCCAGCTCTCCTAGCACGCGAGGAGCAGCCAGGGGCTTCCCTGCTGGAAAGGTTTGTTCCAAGGACAGGGCAGGAATTTAGTAACGGGCTAAAACCTGAGCCCTGGGAGAATCAGAGGAGAGAAACTGCGCTCTCCTGGCCTCCCAATAACTCTGACTGGACCAGAGTATCCTGACTGCCCCCTGAAGGTCTCCAAAGCAGACCTGAAGGCATTTTGGTATCCTGTACTGGCACCTTGAAGGGTGCCCAGATGCTCAGCTGAACACATCTAGTCCTCACCTAGCTGCAAGCTGGCCAAGTGCAGTAACACGACTGGGGAAGCAGATTTGAGCTCTCGCTAGCCCGCAGGTACCCACCATGGCACATCCGTGCCTGCTTCACTGCTCCCTCTTCAGAGCTCTGCTGGGGAGGCTCTGACAGCCAGGATGACACCACGGGACACAGAGCCAGGCTGCAGGAGACACCAGCTCAGGGTAAGCAGCCAGCCCTGACCTTGATCCCCTTTGCCAGCTGCACAGGAGCACCTGCGGCAAGCACTGCCCCTGCCAGCAGTGCCCTTGGGGCTCCCAAAACACCTCTGAGAGGTCGCAGCTGGTGTCTCTGCCCTGCAGCAGCCCTCTAATCCCAGCATTCACCCCAAGGGGTCAGGCGCCGCAGCGAGCTGGGAGCATCTCGTGCTGTTGCTGTGCTTCTCCTCCAGGCCAGAGGCTTTCGTGCCACTTCGCTGCCAGCGTGCAGGCTGCAGAGCAGCTGCTGCTCACCTCGCTTTGCAGCTGGTCTCTTCTGGGGCAGGGCTTGCTTGTGCCCGGGTAACAGCTTGCTCTGGCAGGGGAGCAAACAGGTCAGCTCTTTCCTGGGCCGTAGATCCTCAGCAGGGCCTGGGGAACTCTGATCGTGGTTTTAAACTCACGTTGTTGTTTCGGAGAGGTGGGTAACACGGTGCTGCTTCTATTTTTCCCCTTCTGTAACAGGGCTGGAATTAGAAACAGCTGGAGCCAAGCCCCTGGGCTCAGCCCACTTTTGTATGAGCTGGAAGCTGAGGAGCTCTTTCTCCTCTCTCCCACACTGACCTTTTGTTTGTGTGTAAGGCATCCATGGGCTGTGTCGGCCTCAATTTCCCTTTCCCTCAACGCCTGCCACTTGCCATGCTCTGTCTTCCCAGGAACAACCCCGAGAAAAACATACTGAGTACCTGACAGAGGGTTCCTCAGGCTCCAGCTGTGCTTTCTTTTGCCCCATTTGTGGTCTGAAGTGTTTGTTTCTGACTATAGCTGCGTGGTGCCTTCGCCCAAGGCCAGATCTGGGCAAAGCTGGACCCCCGAGCACCCCAGGGTCACAGCTGGGGAAGGGGACTGGCTGCCCAAACCCTGCCCGAACGGGGAAAATCAGGAAGAGGAGCTGGCTGGGTACTCACCAGGCAGGAGCCGAGCCTCAGACCGGGCAGCAGAAGCTAGAAAGGGACCCAAAACACCACGCCACCCAGCACCTGGCCCAGAAAACGGCTCCCAGGTGCTTTGGGGGCAGGTTGAGCTGTGCTGCCTGGCCGCTGAGGACCTCTGGGCAGCCTCAATGTGTTTTTCTACCTCTCCCCTCCCTTCCCCAGTGCTGTGCATGACCCCAACACTCGTTTCGTATTCTGAAGCCAGATCCCAGCAAGCAGCTGGCGGGGCTGTGCTGCCCCAAAATGTGCCCTGGGGGGGTGCTGAGGGGAAAGGGGAGGTCTGGGGGGGAGCAGGAGGAGGGTGGGGAGGAGAAGGAGCCGCTTTTTGCCTGGCTCAAAGGCAGCACCCAGCCATCGCTTGCAGGCTGCCTGGATTACGGTCCCATTACCCTGAGCTCTTTGAACCGGTGGGTGAGGAACTCTGCTTTAGGCTCCCAGGACTTTATTTGTGAGCTGAGCAGCCTTGCTCCCCCGCTGTGAAACCGAGCTCAGAGGTGCAGGACCGAGGCCGAGGGGCAGCAGCCCGGCCTCTGCTGCTGGGTGAAGGGCGAGCTCGTCCCCGGAGCCGGCCCGCGGTGCGTCCTCGCCGCTCGGTGTTAACGCCTGGTGCTTCTCGACGTCTCCAACACTGATCTCCTTTTCCTGTTGCTCTGTGGCCCTCACAGCTTTGGAGCGACGAGGTGGAAAAAGTAAGTACCCGGCCGCGACCGCGCTCGGAGCTCTGTGGGTGGCGGGGAGCTGCCGGCTCCGTCCCTTCCCCGGTGCGCCCACACGAGGGAAAGGGGCACGAGCGCTGCCAGCCCCGGCCCCCTGCTGTAGCTGCGTGGTTTGATGCGATGCTGACAGCAATTTGGGAAGGGGAACCCCAGCCCCATGGGCCAGTTGGCCACACCGAGCGTCCCGGGCAAACTGGGAGTGTGGGACGGGATGGGGGCAGCGCTGGGAGCACGGCCCTGGTGTCGGGGAGCAGAGGTGATGTGCTGCCACGTGGTTCAGCTCTGCTCCACCTCTGCATGTGCCTCGTGGTGGCTTCTGGCAGCCCCTTAGTCCTCGATCTGGGGTCTGAGCAGAGCTGGAGCAAGGACTGAGGACTCACGAACAGCCCCCGCTGATGGGAGGTTTGGAGCCTGCCATGGAGCCCACTCTTAACCCTCCTGAGGGGGTCAAGCCCCAGGTCCTGCTCCTTTCCTGGGCTCCGCGAGGGGTGCTGACTCCTCCAGAAAGTGGGTGAGCGCTGCGGGGGGGGCTCCCAGAGGCACCTTCTGGGATCCCAGTGCCTTTCTTAGCCCAAATCCCCCAGCCTGAGCTGCGAGGTGGGAGTTTGGCACGCTGCTGCATGCTGTGCATGATGGCATCCCACTGCTGCCCCGCTCCTGCAGCCTGCCTGCTTTTACCTATCCAGCCCCTCGAATGAACTGACTGCAGGCAGCTGGAGGTGTGTAAGGCTTTGTGCCTCCCGTCCTGGTCGGGGAGACCCCGGCGTTGCTGCTTCTGGCCACAAGTTTCAGGCAGCTCTGCTGCTGCTGAGGGCTCTGCTCTGCTCAGCGGAGCAAAACCCTTGGTGTTTCGTAGGGCATTGCACTGCCAGTTCCTGCTATCTCCCCCTCTTCTCCTTTAAATAATCCCTTTCATTCAGGGGATGCGAAGAAACAGATCAGTTGGAGCTTAAAATAGACAAATCTGATTAAAAGCCAGTGGAAGCATCCCCTTGGTGTAGCCGGTGTGTGCCCCAGTGCTGGTACACGCTCCCCCTGCCCAGGAGCCCCCAGGGACGCTGCTCAGACACAGCAGCAACCTCACCCCGTGGCATCAGCCCCCTGGGGACAATTTTAGCCCTGTCCCTCCTGTGCCAGCCTGCTGGCACCGGCACATCAGGCAGCTCGGGTGCTGGGGGAGCTCGGTGAGCTGCAGGTTTTCCAACCCCACTGATCCTGTGACGCAGCCGGGCTGTCCGGTACTGCAGCATTGCCACTGGAAAGCTGCTGGTTGCTGCTGGGGGAGGAGATGTCTGCCTGGGGAAAAGGTTTTCGGGTGTCAGTCTGCCTGGAGGGGGGCAGGAGAGCAGCCCCTCTTCTTGGGGCAAACCGCAGGAGGCTGCCACGTCCCCAGAGCCTGCGTGGAAAGGAGAGGAGCTCTTGTTCCCAGAGCTCCACCACCGCGTTTCGGAGCAGTCTGGGACACGCTGGCAGTGGGATCTGTCCTGCTGCTGGTGCCACCTCAGCAGGGCACAGCCAAGGTGTGCAGCTCCGGCTGCCCGGTTCCTGGAGTCCTCCCCCAGGCAGTAGGAGGAGGGGGTAGCACGGGTCTGGCTTCCTGCCCCTCTCAGGACCAACAAAACCTCTCCAGCTTCATGTTCAGGTCTTGCGGGAGCAGGAGCATGCTGGCTTGAAGCATCAGTCTCGGGCTGCCCTTCCCTGAGCTGCAGCGAGCACTGTAGGATTTAATCTGGTTTAAATACAACCAGAGCCCTCCGGGAGCCCAGCCCGGGGGGTCCCGTGCCTGCTGCTCGGTGTCAGAGGTGCATGGGGATCCCACCCAGCACCCTCAGCTCGGTGCCAGAAGGATGGGGGGTGGAGGAGGAGGAGGAGGAGGAGGAGGAGAGTGTTCCTCTGCCTGGAAAAGGCAGAGAGGGGCCCATGCCGTGGCTGCCTTGCACACCCGGTCCTGTTTTGCAGGCAGAACACGAGCTGAGGCTCACTCAGACCGAGTTCGACCGCCAGGCAGAGGTGACCCGGCTCCTGCTGGAGGGGATCAGCAGCACCCACGTGAGTCCGCCCGGGGCCCTGGGGAGGGGGCTGAGGGGCACCTTGGGCCCCTGCGGCCACCCCAAACTCGGCGAATGAGCCCACCCCGCTCAGCCAAATCTTAAATCCTGGGCTGTGCTCCTCTGCTCCCCTCGGGGCAGGAGCTGCAGGACCAGGGTTCTGCGCTCCGGCCCCCAAACTCACTCTCGCTCCCTCCCACCCAGGTGAATCACCTCCGCTGCCTCCATGAGTTCGTGGAGTCCCAGACCAACTACTACGCCCAGTGCTACCAGTACATGCTGGACCTGCAGAAGCAGCTGGGCAGGTGAGACCGGAGGCTGCTTCCACCTCCCCAGGGGTCACGGGCTTCCTAGTTCAGGCCTCCCTCCTCTTGGAGAGAAGCTTCCACAAAATGGGTTAAGCCACACTGGAGACAAATTCCTGATACCAAGCGAGGGGCTTGAGGGGCTCAGCCAGCAGTAACCGAGCTGGAGCTGCCGGCTGCACGTCCTGGCTGCGGGTAGGGCTGCCCTGCTGCAATGGCATGGTGGGGCTGACCCCAGAGGGGCCTCTGCGTGCTAACTCTGCTCCTGTTTCGTTCTTTTCCATGCTTGCAGCTCCAAAGGAGAAATGTAAGTATAACATCCAGCTCTAAGAGCTCTACACCTCAGCCAGACTGCATGAAGGCTTGCTATGATGCTCAGAGCCACAGGTACAAGGCCAGAGCTACACTCCCCTAGCACGGGGGCAGATAACCACAGAGAAACGAACCCTAGCTACATTGCTGGCTCTATCTGGAGAGCCCAGAAAGCCAGGGAGCCTCCAGGTGTGGTATCTAGCTTAACAGCAACAACGAGCATCCCAGTCCTGAAGAACGAGCAGGCCAAACACCACGTGAGAGCAGGGCGAGGGTACGGCAGTGCAGAGCCTGAAGTGACACCTGCCCAGCCCCCTGGTGCCACCCGACAGTCTCAGCCTCTCTGCAGGTTAGGTAGCAGTCCTGTACCAGGGCGCTGGAAGAAAAGTAAGCAGAGAAATACCTGCTGGGCAGGCTCAGCACCTGAGCACTGAGCACTTTTTCCCTGCTTGAAGGGCAGCGTGGACGTGTTACAGTGCTGGGACACTGCAGCGTAGATGCTGAAGGGAAGAGCTGTCTGGGTTCCTCACGCTGGACACTAACTGAGCTCTTTTTCCTCCTGTGTAAGATTTTCAGGCACCTTTGTAGGGAACACAGAATCCTCATCTCCTCCCCCAGCTGCTACCTCTCCGCCAGCTGTCGGTGCTGCCACTCTCCCTGCTGTGCCCACCATCCCGGTTGTGCCCACCATTGTCGGGGTGCCCAACACCGTGGCAGAGAGCGTACTGAACCCCAACGAAGTCAAGCCTCCTGCCAGCGGCACGCGGAAGGCCAGAGTCCTGTATGATTACGAAGCAGCTGACAGCAGTGAGCTGGCACTCCTTGCAGACGAGGTTGGTGGCTTTTCTTTGCATTGAATGTTGCTGGGAAGTGCCCAGCAGCAGCCTGCTGCCCAGGCAGCGACCTCTTGGTTACTCTGCCTGACCCTAAAAGCCCCGTTTTATGGAACTGATAACAGAATCTTTTCCTTACCCGTAGTATCCTTTGCAGTGAGTTTGCACTCGGGGCCGTTTGGTGTTTTAAGACTTGTACAGCCTGCTGTACCCAGCTAACAAAACACCCCGTTTGGTATCTTCACTGAGACCCTCACACCCAGCTAGTTTATGGGATAAGCTACTGCCTGGAGACCTGGTCTAATCCTGCTGAGAACAACGGAAATTCAGCAAGCTGCAAATTGTTTTAGTGACCAGGCTGAATTTTTGTATCCAGAAAGGATGGTGACATAGCAATATCAAGCCACCCGGTATGCAAAAACACTTTTAAGTCAATTTGGAGAATGAAAAGGCAGCAGGGACATCAATGGGCAATAGATCTTGTG
This sequence comes from Aythya fuligula, assembly GCF_009819795.1. Taxonomy (NCBI): domain Eukaryota; kingdom Metazoa; phylum Chordata; class Aves; order Anseriformes; family Anatidae; genus Aythya; species Aythya fuligula. The sequence continues at coordinate 3,670,548 of NC_045577.1, read as the reverse complement.
TCAGAGCTGCAAATAGTTCCAGGAAGGCTCCAGGAGAAAAGTGCAGATGCCTGCTAAATAAACTTTAGGAACTAACTTGCTGTTCTTTTGGGTACACGTCTGACTGCGCTTCTTGGCTCTGCGTGCAGAAGCAGGTCCTGTTTCATGCTGTCTTCTCTCCCCAGATGATCACTGTGTACAGCCTGCCAGGCATGGACCCAGACTGGCTCATAGGGGAAAGAGGGAACCAGAAGGGGAAAGTTCCTGTCACTTACTTGGAACTGTTAAGTTAAACGTCTCCGGGACGCAGAATGTACACGCGGAATGCACCCCTCATCTCCTGGCACTTCTAATGCGGATTTCTTCATCAGAGCCCATTGCTCTCGTCAGGGCTGACACTCCATTGCTAACACGGGAATTGTGGGAAAGAAGTGGTAAAACTATGACAGGTTTTGGGAAAGGGCTAACGGCACCCGCGACTGAATTCATTAACGACCCGTGCAGCCTGCTTTGAGGTTAGTCTTGTTGGCGCAAGATTCCTTGATTACTTTTTCTACCCTGCCCTAGTCTTGTTTATCACAGTGGCTTTCCCAGGGCCAGCAAACTGTCTCCTTCAGGAGCTGCTCATGGAGTTTAAGTTAATTTCCCTTGTGTTTGGTGTGGGTTAGTGCCTGTCTGCCCCTCCCATCCTCTCTGTTCTTCAGCAGTAGAATTGCCTGAGTCAAACCATCAAGCACTCCGCTGGGGAAGCGTCCCGCACGATCCCTCTGAGATAGTCTGGCTCTTAAGGCAAAAAGCTGAATTTAAGAATTACGAGCTGGTTAAACCCAGCTGGGATGCCAGTAACGCGAGGCTTTCTAAGAGCCATGCTTACTGCAGCACTGCCTGACAGCTTCCATCTAGAACTGTCCTGTGAAGCTGGAAGGAAATCCCTCAGTCGAGACCAACCTAATAACACAGAGCCTGTATGTCTAAAAATGAAACCTCAGTACAAGGGACCATGCATCTTGCTTGCATTTCCTCCGAGAAACTGCTCTTGGACTGCAAAGAGTTTACAAGCCTTTTTACAAGCTTTGCTCCCTGTGTTAATTGTCCAGGCTTTTCTTTCAGCGCATCTGTTCCAGGCATGTTTTAGCCTGACCTTATTTTCACCCGAGATCACTGATTTAACTAATACCTTCCCCTCCCGTCTCCGCAGTGAACAGACTTGGTGCATCCAGTACAGGAAGGAGTAGCCCCACTTGCTGTTATCTCCAACGAGCCACTCCTGGCCACATCCACATCTAAACGATTCAGGCTGCCCTCGGTGTGTGTGGTGGGGTAGCTCGAAGGGAGCGGTCAGGCGTGTATGCATTTTAATCCTATAATGCTCTTTTTAGCTAGAGCTCCACTAAGGGACTGCTGTCGCTGTGTGAGTAGTTTCCCACTCAAGCTGGCTCGAAGAGAAATTCACCGGCACCAGGTTCTCTGTTCACTCCCTCCCCTTCGGTATGTCAGAACTACCCTTGCTTGTTTATTGATCTTTTGCACTTTTCCCCCACTGGTATTGTGACCACTCTAATGTAACAGGGCACTGAGCGCCTGTGTATGTAGGGCTCATGGTTTTCTGCACTTATTTGCCAATAAACAAACTGCCTGACCTCCTGCCTCCGTGTCTGGTGTGGGGTCAGGGCTGCTCCAGCCGTGTGACTGCAGCTCGTAGGGACAAGCAGCGCTGTGCCAGGGGCAGAGGGATGCAGGGCGGGTGGGAGCTGTGCCACGCTGTGATCCTGGCCCTGGAAGCTGGGTGTAAAAGCAAAGCCAAGCTCCTGATCCTTCCTGAAACTCTCAACGTGCCTTAAGCTCGTTAATGTCTTTCACTCCCTTGCCAGATGACACATCCGAGTTGTACTACAGATTCGTGAGTTTTAAGAAACAACAGCTCCTCCTTAACCTGAAGCAAAAACAGAGCAGCAGCACCACTTTAGCTGCTGAGAGACTGCAAACGCGATTCTAACTCTACCAGCCCTTTTTGTTGTTATGGAAACCAGATCGGCTGCTAATTTAAAATCCTAAAGCCTTGTCCCTAGCACCCAGCTTGGAAAGGAGGCATGGAAGGAACTCCTGGGAAAAGAAGCTGTTAAAATGCTCTGCAATGTAGCGATAGCTCTGGTTTTCACAACTAACAATCTCAAATGGAGTTCATAGAGAATCAACCTCTGCTGCCATTTCAGTGAGCTTTACAATAGCAATTACAGCTTCTGTAGATCTGCACCTGCCCCTTCCCCTCCTACTGTGTGTACCTCTCCCCCAGTACGGTGGCATCCCTGTTACCCCTCTCCCTGACACATTACAGAAATAACAGCTTTAGCACAACCAGCAGCGGCGCTTAATGATGCAGAAAATGTTGTCTCTTCCCCCAGAACAGCCAGGAAGCCTGCCCAGCACCAGCACTCCTTTCCTTCAGCAGCAGAGAAAGCAAAGGAAATCCAGTGCTGCTCCTAACGGGTTTGTCTCTCTGATAAAGACTACGCTCCTGTGCTGCTTACAGGCAGGTGCACGCTCTGCCTAATGCTGTTCCCTGCCCCGTTGTGCACGATCAGAGCACTGCCACAGCACGCCCCTCCCTGTCAAAGCAGCTCACCTGAGTTTTGGGGAGGTAATCAAGCCCCTCTCCCTTCTAAGACCGCTTTACTCCAGCCAGTTAGTTCAAATCTCTCCAAAGCCTCCAGGGCAAGTAAAACTAGATCAAACAAGTGCGACAGAATTCCACTATCACTTAAAAGCTTACAAGGAAACTAGAACAACCCTCAAAGCAGCATCATCCAATTTCCTCACTCTGGTCTCTTAAAACCATCAAAATTAAAAAGGTTCTGACTGGTGAAGCAACCAAGGGTCCCTTTAGGAAAGAACTGGTAGACCAGTAGCTCACAGCTACATTCAAATTTAATTTCTTACCTCAGAAAAGTCTGTCTAAATTTCAGGCTTTATTTTAAGCAGCAGTCACTGACCTTCTCATCCAGTCTCCATCCCATGCTGAGCCTTGGAACCTTCAGGAGTTTGAGGGAGAGATGAGGACACGACAGAACTTCGCTGCAAACACCTCCAAGGCTTTCTTCCAGCTGGAACCTGCAGCCTCCCCAGCTGCTGCAACAGATGTCAGCCCCTTGGAGCTCCGCAGAGCAACCTGTGCTCATGGCCCACACCGCGTGCATCAGGCCTGAGGAGTAGCAATGCTTGTTTAAAACCTCCTGTGAGCTCCCCAACGGGAGAGTAAAGAAGGAGCGGGTGTGGGAAAGCCAAAGGAATCAACCTCGGATTATAAACTCTTCAAATGGTGCCTGGATTGTCACTCACAAGACACAACTCACCACTGTCAGCTGGTGCTTGACTGATGCAGAACTACTACGCAGAAGAGGGAGAGACCGGTGCTGCAGGCTGTGACACCCGGTACAAAACCACAAATCCAGCTGCTGTCTATAAAGGTTTTAATATCAGTATAAATAGGGCACAGTTACAAAAAATTGCAAGACTGGAGCAATGGAACTTTGACTTAAAAACCTTGAGTGAGGCCTTGCTCTTCAGAAACACACACAACACACAGACTGCAGGGTGGAGGGGAGGCGTGAGCACACATACACCATCTTGCCTTGAACCATTCAGTACAAAAATAGGAGTAGAAAGATGGTCTCTGAATTGCTGGCTGATCCCTAGGTTGTGCCTTAACTGGACTCTGACTGTGAGGGAGAGGCAGATTGCACCTTGTGTTACGAGCAGAGTTAATGCCCAGAGGGAAGTCTGTCCCCTCTCTCCATCCAGCCACAGCTGCCCCAGCTGGGAGGTACAAGCTATAAAAATAAAGGTTTTGACTCTTCAGCACTTGTACCTGGGCCAGGACGCTCCAGCAGGTGGAGCGTGGGCTGCTGAGTGAGGAGCCCCTCTCAGCTCTCCTTACATTCACTCTGCTTCTGCACCGCAAGAGTTCAACGGGATCTGGCTGCTGCTGTCACAGCTCGGTTCACAACGCTGCCCGGACCAGGCCTCCCTCCCGCCCCAGTCCTCGTTCCAAGCTCTGCCAACGGTGATGCCTTCTGTGGTGGACATGAATCGTTCTGGTGCAAGTCCTGCAGAGGGAGGCGGTGGCAGGATCCAATCTATCTCTGCACGTGCCGGACAAAGGCCTGCACGAGCTGAAACAAAGGCTCCTGCCCCTCAGGCCCCAGCTTGGAGGCAGACTTTCCCTGGGGAGAGGGAAGGACCCCGCTGGCAGGTGAAGAGGGACCACCACGGCGGAAGTAACGAGACAGGCTGGAGAGCAGGGTACTCTGAAATCAGAAGCACGCAACCAGTTAGGTTCTTCCAAGCACGCAGCCCTCTCCCTCCCCGAACAAGGTGCCACAGGGACCAGCCACCACTGCGTGCAGCCTGAGGCTGTCGGCTCACGCAGGGGAAGGGCTGTCCTGGGCAGCCAAGGACAAACGACCTCATCCCACAAGACAACTCAGAGTGAAGAGTGAGAAGGGACGGTACAAACTGCTCACCAGCTCAGAGCTGAGCTCCTGTTTCATTCGCTGCTTATCGCGGGGATGCACAGCCGGGTCTCTCAAGTACCGCACGGCCTGGGAGATGAGCAGGTAGAAACAGTTTTCCATTGTAAACATGAGCAGAGACCTGTGCAAGGAAACGCAGATCAGCAGGAGCCAAACGTTCCAGGTTCAAGGTCACACGCCCTTAGAAAGGCTTCACCCACAGAGTACATATGACAGAACGCTGCTGCAGCTCAGATTTTGCTCAAGCAGTGATAGCCAAAAAAACACGACACCTACAGAGTACAAATCCCCAGTGACCAACAGGAAACTCTTGCTTTAAATTTTCTGTTAAAAAAAGCTTTAAACAACTCTTCACCTGCATCTTCAGTGGCAGACTTAAAATGGGATGGCTTCACACAGCCTCCCGAAAACATCCCTCCTTGCTTTTTTGGACAGTCTCTGATGGGCTCCCTGAACTCCTTTGACTCAGAATGAGAAGCTCTGAAGATACACCAACGCATCCAAATCTCAGTTCTGATCTGAGGAACACTGGGTTCTGCTCCTCAGCCATGACTAAATAAAAGGGTTAGAAAACTTACTTGAGGGTTTTGGTTCCCTCTTGCATATTCAGCCCTGCAGCTTGAGGGAAAGGTTCCTTCTTCTTATCCAGCTGAGGGGAAAAAAAAACACAACATTAGAGACAGCAGATAGAAGGGAATAAATACTCCCACTCTTCAAAATATTAGTTGAAAAGTTCTCTGAGGTTACTGCAACAGCTGGGCTTTCCCAAACAGAAATGCCAGTACCTCTCCCAGCATGTTCAGGGCCACGTTGACCGTGGCAAGGAGGGTCCCAAAGGAAGGTGCCACATCTGAATCAAAAGCTGGTGTGGTGAAACTCAAAACAAAGAGCACGTTGTACTCAGCAAGGTCCAGTGACTGTGGAGAAAAGGAAAGAGGAGTGAATGACCCTTGAGGCCACGAGTATGCTACTGTCATGGTAACAGCAGTATTTAGTCCCTGTATCATACTTTTTGTATGAAGAACTTTAAGCACTGAGGTCACTTCCCAAATCTCAAGTGTGCAGCCAGAAGAGCAAAGAGTGCTCTGCACACGCAGACCGTACAGCTCTGCTCACATGCATGAGCAGAGCCACACAGCTCCCAAATTGTGTAGCTGTGTAGTCTGCCACTCGGTGGCAAGCTGAAGCAATGACTGCAGGTAAACGTAACCTGCAGGCAGCACAAGGAAAAGGAAGTAACTATCCAGAAGAAAGCAGCAGGACACTGCCAGATTCAAGGATTACACCTTGCTTGTCTGCACTTGGAGACCAGCCACTAGGTCACACCTACACAGGAGAACAAGAGGTGACCTTCTCCAAAGACTGACAGGCTGAGCACACAAACCCAGCTGGGTTACTGGGCTTTTTTTTCAGACCAGTGCCTGATAACCAGTGCAAGGGGAATTCCTTGCACCCCACTTTCCTGCTTTGTGCAGCAGGACAGCAGACAGATGTAGAGTGAGGTCACTGCCTCAAGCCGGACAGGCTGTGCCTCACTTCACGGACCCAAAATGTCACTTGGGATGCTGGAAGCTTCCCCACCCAGGTAGCAGCATCTCTCCTCTTCCCCTACCTGATCAAGGAGTATCTGGCAGACGTCGGGGGTGAAATGGCGCAGGGCAGCAAGAGATTTGCTGAGGATCTTCAAGAGGCTGTACTGCACCATGAGCAGTGCCTTCTGCTCTGCTGCCTCTGACTCAGGGCTGGGATGTTTGGAAGAGGCTTGGGGATTACGCTGCACTCGTGGAGTCACACTCGATGGAAGGGAGTCGCCATTTTTTGTCTGCAGAGAAAGAAAAAACTGTCTTGGACACAGGCGTGATTGTTTTGCACTAAGGCTGATGCTTTCAGGGAAATAAATGCAACAAACAAAAGCAATGAGGAAATAAGGCACCCAAATTCTATCACCTGCTGGAAGTATGAGAATCTGCACTTAGTGTGCATCAGGGGAGGCACTGAATTCTAGGGAAGCTGCTGCAGAGGCTGTTCAGATCTCACATTCTGGGAAAAGAACCCCTAATCATCACACGCCAAGCCTTAGTCGTGCTGAAAGAGCACAGCAGTAGCAACCCATTACCTCCACCTCATATTCAACAAAGGATTCTCCAAGAAAAGAGCTCTATCTCTTAACCAAATTAAACCACATCAAGGACACCACAGCAGTAGTGTCTTAATTAATGGCCCTACCGAACACTACAGCAATGCAGCCTTCCTGCTGCAGTGTAGGCAGCTCTAAAATGGTAACAGCACCACTCAGGCGCTGGCTGCTGTTTCTTAAGGACTGGATTTACACAATACAGAGTTTGCAAAGTCTTCATTTGAAGGTTGTTTTTTTTTTTTGCTATGTAAAGATGAAAATCCTAGCTATTGACGATTGTTAGTAATCACTGCTGGGAAGAGAGCCTGGATATTGAGTAATATTTGCCATTTAATAGGGAGCATAGGTGCACAACACTCTTAACTTGGTTTAGGATCCCCATCTCACCTGTAGGTAATGCTGGAGCATCTTGCGGCTGTGCAGGAGGGAGGTACAGGCCTGACACAGGTAACACAGATTCACCTGAAATAAATAAGATGAGGAAGAAACTTCGTAAAAGATCAAATCCCATCCTTTTATTGCCATTGGTGGAAGCCAGAAAAGCCAGTTAAACAGAACAGTGTGACCATAAAAAATCATGCACTCTCTAGATTTCCCAGTATTTTCTCAGAGTCACCTGGCACGGGGAAATGGGAGTCAGACGTGGAATTCCCCAGGTCGCTTTTCCAAGCTACCATCTCTCTGTCCCCAACACATTTACCTTTCCTTACTCGATTCAGGACAAGGCAGAATCACGTTACAGAACAGACATTTAAATGACCTCAGTGATAATTCCTACTAAAAGAGCGTAATAAAAAGGCAGTGAAGTGCCACTTTCTCTTACCGCATCCAACTTCCTGCACTCCAACACAATTATTATCTACAGCAGTATCCTGACCCCTACCTGCATGTCCCTCATAAGCTGCGGCAGGTGGAAATGCCACTCCTTTGTGAAATTTGAGAGCTGGAGAATGAAGCCAACAGTGTGATCAGCCTCTTCTAGACAGGCCAAACTCTGTACTGTCCGTACTGCGTTCAGGCACTGGAAAGGACAGAGAAATACATCAGAACAGTGACAGCTAATGCAGGGAGCCCAGTCCATTCCCTTCTCTAGAAGGAAAAGCTGAAGGTGCAGAGATCTGCCCTTAAGGACAGAGAATGCTTTCACAAAAGTAGTCACGCAGCATATGGGTCAGAGACTCAGAGCACTTCATATTCTTATCCAAAGGTCAATGCATTCCAAAACTGTGCTGCCATATGAGAAGGCAGTTATCTGTCTGGGGAGCCTGCTTCTGAACGGGGAACTCACCACCTGTGTACAAACAGCACCTGACACAACCCACCCAGTGCAGCTATTTCAGTACTGCAGGACACGAGAGCTCACCAGCCTGAATGGCAACTGAGCTCTGACTGCTGCATCTTCACTACTTGAGCAAGGCTCTCACTCTCTTCTTTTCAGAGCAGAGAGTCACAAAGTGAGTTCCCATCAAACCTTCAATTCTGCTGCTGTGTTGAGTGGGTGTATTCAGCACCTGTAGCAAAGTTGTAACACCCCCAAGTGTGAACAGCACCAACAGATGGTGACTGCCCAGCTCTAACACCACCACAACGACCATCCCTTGCCTCACTGTATGGCTTGTAGGCTTCCTGCCTTCTCCCACTATTTAATTCTACTGTAAATCTTTCTGAGACATGAGCAATGTCTTTTCAGTGCTTCTACAGTTTCTGACACGTTTCCACTGCTATTGCAACAGAGAAGCCAAGCGAGCCATCACAGAGGAAGTACGTGACATACCTGAAGGATCCTCTCCTGATGGACACCAACGAAGTCCATTGCTTCCGTCAGGAAGTTGTATCTCAGCGTCTTAAGAAGGCGCTCCATCAGGGACATGGAGAGACGATACACACCAGGCCAGGAGGGAGCATCCAAAGACTTCCGAGATGAAGCAGATGTCTGAAGAAAACAGATGTAACAACAAATGACCTATTTACACTGCTGCCCAGCACGACACATGCCACAGCCCCTTCCCTTCATTTTGGAAGCCTCCACGTTCCAGGGGAGCTGCTGTACTCCCACACCCCAAGGGCTCCTCCCCAGCCACAGCCTGCAAGGCAGTGCAGGGCAAGCTCTCCTGGCACATTCCCACTCAGAAGCACCCACCTGAATGGCCCCATTACTGCTGAGCTGGTACACACTCAGGAGGGGCAGGCAGACACTCTGTGTGACACCAGCTCCAGCCACTGCTGCTGCTCCCTGCAAGGCACAGAACAAACCACCATTAAGATCTGTATGCATCTCCCCTATGAAGAAAGAGGCTTCTTCTGCATTACGTATTTCTGCCCTTTGCACTGCCACCACCCTTTTAGAGAGCCTTCATCACACGTCTATATTGTTAAAAATTCAGTATTGTGAAAAGCAACACTGTTCTTCCAGTAAAATCTGATCTGCATAACTCTACTATGAACTCTTTCTGTATCATCTGATTTGGTAAATACCTAATCTTTGAAAAGAGCTGGCTACGGAATTATCTTGCTTTCACCTTAAGTCCAACAAAAAGTTGAATTTGTAGTAGAAAAATAACATTTTATTGCAACTAATGAGAAACTAGGTTCCAACGTTTAATACTGCTTTAAATAGCTGGGATAATTTGCATTGCAAAAGAACATGTTGAGTGAAAGTGCCTGCTCTAAATTACAGGTCTGCTCTGGCTGGCTCAGCTCGTCCATCCTAGACATATCACTATCTAGAACAAGGCAAACTGAGCAGGCATACAAACAGGACCTACTGCTTTCTAGCCTCTAAAAATCCCTTTAACTACAGAACACTGTTCAGCTGCAACGCAGACAGAATAACAAGATATATGGCTGCAATTAAGATGTATAGCTCTGTGTTTTCATTTCTCAGCATATCTCACCTGTTGCGTCCTTGCTAAAGTCAGCAGTAAATGTAATGAGGCCTCTGTGAAGTGAAGGTTTTGCTTAACTCTCAGACTGATCTCCAAAGTAGCAAAAATTGTAGGAAGTACAGGGACTTTCCTAGTAATCTGTAGCCAGTAGTCTCCATCTTCATCAACTTCACAGAGCTCTTTTGCCAGATGCAGACCCAAAACACATACCTGGAAAGGAGAGCAAGGTAGAGGCTTGACATGTATACCAAGACAGAAATATATCTTGAAAGCATTTCACAAGATGATCTAAAGCTCAATCGTTCTCAGAATTGTAAATTAAGGCACCCGGTGTCCCTTATACTCTGCAAAATTCCTCGCTCTAATAGCAGTTGTGACAATGATCCTTAGGGCAGATCTGAAGGAAAGGCAGCAACAGTCAATTTCCCAGACTGACATGTGCCAAAAAGCCATGGAGTAATCCTCAGGTAGAAACTGCCAAAGCTTCCTTTTTGGAGGCAGCAGGCTGCGAGGGCAAGTTGTTCCAAACATACACAGAACTTTTATTTAGAGAAAAACACCGCAAATCAGGTAAACAGGTCTTTTACCCCATCTCGCTGGTCCTTGTGTTTAACCCGGGAGACATCGTCTGTTTCCATGCTGTCCTTGTCATCTGCAGCATCTCCCAGGGTGAGGCTGTGCCGAGTCTGATCAAAGAGGGCAATGACCTCGTCTTGGAGTGTTTCACACACACTGAGCACCAGCTGGGAGTACTGTGGGATCTCATTCACTGTGACATTCACAGGAGAGACAACAGTTAACACGCAATTCTTGTACTTCGGTTTCCAGTTTAACTGATAACATCATCGGTACACCTTCCTTGGAGGCAGTATTTACTATTTTCATTTCAAAACCTACAAAGCAGATTGCCAGGAACTGTAACTAGGTTAGATGATTAAACCTAGGAGGATGCAGTCAGTGATAAGATTACCACTGGAATAATAAAAACCATACAGTATTCCCAGGAAGTCAAGTAAGTTCATGACATTTCAAAGCACAAAGCAAGTACTGCTATGGACAGATCATTCCATAGCTGCTCACTACAGCATTTCTTACCCACTTCTCCAGACTGCTGGTACCAGTCCATGCATGCAGCCTATGTTCCGTGAGTCATGTAAGTACTACGTTCTCATCAAAACCACTATAGGAAATTGCACCTCCTTTTGCCACCATGATCGAAAATTCAAATTAAACAGCAAGAAAAATGTTTAAAAAATAAAATATTTCTCCTTTTTATTTATTTTCTGAAAGATATGGACTTGCAGTGCCGAAGCAGTGGGACAAGGACTACACTCAGGTAAGCTGACACACTCCTCAACACCACAAGTGCCTTTATTGCACAGCACAGAGAAATAGTGCTCAGATTTCACTGAGGGTCTTCAAGTACTACTGCAACATGAAGTGTCCCACATGTGACCGGAGTCATGACCGGACTAGTTTCTCCATTTTTTTATTTTATTTTATTTTTTGTTAACAAAATGTACCCTCTTAAGATTTTCTTGTGTTTGCATTTGTTATCTCTAGCTAGAAATTACCATTAGGGTTTAAGCTCTACATTCAGTCTGTGAGACAGCAATACTGGGGTGTGCCTACCACACCTGCCAAGCTATTTTCAAAAACACGCAGCAATCCTACCTTCATCTCTACCAAACTGATCAAATGTAGGGGTTATTGGTGGGGAAAGACAAGACAAGGGAAGACATGCATATTGTGACCAGTAAAACTAAAACTAGCTAAAACAAACCACAAAAAAAGCAGAGTCCCACAAGCTTCTCTACTTTTTCTCGTTTGTTTTATCCAGCCAACATCCTGCTCTACAGCTAGCATCACACACACACTAGAAACACGAGAGCATTAGGAGAGCATTCAGCCATGGCAGCCCTGCTCTTGACACTTGTACATACACCACCTCACCTTTCATCTCCTTCATTTGCAGCACAGTGATAAGAGCTGAGAACACTTTGGCTTTTGTTTTCTCCATCATCTGCTGATCTGCCTGTAGTATTCCCTCCAGAATCTGCGTCAAGGAGTTTATGATTTTATCCACAGAACCCAACTCGCTGACAACAAAAAGGGAGAGCTCTTCAGATTAGACAAGATCCCTCAACAAATATACTGGCTTAACTGAGCTGTGTGGATCATAGGTTCTATGAGCCACACAAATAAAAACAGTTCCTCCAAGCAAACTTTAAGTCACTACTTGGATCTCACTAAAGACATTCCACAACACAGTCAGAGTGCAGGACTATCACAAAAGCTTTTTGATACACTTTTCACCAGCAAGCAGGAAGCCAAACCACACATTTATTGCTACAAGTTCTTTCAGCCACAAACTACAGGTATTTGCCATCCCAAAAGAACAGTCCATGATAAGGCATCAATTTCCTCCCCAAATCACTAAGGGGAGCTCACTAGAACAAACACTCACACGCAATCTTCTTTTATATTTAGCAGTGACTAATAATGATCCATGCAAATCCAAATACCTACCTCTTCCACTGCTTTAGCAGGATGAGAAGAAGGGTACATAGCATAGACCCCAGCTGCAGACAGGATACTGACATGGGAACTAGAAGCTAAGAAGAAACATTACAAGAGTTAGAGGTGCCACTAGTTACATACTGGAAATGCTCAGCCCAGTACTCAAATGCTGAAATGCTCAGCATCACCAAACGGCCAAGCTGCATCTTCAGCAGCTACCAGCGACAGGGGACCAGAGTCAGGACCCTCTGCAGAGCCACCCACTGATGACAAGAATGGCACATAGCAAAAGATTTATAAGACGCTCATCAATTCAGGAGAAAGACGTTGTTTCAGCCCAATTTCACCAGATCTAAAACAACCTCTGATGGCA